>NW_008239547.1:7752658-7780019 GCF_000691975.1 Corvus brachyrhynchos | reverse complement strand
TTCACCCCTGAGAATTTTGTGTGTTGGGGCCACAGCACTGTGAAGTGATGCAATCCATGTGGTTGCTTTGCCTCCAGAGATGCCTTGGACAAATATGGCCCTGAACCCAACTCCCATTCACTTTATTGGCAGTTCTGGCTGTGCCACCAGCACAGATATTAATGTGACTTCCTGGACAATTCTTCAGTATATGTCCCCACCATGACATCGGAAATGTTTTGCCAGGGATTTTAAAAAGCAGGCAAGCCAAGATTTTAGCACAAATATGAAACAAATAGTAGGAAAAGATGATGAGATCAATACATATTTTTGGCCAAAAAACTTTTTGTTAAAAAAAAAATCTTGGAGGCAATTACACTGCTTAAATTAAACCCCTGTAAAATTAGAGCAAGGACTGCAATGAATCAGGGAGAAGTCCGAGGGTTTTGTTAGCAGGTTGTAGCCCCTAGCGACGGACAGACTGATTAATACTGAAACTGCCTCCAGCAAAGGGATCCTGTGTCATGAGATGAGACATGTGCATTACTCACAGAGGTCTCCTGGAGGGGCCAAGAGCACTCTGAGCCTTCCAGTTTCAGTTTGACACTGGGTCAGAATGTACAAGCTTGGAAATGAGCAGGAAAGAGTTTCACCTGCCTTGGGAAATTTAAGATATTAGTATGCATAACACAATTTAATTCACTTCCATAGATCCCATCCTGTTAGCTCACAGTAGGATCTAAATGCTATCCTTTTAGAAAAGGTTGTCTTGTTGTGTTTTGTTTTTTAAAGAAATTTTTCCTCTACTCTCCTTCCCCCTTTCCCTCTTCTCCCCTTTCGTAAATCTTTTGTAATCAAGATACATTTCTCATTACAGTTTCTGTGTCTGACAATAAAAAATGTTTTAAAATTCATAGCACATTGCTTGATGTTAAACTTTGTTCAATAATAGACCATTAGTCTACTTGATGCATGACTCTCTGAATACTTTCTACCAGTAAACATAACAAACTCATGATAATTACTGTGTGTAACATGTTTGCATTCAAACATGACCTTGAACTTACTTTTCAAACATTTCAAAAATGTCAGCTATGATGATGATCTTTGTTCATTACTGAAAGGAGTTTCTGGGTCTGAATTGTGTAACACACATTTATATCTATTAAAAATGACACAGTAGAGCTATTTTTATTGTTTTAAACTTTTAAAATACTTTCAAATCTCAGTAGCCCTCTGAGTCATGCGATCCTGTGACCATCTCGGCACTTTTCCAATCCAAAAGTCTATTAAAAGGTTTGACAAAAGAAAGCTTAATTTATTTCAGAAGCAGTGACAAGGCCAACCTGCACACTTATTAACACCCTGCTAAAAATGTCGTAGGCATATAGCAGCACATTTTGCTGAGAGGTATGTAGTCCTACTGGGAAAAGCAAGTGGTATTATTTTGTGAAAAAATGGACATATAGTGTGTTCATCAACACTGGAAAACAACTGCAGCAAGTGAAGGTGATACAGTGATACAACCCCTGCTTCTGTAATCACCTAAGCTTGATGTTGATCCATCAGTTCCAGCAGGATCAGCCTCCTTGCAGGGAATGTGATAGTCCTGTGATGTGTTCCCCCGCCTTGGGCTCAGGCTTTAGGCAGTGAGCTAAGGCTACAACTCACCAAATGGTTCAGGCAACTTATCTTGGGAGAGCAAGCATCCCACCAGGATACACCATGATGTTGAAAACACACAGCTACTGCCCTCTGGTAGATGACAATGACCTTTAACTTACAACTGAGAAGTGACCCTCACCTACACTCTGTTCTGCAATTACTGAAGAGCTTTGCTCCCAGTGGAAAAAAAAAGAAATCTCATAAGGAAGAAATTGTGTATTGTCTAGGAATGGGTGTGGAGAAACGTGACTTCTTCCCAACCAGATCGTGACACCATCTCAGCTGGAGCTGCCTATGTTCAGAGAATGGGGAGATTCTTCCCTTCTTCATAAGTCTAATTGCTCAAATGCTACATTCATGAAGAGTTAAAATTAGAGGGTCTCTGTCCTTGTGCTAAAAGAAGCAGCCAGTTCCACTTCTCTGAATCCTGTTTGCTTTCAAACTATTGAGGCTGTTTTTAATAACAAAGTGAAAGTGACACTGGTGCCAGTCATTTATATTCCCTTATGCACATTTACATGCAGCTTCTCCCAAGTCTTTTCTAATTTAGGTACTGTCCACATTAGAATTCAAGCCATTCCAGCCACAGTTATGTTTAAATGTGGTTGATACTAGTTCAATCCCAGCATACCATTTCTGACCACAGGGGAACCAGGAGTGTGTGTGTGTGTGTGTGTGTGTGTGTGTGTGTGTGTGTGTGTGTGTGTGTGTGTGTGTGTGTGTGTGTGTGTGTGTGTGTGTGATTTTGGTAGAGCCTTACATTTTTTGACCAGTCTAGGCTTTGCTTCTGTTTCTCTGGGTAGATTACAAGGACTGTGATTTGGTACCCACTATTCTGGCAGGCAGAAAACACAGTTCATTTTTGGAGGATGCTCAGACCTTTGGGGGAAAGACACAGAATGACATAGAAAGAAAATCCTCTAGGACCAAAAGCATTGCATGAGAGCTCTGTTAAACAGGAATAACAGCAAACCCACTCCTCATAGCATCTCAATAGCAAGGCTTTCCTTCCTCTTCAGAGGTTAAATGCTGCACTTGTGGCTAAAACTGAGCCATTTTGAGCAAAAGTTCTTTATTCAAAAAGGTGGTTTGGATTCTGCTTTTTTTTATGCTATGGTCAGAAAATGGAGATTTTAGAGATCACTGTGATTTGACTTGTATCTCCCAATGAAACAATGCACTAGTGTAAAATGGACCCAAGTAGGCTGATTAAGGCTGTGGGGAACCCAACCCTCTGGACTTCTGTCTGAATAGCCATCAAATACAGGGTTTATATGATGGTGGACAAGTAAATGCCCCACAGTTCACTGAGCAGCAATGAAACAACTTCATTTTCAAACCCTCTGATACAATCTGGTCCAAAGCCTGATGTATCAGAGCAGGGATTGGGGCTAAAATTCATAAATCCAACTGAATTTAATCCACCAGTTTGTCTATTGTTATTCATCAAATGATGGAATCCTCATGCAGAAGTCAGATCAAATCCTTGCCTATGCCTTAGCTCCTATGGTTGAAAACTTGGCTGTGATTCACATTCAAACTCTTCTGTATACCTATATAGGGTAGAGAATACATTTTCAGCTCCTCAAGGTGAGAGAAAGATTGAAACTTAAAACAGAAAATTGCCATTTTTTTTTGTCTATGTCATCAGAAAATGCAATCCAGGAATTGTTACAAAAACATTCTGACAGGGCAGACAACACAGTTTTTCAGATAGGAAAAACAAGTGTATACATTCTTAATACTGTTTCTCAAAAAAATCTTAGAAGCTTTTAAGGGAAAATATCTCAAGTTTCAATTATCTTGAAAGACCTGGTATTTGGCTCTTTTACCCAGGCCTTGAGTGAGAAATACCACCTTTGATTCACCTATCAAGAATCTCTTATTTTTAGTTTTTTAAGATTGAATATTAAAAGTAGTAAAATAATTGATTTTTAAGTAAAAAATAAAAAGTAAAAAGGTAAAAATGTATCACTTTGTAAGTCTCGTGGGGGAAAGCTTTTAATGGAAAAATATCTCAATCTTCAATTAGGATACTATCTCCAAAGTGTCTTAAGATCATAAATTAGAATAATCTAATTGGACTCACCTCATTTTTATACCAGCTAAGAATGTGACCTTCTACATCTATCTGCAGAAATCTTCAGTCAGAAATTATTCTTTATAAAGTGTTTCAAAGCCTTTGACGAGCTGTTGAATGGCAAAATGCAGTGCTTTAGGCCACCTTCTTTAACTTAGTGGAATATCTGTGCAATTAAAGATATAACATATTTTTGGTGTGGTTTACAGTTGAGTATTGCTAGTTCTGTCTCTCTAAAGAAGAAAAAGCTTTGTTTAGTGGAAATGACCCAAAGCAGTAGGTAGATTAATTTGTGTTTGGGGTACATGAAGGAATTTTTATTTTTCAAACAGAAACATATTCTTTTGATTAATGGACTTTCAGTCTTCAAAATGCCTTTGCTATATCCCTTTTTGGATGAAAAGCATGTGTTCACCTTCTAATAAACTGTTATACTACTGCTGGCACAACTTCTTACCACAGGTTTGCCACAGGAACCATGATTCACACTATCGTGTGTTCTTGACTATTTCAAATTATAGTTATTAAGCAGTTCTGAGAAGGCAAAGCTCTTAAAAAAATCAGAACATCCTGCAAGGCCCCAACTGTTTTGCAAGCATGTCAGGTATCTCATCCCTGCCACCCACCCCACTACGAATACAGACATGCATTTGTGTAGGGTTAGGTCCAGAGTTATATTCTGCACCAATCTCTTTTGACACATTCATTCTTTGAAAATGGTCTAATTTTAATTCCTTTTATTTTCTATTTTTCCATTTCATAGTGCCACTTTTACTACTAACCAGTTCGTGCTTTCACTTCCCTGACAGTGTTTCAGAGTGTTACTCTCTTTCCTCCTGAACTTCTCACCAACCCTTATTTCACTTCACACTTCCCCCTTCACCACAACCACTGTGCACCCAAATAACAGACCTGGGTCCTACTACAGCATTAAACCAACATGCAACAGAGACAGATTTGTGTTTCTTTCATTGTTGGTCTTACCACTGTATTATGTACTACTTTTTTAGCTACTTTTGGAAAAAGAAGTTAGCTAAGGGGAGAAAAGTTAGAAACTCCTATTGCACAGGACAGTAGTTTTTTTTTTTAACGGGTGTGTCAGTCCCTGGGGCCCACAGCTTAAAATAAATAATCCCCTGGGATGACTGTGCTGGCTAATTTGCAAGATAAGCCTTTTATGCTGGGATTTTGTCTGGACAAAGTGGACAGGCTGGAGAGCTGAACACACAGGCAAACCACTCACCGTGCCTCTTGCATCACACTCGGGCATAGCTGATACGTTAATCACCAATGCTCAAACACGGTCGCCAGATATGATGCCAGAAATAACTTCTGACCCTGTTATTTTTGTTGACCTACCATATTTCTTCACTTTGGGCTCTTGTTTCTGACCCACACTCACTTTTGGTTTTGCAATCAGTTTCATAAGTGCCTTCCTCCCCAGTTTTGCCTGTGTATGGAGCATCCCCCCAGCACAGCCATCAGATTTCCCTGAGGAGCCCCTGGCCTGCTGTGCCCGGCTGGCACGGGTGCTGCGGGCACAGACTGAGTCACCGCTCCAGGCAGCGTTTGGTCGATTATATCCCTGTCATTTGAGCTAATTCAGTCAAATGATACCATGTCACAGGACTTACTGTAAGGCCAGGGGATTTCTCCTGCTGCCTAAGCTGCTCAGCCTCAGCGATCGCAGCCAGGGCCCGGCTGTGCCCGGCCACCCCCGGCACTGCCAGCACCCCCTGCCCGCTGGGCACCGCCTCCCTCACGGACCGAGCCCCAGCCTGCTGCAGCTGGGGGAGGAATGGGAGGTCAAGGAGTGCAAATATGATCCTGTGGTTCCACTGAGGCACTGGAGCGTGCCCAGAGAAGGGCAGCGGAGCAGGGGAAGAGTTTGGGGCACACCACCCTCTTATGAGGAGCTTGGGCGCTCAGCCTGGAGAAAAGGAGGATCAGGGGAGAGTTTATTGATCTCTATCACTACCTGAAAGGAGAGTGCAGCCAGGTGGGGATCGGCCTCTTCTCCCAGGCCACTACCAACAAGACAAGAGGAAATGGCCTCAAGTTGCACCCGGGGAGGTTTAGATTGGAAATTAGGAAAAATTTCTTCCCCAAGAGTGTTGTTGAACACTGGAACAGGTTGCCCAGGGAAGTGGTGGATTCACCAGCCCTGGAGGTATTTAAAGGACCTGCAGATGAGTCACTCAGGGACATGGTTTAGTGGTGGGCTTGGCAGTGCTGCATTGACATTTAGACTCAATGATCTTAGAGGTCCTTTCCAACCTAAACGATTCTATGATTTTTTTTTTTTTTTCTGAGCTTCACTTTGGTACCCAAGGGGATCACGTGTTTTATTCTCTACTGCCTTTTCCCATGTGCAATTCTTTGGTCTGCCGTGGGATTAGTCCCATTTGACACTGGGATAAATGACAGTAGCATTTACTCCTGTCTTGTAATAAAGCATTGCATTTAAATGGGCACGTTTTACTTGGATTGCAAAGTACTTTGCTGATGTAAATTAAGTAAACCTCCTGTCAGCCCTTGGAGATAAACACAGAACATTATATCCTTTTTAGAGGTGGATAATCTGAGGCACAAAGGACTTGAGACAAGAAGCTTGGCTGCCTAAAATTAAACACCTCAGCCCAAATGAATAGATTGCAAATCCATTTCTCATGTTAGAAAACAGCTCTTCCCCTCCAACAATGTCAGGAAGATAGCAGCGTGTGAAGTCTTTGAACTGCACTTCACAGCCATGCATGGTAAAACCTTGGGGGATACTTAGACACTGACTTCCCAAAATTAAGCCTAAGAAAAAGTTTTTGCTGAGATTATTTTCAAAAGAAAACGTGACCATTAATCAAATTAATTGTTTTGGATTGTAAAAAACTCAGTCTTTAATCAAAAATTGCCTTCAACATAAGAAAAAAAATCTGTTTTCTTTTGAAAAGTGATTAATTTATCACTCAAATGCTGCAATAGAGAAATTATGAGAGCAGAACAATTGTGAGGGTGCACTCTGAAGTATAGTGTAGGAACATCTTTCAGGTACCTTGGTTTTGGATAAGGATGAACCCCAGGAAAACTTCTTGTGCATTTTCCAGAAACAGGGAGTGGGATTCAGCTGGGGCTTTCCAGTCATTTCACAAAATTCTTCCCTCATTTGTCTGCACCCAAACTACGAGAACTGAGAGTGCCTTACTAACAGAGAGGTAGTGAGGTGTGGGGTAATCATAGCTCAGGGCAGGACCTGTGCAAGGTCTTTGAAATCCTCTCCAAGTCCTAGAAGAAGGGATCTTTTGAAGCAGACCAGGAGGGAAAAGCGCCAGTGGTGGCTGGGCTGAAGGCTGACAGGCTGTTCTGGAATAACCTTTCTCTCAGAGAGCCAGAGCCCAGAGGGACTGACTTTTCGCCCCCACAGATGCTGCACTTTCTTTGGAAGTCAAGTGGTGACTCCTACCAGCTCTTCAAACCACTGACTTGTAGAGGATTTTTAATTTACTGAAAAAACCTTAATTCAATCAGATTGGGGGTTTTTTTCCCCTAGGTACTGGGAACTGATGTATTCCCTTTATAGGGAACTGACAGTAAAATGCATCAGTGGTAAGAAAAGTATCCCTTCTTCCTGTTTTATTTCTGTTTTTAGACCCCTGATATAAAATAATGTTCAGTTTTATGCTTTGTTCAAATATCACACATGATTCATGTTTGGAAAGTCCATATATAAAAAGTGCAGCTTTACCAGGTGAGATTTTCTTATTTAATTCCTTTAACTGACTTCACACTGCAGTAACATCCCTATAATACAAAGAGGTCTGTTTTTCCAATGTAAAACACCTGTACAAAAGGTCAAAATAACACAACATTGATTTAGATGCTACACAGGGACCATTTGCACATAACTAGTTTCAGAAGTATGTATTAGATCTTCAGACTGAAATTTAAGATGCATGCAGATTGTAAGTGCTGGGTGATCCATTACTTTCCCTTCTTGACTAAAAATTGCCTTTGTGCCAGTAGGCACAGGGGCACAGCAGTGCTGCTGCAGACATCATGCTGCAAGGATGGATAAACAAAGGAAGAGAAGTTCCAGTCTCATACCAACAAATTTTGTTTTTCATGGAGAGGCATTTATAGAAGAATGCAAAACACTCATCTGTTGAAGCATTTCACTAATAGCCAGAATATTTATTGCATTTTTCTGAATGAGATAACCCGACTGACATGCTGATTTGCTTAGCATCTGCTATCATAGTGGAAGAAGAAACCCTCATTGAGCCACAGAAATTGCAGAACAGAAATGTGGGTGGGAGGGGATCTCTGAATCACTCCAGTCTCCTGCTTGAGGCAGACCTGTCACCAGCATTAAATCATGTCAACAATGGCTTTGTCTACCTTAAATCATTAAAATGTCCTTGGATGGAGACTCCACAGCCCCCTGGATGGCCTTTTCTAGCATTTCTTCATCCTTCCAGTGAAAAAAAATTATCTCTTTCACCAAAATAAACCTTCTAAGATACAGTTTGCGGCTGCTCCACTTTCTGTTACAGCTGAGAATAGTTTGGGCCTCTCATCTTTGTAGCTACTCTTCAAGCAGCTGTGGGAAGTCCTGTGGTAAATAAGTCCACGTTACCATGGACTTACTGATACTTTTGAAAACTTACATTTTAAAATATACCAGCCCAGGTGCAGGCTTCACTCATATCAGCCATTCTGCATCTCCCAGCTGGGATTTGTCCTACAGAGGTGAGGTGCTCCCATTAGGAAGACAGTCCTGCAACCCCCATGGAGAACCGGTGAAAAGACTTCAGGTTACCAGTACCAGAGGTGCCTAGACTCTCATGACTGCTGGTGTTACTTAACTCAGCAGCTGGGGACAGCTGCCTGAAAGTAGCTAGGATTGTTTGCTATACAAGATCTCTACTGTGTCCCCCATGCTGCATATGATTTTTTTTTCTGTGTAGAAGAGGAGTGTAGAACTTATCCTGCCAAAAGTGTTAAAATAGCGAAAACCAACCTGAATGTCTCCTTACCACTTCAAGAAAAAAATACACAATTTTCCCTTCCTGTTTCTTAGTACCTTTTATGTTCCTTAGAACTTACATCAGGCTTTATTTCTTTCTAAAATGAGAATAAGATCATCAGAAACTAATTAGATCTGGTTCTAGTGTAAAACCACAGTGGAAACTTTTCTGAAATGTCAAAGCTGCTGTAGTTATTACTTGTCCTGGGCTCTAAGGGAGTCAGAGTAGTTTCCAGGCTTTGTGTGGTTTCTTTTCTTACAATTTTTTTTTGCTATTTTTTTTTTGTTTTGTTTTGGTTAGTTAATTGGTTGTTGTTGTTGCCTGGTTGACACAACAATTGTAAAATACAACGGAAATTACTGTTGTGTATCCCCAAATCATGCATACCGCTCTCATTTTTTTTTTTTTTTTAATTCCCCTAACACTGACTGTAGTTTTGACTGTACGAGGTGGGAGCTTTGAGTAGAAAAAATCTAATGATCACATCTGTGTTTTTATTTCACTCCAAGATATATGAATAAATAACTATGTGTCCTGACTATCACAATTAGATGTAAATCTAGATTAATATTTTTTATGGTGTCTCCAATTAGTTCACATTACTTGGTTAAAGGTTTTTCCCTTTGCCTGAAAAATGATGACTTGGAACAAAAGAAGCTTCTGGGAATTGACTAGTTTTGATACAATTTTTTTCTTTTTTGAGGTTTTATTGGCTTTCTCATATCCTTGATGAAATTTTGGTCAAAGTGGGAGTGGAAGGATGAGAAATATCTTGTTATGTGCTAATAGTGAGGCATAAATTAAAGTCCCCTATGGTTCTCAGCTGAACCTGAGCTATGTCTTGAGTCAGCACCATAACCACCAGGAACTAGAGAGGAATGATAGTGGTGTGTCTGTCCCAGAATTCCTACCCAAGCATTGGAGTGGTGATTGGAAGCTAGACTGCATCCCAAAGAGGGGCTCTAACCACCAATCAGTAGATTCCTAAAGCCTCAGGATTTGAAAAAACCTCAGGAAATGATCTAGTTCTGCCTTTTCCCTTTAGACAGCCAAGCTATGTGAGGCTGTTACTCACAGATGTTATTCCAATCTGTTATTAAAAGCATTCACTGTGAAGAATCCATACCTCTGGGGGTTTCTGTTTAAATCTTTAAAAAATTCTAAACTAAAATAAGTATCATAATTTATAATTTGGTGATCTTTTAGTTTTTACAGGAAGTAAGAACCAATATTCTCACCTGCTAGATGGGAAATGGAATTACAGATAACGCTGGGCTGATTGTGATGATGCAGAAAACTCCATCTTCCCATAAACCAGCTATTCTACACAACGGATATACACTTTTAATTCTATCTTGATGGACATAGTAACAGTTCAAAAGGGATTGGCATTTTCTGTTTAATTAACCTCTAATGTAGCAATTTACCTCAAGGACAATAGTGCATTGTTTCCTGTGCATGTCCTACACGGGGTTCTCTCCACACTTTTCAAAGTTAACCAAATGGCTGCTTGCTTGTTTACCATGCTTCATTATAAAATCTTGCAAAAGATTTATCACAAAGCAAGAAAGAATTAGCAAATAACTATAAGGGATTCAGAGTGTAAACAAAAAATAAAGGGCCAGAAAGGGCCGTAGATGTTCATCCCATGATTTGAATTTGTGTTAGATTTCAGGGGGAAAAAAGCAGGACAGGTTGTAAATTTTGGTAAATTTCAATGTCAGCAGCTTTAATGATTTTATTGCAAATCTTGCAATATTACATATTTGCTTTGAGCTCAAAACCTCCGAATGCCTGCAATTCTTGGGTTTTGTAATCAAAAAAACAAAAGCCAAAACAAACCAAAAAAGCCACAGCAAACTGCTACAAACTTGAATGTCTAGAAAAAATTGTGGTGTAAGTTGAGAAATGATGTACTTAAATTTTCCAGAACCATGAAAATAATCAGAATGCATGTTTGGCGTGAAAAAAAATAAGGTAATTGCTACCTCATATTTGTTCAGAAGGACTATGTAAAACAGTGTTGACACCAGCTGTAGATTTGCCCCTAGGCCTATAATAATGAGGAATTTACAAGACCTGCAGAAGCCAAAGAGTAAATTCTCGTAAAGAGTGAAGTCTTTTTGCCACTGTACCAACTGGTATTAGCAATATGAGCAAATTAGAAGTTGGCATTTTAGACTGACTTCTGTCTGAATGGTTTTCTGGGCTAAATAGGCTGGCACCTGTTCTAGTGAATTCTTGCTGTTTAGATAAATCCAAAAACTTTGAAAAAAAATAGTTTTCATTTTCTACACAAGAAATTAGGCTTGATATTGATGGCAAAATTTTTACCTTCATTAATTGATATATACCTCACTTTCTCTCCATGTCTCCCCTAAGGAGAGTTAACATACTTGCTATAGGAGCTTCCTGATCAGCAAATTCACTGCTTCTCACCATACTCTCACATCAAAAAAAATCACTTCTGTAAGTATGTCAGACTTCCCAGTAACTGATATCTTTTTTCTTTTCCCTACCCACCTCTCCTAATGGAAGGTTGTTCCTGGGCTTGCATGAAGTGACTGTTTGAAAATTTAATTTCCAGATTATGTTGTTTCCTAGTCAGTTGCTTTTGTGTGGTAACTGTCTTCTACCTTCATCTTGTATTACTACTTATCCTGACAATATACATTTCCATCTATACTGAAGTGCTAAGATTGATTAAGATTCTTATATCTGACTTTGTAAAAAGTATGAGATAATTTTGATTATTACAGTTTTTACTCAGTAAAGGGCAAGTTTCCATGACTTCCGCAGAATCCTTGATTGCTAGGAACTTCTTACCTGATTGCCTCAATTATTCTATTTTAAATCTCTTTCTCTAACCTGCAAGAATGCAGAAGAATGAGGTGGTTTGTGTAATCACATATTATTACCTGTTTGAGTTAAATGTTTTTTGGGCTGTGATGTTATGCAAAATTATTAAAGGCCTCCAAGGTGAATACCTTTGGCTGAATTCAGGAAATTACTATTATCTTTAGCTACTCAAGCTTACAGCACAACCCAGTAGAAGCATAAATCTTCTGTCCAGATGAATTTACACTTTTTCGCAATAAAATACAACCAGGATTTTCAGCTTCCTCATCTGGAGTGTAATCTTTTCTTTCTCTTTTATATAAATAATTTGCAATGGAAGGGAAAGAAAACCAACTAGTAATGAATCAGATCTTGCAATTACTTTCTAGAAAAACCCTAATACAAATATTTTATAAGCCCAGCTATGATATCTATTTGTTTATCCTGAATTCTGCTTTATATACAGACTTGCTATTTTATCTTCCTTCTACTCATGCCTGTTTTTCTTCTGGGGAACACCTTTGGTAGGTTTATTATCAGGTTAATTATTCAAAACCATCTTATAGGTTTAACTGCTGAATTGCTTTCTTGATAATTCTACTGTGATTTCCTAATATATTACATTTTCATTCAAAACAGAGTGAAGCAAACATTTTCAGGGCTGCCACCAGAGACAACACAGACCACAGCAAGAAGTCTTTGTCACCGAACAGGAAGCGAAAGAGTATTTTTGAAAATATCTATCTCATAATAAACTGAAACAGGTATCTTTGCACAGAAAAATAGCAATTATTGTTACTGCTGCTAGGACTTTACAAGTGTAAAGAATAATTTTTTTTTTTTTTTGGTCTCCTGTATTGATTGTTTAGATATACATTGGAAAACTATTCTTCTAGTCTGGCCCCATTTAACTGTTAAGGGCAAATGAAATCAGGCAAGAAAAATTTTGTTCTGACTTATGTACACATGATTATTTATAACAATTGCAAGTGAGCAGGCTGTGGCCACTCGAAGAGTTCCTATTTAGAAGCTAAAACATGCCAGCTGGTTGTGTGAAGTGCTCCAAACCTTTTGCAATCAATGACTAAAATAATGCTTCAAGCAACGAGCTGTGTTGGGGCAGCAGCACAAACACACTCACACTCATCCACAGGCTCAGCAGGGAAGGGAAGCTCCTGAAGCTGCTGTCATCTGGCCACATCCAATGTGAATGAATAGATGAAAACAGGCATGATCCAGTGAAAAATGAGTTATCTTTAAAATCACCAATCTGACCATGCACTATACAATTGTGTGTTCTGGGATTTAGTAACAGAAATGGTCAGAAACATCCTCTCTCCCCCTTTTGTCTTCCACAAACCTATACATAAATAAGTGATTGTTCATTAAAATGCCTTGGTTGCTTTTTCTGGTTTTGTTAATTTTTTGTGGTTTTTTTTTCTTTTTTTCTTTTCTTCTTAGCTTTCCAGTTATGATTTTCCTGTAATATGATCAAAAGCACTATCTTCATGATTCCTACAGTGGTACAAAATTCTTCCCTTTCAAGATTTATTAGTAGATCTTTTTCCAATGACATCTGAGTGTGTAAAATTCCTATTCCACCCACTAGTTTGCTCTTAATCTTTTTATTTTTATTTAGTCAGAGGTCAGAAAAGTATAGAAATGCAATTACTACTTTTTTATAAACATTCACTATTCTGGTTATCCTGTGAAGCAGGTAATTAAAATAAATAAATAAGTAAGAATATCAAAACTGTCCTCTTCCTTCAAAAACAATTATCACAATTTTTCAGAAGTCTTTAAGACTCTGTGACCTGGGTGAACAACTGTGAATAACGAAGACCGAGTGATGAATAGCTGGAATGATTAGTTTGCAAACAAATCATCAGCTGAGTATCACTTGTCCAAACTATTCACCAAATATTTATAGAGTAAGAAAGTAGCATTGCTTCATGAACAGTGTGATTAGATGTGGCATGTGGGATGAGTCAAGGAGATGAGATAGAGATGGTAAGCCAGATTTAGTGTGACACCCAAAAATGGAGACAAGACGTGCTTTCCCTGGGGCCTTTCAGCCACTGATGTAGCAATCAACTCAAATATCCATAGGATGAAATCACCCAGCTTTCATGGACCCAAATTCCTGTAGAATTCATTCACTCTCATAATGCAGTACAAAAACCAGCAAGGTTTTAGAGTTGGCACCTTCAATTAAAAAGCCTTTTATGATTTATTTTTCCATTACCAATCCCAAATAACTCTGGACATGCTATCCTCTGGATATATGCCTCATTTGAAATTGTGTTCTGGAACACTTTTTCCTCTTAAACTACTTCTGGAATTTTGGAAGTATGTCTCAATATAATACAACCTTCAACCTTACCTGGTATGCTCTTTTTGATCATTAATGAAGATATTGTGAAAATGGAATATAATCCATGGCTCCAATGTGTTTGTAGGAAACTTCCAAGAGGTTGCAGTAACTTATATTGCTATTCTGATAGCAGTGTTTAAATGCTGTAAAAGTACTTTTTAGTGCTAATTTAAGACCTAATCTGAATTGTTCAGAGTAGCACAGCTGCCATAATACTTTTAGTTAAAAAAGGCAAAAAATAATCAAAAGTAAATTTCTGCATATCATTGAAAAGCTCAGTTTTTAATTGCAAAATTGAAAGGCAATATGTTTTTCAGTGAAACGTTAACTATTTTGTTTAAAACATTTTGCCACTGGGTTTCTCAGGAATCCTAGCTTTGATGGGAAAAAAAGAGATAGTATTTATAAGGATTTCAGATTTTGCAATTCTTTTTCCCAAATTGTTAACAGAAATATTAACATCTGGTCATGAGTATTTACTTTGTTTCCCCAGGTTTCTGCCAGCACAGGGATTTTGAATTCAATAATATCACGGTGGTATAATGGCACAGAAGAAGAGAAAGTTGTGGTATAATCTACTCCCTCCAGACCACAATGTTTAAGTTAAGTACAATTTTGCTTTCTCTTGCATGCCACTTGCTTTATGATGTAGAAAAGGAATTATGCAACTGCTGTGTCAGACTTCTGAGTAATTGCTTTGTGGAAGGCCATGTGTGCTCCAACCAGTTAAAATCCAAGTTTGTTCTCACACCAGGTGTGGATGGGTCAAATGTGCACTGAGGCACCATCTCATTTGGTAAGAATGGGCAAGAGTCCATAAATTTTATGGGGCTACATGAATATATACAAGGTTCTCCTCGGAGTTTCCTGTTAAAAACCCTCTGCTCCTTTGGAAGGATTCTGCATTTAACAAGATGAATTCAGAGACAGAACTTTTGCACCTTTTACCTTTTGTCCCATACATTGTTTCCAGGTTCACTCCTAGGATTAAGGTTGGGAAAAATGCTTGTTGAAGAAGAAGGATTTAGGCAGGAAATCTGAAAACACAGGATCACATCCTTGATGGACGAAAGTTCATGTAGGGCATTTTCACCTCTTGGACCAGAGTCAATGCTACTGCAAATGATACAAACTTTGAGTAATGATCTCTGACAGAGTGGGAAACACAAAATGCATGATTTCTTCTAATACATTTACTTTTGTCAGTTGTCACCAAATATATTTCCAAATCTATGTGTATATTTATATACACACAAAGTTTTGACCTCTTTAACTTCCTTCTGTGATCATTTTCCCAGTAAGAGCTTGTAATCAGGGTGCATCTATAGCAAAGTTCAAAATAAAAAAGGCCTTGGATTTTTGAACTCCAACTATTCCTAAAGTAGTTTTAATGAAGGAATGTTCTGGTTTTTAATTTAAGATGAAATGCACACAATTTGTGCTCAAATGGTGTACTTATTTTGAATGTCTGAAGGATGGTATTTATGAAGGCTATTTTGAGCACTTAACTATGTGAAATTTCAGTTTACCGAAGCCTACAAACCTAAGTCCTCCCTGTCATTAATGGAGAGAGATCAATATCTCCAGATGGTGACTCTGAACAACTTTGGAAAATATTAGCATAGGATTATGTGGATATCTTCTACTGTGGCAAAGCTTTGTTTGTTTTTTAAATGGCATAAAGAATTCTGTTGAACAAGTAAAATACAGAAAAAAGCCCCACCCAGTAATCTTGTGTATTTTTTATATAACGTAGGAAAAACCCAATCCTTTGCAGGATATTTTTGTGGGCTGATGAGCATAAGCTGTGCCAATGACTTGAATTAAATGCAGCCCCTGAGGTAAGAGAATGTGCTCACCCCACACAGACTGTGTTCACAGCAAGAGCAGAGCTGCAAGTTTGAGTAGCTGGGATCCTCCAGCAGATCTGAGAATGAAAGGGGGATTTATGACAATAGCCCAGTGGATTATAACAGATTTTCGTTACAGGAAGTATTCCATTTTGACAAGTTCTTCTTAGAATTAGTAACTCGAGCTTACTAACTTCCTCTTTTTGGTTTCACAGTTTATACCACTGTGCCTGTTACCATAGATACAGTGTGGTGGTTTCCATGGGAACACGTGGTGTGCCATAAATGAACAAACTACAGAGCCATAACTTCAGTGCAGTGTCATTATTCTATGCTACCCTTAGCAAAATGTAAATATTAATTGAAAGATGATGTGAAAAACATTTAACATTTTTTTTTATGGCATATTCAAGTTGTTATTTAAATACACATTTTCATGAAAATCCAGCAAGGCAAAGCCATCAGGTCTTTACAAAAGTACAAGGTAATAGTTTAAGAAGCTTAAAATCCCAGTTCTAGCTCCCTTTTTTCTCTGATCATATAGCTTTACCTCTGGGTCTCAGATTTCACCTGTATGAAAAAAGGATAACAATATTTACTTGCTTTTAGAAGTCAGATGAAATAGTTATTGTGCAAAGAATGATTTAAAGTAATTGCTGTTTAATGTTATTATTGTTATTTTTATTATTGAAACTAATTATTTGAATGACAAGACATAATCCAAAATATCTTCCTCATAACAGAAGATCTGTTAATTGAAATCATAAATCTCACCTGCAACCACACCTGACTTAAAAGACAAGTTGTATATGACCCTGAGCTTCTGATATCCGTAAAATATCAGTCTCAACATTTTCAATGATTAAAATATTGCAATTATAGAAAATAACTTTTTTTAATGTAAGCTACGCAGGCACAATGTGTATCTGATTCCTACCACAGTCCAGTTAATGTCATTCAAAATTGTTCATGTCTTTAAATTTCAGATTAGAAGAATCTATTTTTAAGATGGTCCAAGTATTGGTGTCCAATTCTATATATGCACATGGGCTTAGAAAGAGAGAGGTTTGTTTTCTGTGTCTGACTTGAGAAAGCATGATGAAAAAGAAGGTGTAAACCTATGTGATTATTGAGACTGCATAAATGTCACACACGTTACTCATATAAGAGAATTTACATTTAAAGAGTGCATATACAGAATGGAAACAGAAGTACAGTCACAAGAGCATTTATCTTTCAGTGCTAGTAGAAATATATAGATTAAACTCCATCTAGTAAATAAAAAAAGTGTGATTTCAGAATTAAGCTCCACTGAACATCCATGAAACCATCACCAGACAGTTCAGAGTGTGAAAAACTCATGTCAGCTTGGAAGTCCAGCACCGGGAGCATCTGAGATCTCCTATCAACCAGAAGTGAAATCATCCTCCTCAGCAGCTGCTCTCTGTTCAAATCAGACAGAAACTGCTGAGCAAGGATGTTGGGGACTACCAGGGGATGTGTAAAATTTACATTTGTGAGCCAGCCTTGGCTATTGAGAGAATGACAGATCTTTTCATTCAACTTCTGTATGATTTTACTAATGCAGCCTCAGATGATTCTCTCTTGCCATGGACGAAAGGCTGGAAACCTGATACTGTCTGCTTGAGGGCTGAGGGAAGGCAGGCTCAAGAACTTAATTCCTGTCCATTTCCCTAAATATGACAGAGATATTGCTCAGCCTACCTCGGTTTCTGGGACAGGATATTAGCCGCAAGCTGCCTCCCAAGCAACCTCCACAGATAGCTCTTCCAGCTATCCCAAGATACTTCCCTTTTCCAGTGTAGTTCTGTCTCTAAAACTTCAGGGACCTGCTTCTCTCAGAGTTACTCTGTGAGGCCCAGCAATTACTGTTCACTGCAGTTAAACTGCTTAAGTGAAGGCTACTGAAGTGTGTGGTTACAGTTCATTAGAGGAGAGTGCATTTTCACCCCATTTCCTGGGGGTTGTGTTCTCACGTGGGTACACTAACACATGCCTCCGGGTGATACAGCCAGAACCCAAGTCAGCAATCCAGGAAATGTCACTTACAAAGATTACTCAGTGGAAAACACACAAAAGCAGAGTCTCTTATGTCACTCCTCTACTTAGCTGACCCAAATTAATAATTTTCTGATCTTTTTTTCTGATTTGATATGGTGTCTGTGGGGATAAAGATACTCAAAGCATTGGAGCAGAGCTGTGCCATGCATGTTGCACTATTCTTGCCCAAAAAAGGATACATTGGAGCAGACCTGTGCAGGGCACATTGCACTATTCTTGCCTGGAGAAAGATAATCCTGGTAGCTACTGCAGCCTGCTTGGCAATTACTCCAAACCTGTTGTGACCATATCTTATTCTGCTTTGTCCACACAAGTGTCCTAGAAGTCTTACTCTCTGAGGTGTCTGGGTGCCTGCTTTGCTTCTTTTTTATTTGGCAACTACAAGAAAGAAGAAGAGAGGGGTAGGACAGTGGATTGTTTTAACCCATGCTCTACTTTCAATTCCTGCACTGCTATGACATTTCAAACTTCCTTTGTCACAGCTGAGCCACATTTCCCAAAGCTGCTATATCACAATAGCTGGTGGCTGATTTAAAATCACCTGTATGCAATGTATTGCATTAGCCTAAGCTTTGTTAAATACTAAGGAGTAAAATTCACATAGTTTTTGTTACCAAAAATTTCAGGCAAGTGAGTGCTGTGAAGCTAAAATGCTGAGAAAGTAGAAAGAAATCCCAAAAGTTTTCAAAGTGTACTTTAAATCTCATGAGTCAGTGTGGGGAGTCTTGGCTTACCTGAGTACTGACCAGTAAAACAACCTTCAGGTCTTTTTCTCTACTGCACGTCATAAGATAGCCTTGTAAAAAGTGCTGAAAATGGACTTTCCTAATCCCAACAGGCAGGGAAAAGGAAAAAAAAAAGAAAAGGCATATGTATTTGTATTAAAATACATACAATTTCTAGGAGAAGAAAATACAAAGGTTTCTCTTTCCTTAAAAGCTCTGAAAATCCACTAGGTAAATGTGTAACTCATACCAGGGCTTGGTAACAGCATGATATGCTTTATATTTTAATCCCATGAAGAGCAGCCCCCATGATGAGATCAGCCCCCAAGAAGACCGAACCACAGACACAGATGGCTGAAACAGGGGTCAGGCTTCAGCCCTCTCTCCTGCCAGCTACAGAAGGAAACTGGAAGGTAACACAGAGTTAACCCTCAGCATCCCTGTCACATCTCATTCATAAAATGTTACATACTCAAGTGAAACATTTGGATACCTCCCCACCTCACTCTTCCCCTTCTCCCCCTTAGCTGGGCCCTGATCGCTCAGAACTGTGGGAAAATACAGAATTGTCCCTTTCCACTGCCCAGCCTGCGTCTGACATAAAAAGCAAGCTTCAAAGGAGATGTGGGATTTTACCTGTCACTTCCAGCCAGCTGTGTCCCAAGCTCACAGGGGCATTATGTGCACATTGCCAAGCCTAGAATGCCAAGCCCTCTCTCACCATGTCCCAGCACAGGTGGGTGGAGGTGGGCTCGGTGTGACCCCACTCCTGGCAGGAGGGCAGGCACTGGGGATGGTGCCCTCAGGGGCATTGTGGTCCCAGCCAGTGCTGTCTGCATGCTTGCCAGCTGGAACACACGGGGGCTGAAGTCATAGCTTCAGAACAGGCACTGACATGCTTTTACTGTCATGTACAATCCCCAAAGCAGTGTCAGTTGCCCCTAAAATGGATTTTACTGTTGTATATTAGTCAGTAAAAGGAACCTCAGTCAAGACGTTAGCTTTGAGATTGAAATGAAAAATTGAAGAGGTGGTAGTGCTGAATAAAAGATGACATTAGCCATAAGGCATTTTAAAGAGATAAGAACACAAGGCTGGGATGTCAGGCTTTGGTGTATTCTGTATCTTGGGATCTTCTACTTATTTGGATAAAACACCTTTGCACAGCAGATGGAATCTGATGTAATCCCGTCATCTGACTGAATGTGTTTGTTTTCCTCTGCTGCTGAGAACATGTGAATTGCCCCAGTCAGGATCTACTTGTCCTAATCTGCATAGGGGGATCAAGGTTCCTTTGCTCAAGGATCCTGGATGTTTCTTGCATGACTCACACACTTCTAAGCAGCTAAAGGTAAAGGCGTTCTAAAAGACAGAGACTGTCCCTATCCAGAGAAAAGCTGACTAGGAAAAAATTAAGTGAAGGTGTCCAGGTGTTTTAAAAAATACATATACATGGGAGGAAATTGTTCAGTGCTTTTGCCATGAAGAGCACTGGAGTGGCAACTTGTTCTTCAGTTTGGGCTGCTCTTTAGCATGAGAAAAACCCTTGTCTTAAGAGAAGGAGAGGACTAGAAAGAATTAGTGTACAGCTAGCTGTTTAGGTGCACTTGGGTTTAGTCAGTGTTTGTACTGCAGCGTGTGGACTGACACCCAGCTCCTGCAGCTGAAGCATTGTGGAGTTCTGACTTCAGTGGGTGCTGGGTCAGACTGAGCAGGAGAGTAAACAGCAAATCAACATTAGTTGAGGTCACCTATACTTTGGGTAATTATGCAGCAGTGTAAATGGCAGGGCAAAACAAACATTGGAAACACAGCAGTTAAAAATGACTCGTGGAAAGAGGAACTGTTCATTCAAACTAATGCTGTAACTGCTAGACATAGTTTTCAAATAAGCTGTCCCTCTTGAATTTGGCAGACAAGATCTTTTGGTTTCACAGGAAGGAGCAATTCTCATCGGAGCAGCTGTAGCCCAAGCTGCAGCAGTGATGAGATAGCTTGACAAATCAGGCCCTTTTAAGGTTACTGCCATTAAATTAGTCACTAGAAAACACTAAATATCAGCTTGTAAGATGATCTTTTTAGTAGGCAGAGGCCTTTTAATTTTTATTAGAGCACTTATTCCTTTTATAAGTCTCAAAATAAAATTAATCATTGTGGTAATACAGCATGAAATAACTCCCCTAGTTTCAGTCAGGCACAGGAATTTCAAGGAGGGTTTTTCGTTGTTGTTCATTTGCTTTGAGGGGGTGGTGTCTTTTTCCTCTCCATTTACAGCAAGCTTTATATGTAAGCATAGGTTTGGAGGCACAGGTCTCTGAAGGCAGTGCTGTGCTCAGGAGGGAAGCTCGCCAAAAAAGGGAATTCCTTTGCTTTTCTCAATCACATCTTCTTCTTTCATCTGAATACACATACAGCCCCAGTGCAGTCTCCCATGAAACAGTGAAATGACACATCCATACAAAAAAAAAAGATGTTAGAAAGGTATAATTATAACCTAGTCCCTTCACTGTCTCTTTTTCTCCTCCAAGACTAGTTCTACTTGGATAAATAACAACGTTTTCCTTCGTTTGCATTTTTAATGTCTTGTTTACCTTTTCCAAGCCATCAGGGTACAGAGCAGTTTTTTAAATACTTTCCCAACATATTTTTAACCATTGCAGTATAAAATGTTTTTATTTTGCTGTTATCTTTGCTTTTTTTTTTAATTAATCCCCTCATTTGTATATTAAAAATGGCATAATTTTATTAATGCACACAATCGCTTGTACAGTACTTGTTGTGTAAGTACAAAGCATCAAAGTTAAGGTACCAAATAAAAATTCCCTAATAGCTAAAGCATTAATTTTAGTTTACTTAACTGCAGAAGTTTAAGATGTTATTTAACCACAATGCTTTGTTCTGTGTTTCTGCTTGACCTCAGTAAGTGGCTGCAGTCCTCTTGTTCAGCCACTTCAGAGCAAGTTGGCATTTCAGCTCAGCCTTTAGGTGTCTGTTAACTTAATAACCACACTTTTCCCCAAAGTGTTGGTGGAATAAGGGTACAGTTTCCCCAAATCTCCAGTGGGGATGGTGAGCTTACAAAAAATCCCAGGGAATGCTGCTGGGCCCTGGAACAATAAACCAGTGCAGTGAGGTTCTTCAGTGTTCAGCTGTCAGAAGTCATGGCCTCTGACCTCACAAATCCTGACATGTGTTCTAAGTTCTGTACAAATGAGAAATTGAATGGGATTAATCAAATTCATACACATAAGTATGTGGCTGTGCTTCCAGATGCATGACATAATAGTGTTGGCAGCGTGATACAATGGAATTATCCATATATTGCCAGAAGACCTCACTATTTGGGAGTTAAAATCCAGCAGTCAATCATCTCCATTTTAAGGATTCTTTAAGAGCACATGAAACAACCAAACTAAAATAACAGTCAAAGCATCATACTGTGAATGTAGTAATGATATTTCCATTTTGATATTTAAATCATCATTTAAATATTGCAACAACATAAAGTATTTATGCACAAGCACTCACAACATTTAATAATTGCATCACTGAGACATCAGTATGGGGTTAATTTTATTTAACTACAGAAATCTACAGCTCAGCTAGTCCTCAGCTTGCTTTGTGATTAGTGGAGAGAAGTAGCCCTTGGAAAGCCTTTAGTGAATATACTGTCATAACAAAGGAGGAATATGAAGTCTTTCCAGGCATCTCCGGTGTAGTTATCCACATCTTGTCAAATGAGTCCTGCCCTTATTGAATAGATGTCCTTGTCTGTATCTCTACCTTCATGAAAATAGTTGATGTCTTCTAGTCTTTAGCAAATAAAATCTTAATTAGATTTTTGTTAATGTTGATATATACTGCAGGGGAATATTGACTTTAACATTGCTTTCCTGTTTTTCTGCCACAGTTCAGCTTGAAACATCCCCTTTTTAGCTGATTGTTCCACTTTTCCCTTTTAGCACTTTGAAGTCTTGCATTTTGATAAACAGAAGCAACCTTTTTTTTTTTTGACATTTCCGAAACAGATGTCTGAATCCTCTTCCCTCACTTTATGTCTGTGGTATTTTGGCTCATTGCATCAGTCTCCTGCTAGACACAAATTCCATATTCTGGCTTGCCTCAGTACCAAGGTGATCTCACAATTTACTTCAAATATCAGAGTAGATGATAGGTCTCAGAATGGCCTTCCTAAAGGAGTCTAGGAGGCTAAACGCAATTTTTTTTGTAAAGTGCAGCTTTATAAATTTACTTAAAATTCTGTCTGATGTGGTTGTTTTCAATGACAGGGAGTTGTGAGAGAGAACCTGGTAACTGAGTAATCCATTTCTGTGTGCTGTGCTCCATCTCTGGGTGCCAGGTTCCTCTGTCCCTCAGTGACAATGACATCATGGATAAGCATGTGATGGGTTAAGGATGTAACTGTATTACAATGTGATCAAGAGGATTTGATAATTTTTATTGCATACTCAGAACATGTTCCAAGAATAGAGAACAAGAACTATTAGAAAGATATGAACAAAGCTATTTTCTTTTCTTTTTTCTTTTTGCATGCTGGTCACATGACCAAGAGGAAATGCTTGTCAGTATTTGCTGATCAACAGGAATATTAAAGTTCTCTGTGCACTTCTCTATAGCTTTGGGGAAGAAAAGGACTTTTGCTCTCCTTTCTTTAAACTGTCTGCTCAACACAGGACAAGAGATTTCACCTCTTGTTTCCTACCACTGGTTGTATTGCATGGTTCAATTATGTGGCTTTGAATTAACCATACAAATGATAATTGCAATTATAACTATAAGAAATTATAGCTTATTAACAAGATGTATTTTATAAAGAAAAGCTGTGAGTTTTCTGTAGTAGAAGAACCATTTCCTGAACCACATGCTGGGGCCATTTGCAAAATAACTTATGTGTTACAATTCTGTGCTGGTTTGGTAATTCAGTGAAAGAAGCTGTCCTCTGGTGGGAAAACATTGATCTGTTCTGTGATGATTCCATGATCTACTCAATCAGCAATGTAAAGTGAGAAATTGGCCCCCAGGTCCGTGTCATGTCAGCTGCCTAATGCCATTGATTTATGAGCCCCTGATTCTCATTCTAATGAATATAGCTGCTCACATCAGTATAATAGGCTCACATATTGTTGAAAATGCAGTGTTAAATAAAAATAATGTTTAAAAATGTTGGAAGAAATTATTAAGATTTGTGTGAAGGAATCATGTTTGTCTGAGTGAGGGCAAAGGAAAGAGCACGTGTGGTATAAAGGGGTTGAATGTCTGGAGCTACACTGTTTGTTCTTGTTACAATGTGTTGGATGTATTCTAGTAATCAGTGTTGTCTCATGTGTGAAAACAACATTGTGATGCAGATTGTAGCTGTCAGATGACTCTCAATTATAAAACAGTCTTTGGAGACTGAGAAATGGAACCATGCAGTAAATGACACAATTTATTAATCAAATTTATCATCTTACTCTTCTTTTCCTGAAGCTGAGAAGTTACTTGTGAATTCACTGCACTCATTGCTCCTAATTATAATCACATGTGAAGAAGCTGGCTTCTGGACACCAGCTGATGCTACTCATGTTTTACTGAATCATATAAGACACATGACCCTCCTTGTGCAAGCATCAGATCAGGGCATTTGTGTTCTTGTGACTGAGTGCAATTAATCTAGTTGTTCCTCCAAGTCAGTGGAGTTTCAGTGACTTTGCATCTTTCAAAAACCTCAAGTAAATCAAATCGAGAATTTGACTTGATCGTAAGGAAAAAATCTTTCCTCCTGGTGTTAGAAGGGTCTACGATTTCCATTAATTGTACCCAAACTCCTATTAATTTAAGGCAAGGCTCTGAAATGGAATGACTCAGTGAGATTAACTGGTGTAAATAGACATGATTTTTAAAGAAATCATGTAAGTCATCCAGGAAGTCAGCAAATTCTAACTACATAAGGTTTTTGCTTACTATTGTAGAAAATTAGTGATCACGTGCTCAAACTTTACCAAATGCTCCCTAAACTGACAATTTAGACAAAAGTATTACACAAGTGGGAACTCTCTATCACACCTGACAATGGAAAGTTTAGAAATTTCTTCTCTGCCTGATTTTATGTAAAGGAATACCTTCTGGTATAGATGAAAGGACTTACAGACATGAGGAGATTTGTTCACAAACTTACCTATGTCTTTATTCACTTTTACTGTATAGCTACTGAATATTATTTTTCTTTTGTACTTGTCTAGTTAACCTAATCGAAGAGTTCAGTCTTCCTACAATGGAGTAAGTCTTTCTGCATGCATAGTGATTATTTTATTGGGATAAATCCATTCCCCACACACTCCAGAATAAGACCTCTTCAAGAGTTATAGGATAAGGCAGTCATTAGATGTATGGGCCTAGCTGACCACAGCTCACAGGCCAATAAATCCTCAGAGTTCTGAAGACAATTTCATTTTATAATTTAGTAAAGAATCATATATTTTATGGAGAGAATTTTGCCACCCCTTAGTGAATCTTGTGTAGGATATTTGCCAAGATTGTCATCTTGCATCTGAAAGTAGAGGAAATGCATTAATTTCAGCAGCATTACTCATGATCTGTGGCAGTTCAAGGGATGTTAAATTAACCCTTCTTTAGCTAAAAATCTTAAATGGCAGAAAAGCTAAAAGTTGCCTAATATCATTGAAAACCAATCTATTTGTTCCTGCATTGTGGAAAAGAGAGAAATGGATGCCAATGACCAATTATTTTAGCTCATTTTGATCTCCTGGTATCATGTATAAGACTAAGTTGTAGGTACTGAAAATTCACAGTACTTGGTTTAAAATACAGGTTAAATAAAACATAAACTGCACCCTAAATCTAACTTGTAAAAACCTATTTAAAAAATGCAATTTGATTAAATAGTCAAACTGAGGTCTGAAACAATAAATATGTTTATGCACTTAAATCTGACCCTCAAAATAGTCCCAGTGGGTCCTAACAGGGGGGGCTTAGGTTCTGGGGGTAAAATAACTTGAAGTTTGAGTAGCAAAGTACTAACATTTTTAATTCTCTTAATTTAAGATTTTAAAGTTCTCAGTGATTTCCCTGTGCTTTTTTGCTGGAAATAAGACAGCCAAGTAAAATATCTATTGGGACCTCATCTCTTCAGTTCACACCTCAACACTGATTTTTATACCACAGTACTGGACCATGAATTTTGGTGACTGAAGTATGCCAAAATCCATATTTCTACTTTTTGGTAAAAAAGGTGGGCAATACAGTACAGATATTAATACTTTTACTTCCACCATTAAATCAGACTCCTTACTAGAAGGTGCAGCCTAGAAAAAGCACAAGTTTTCATGGAAGTAGGTGAGGGAAGGGATCTACTATAAATTGCAATGTAGTTTCTGAGGACTCAACAGAGACATATTTTTCTATGTTATTTCTAATCATGAGTCTCTCTTTTGCCTTTAAGATGCAGTTGCATTACAGGATGTTTCCACAAAATGATTTGGCACTTCAATTCATTATTTATCCTTCTAAAATGAAGCTGACCTAAAATCTCCATGCTGCAGAGTGTTGCTGTAGTAATGTTAATATAAATGCTATTTTTTTAACTCCCACACTGGTGGGTTTAGGTAATAGGTATAATTGCAAACTCTTAAAAACATTATGCTGTCTTTTATCTTCTGAATTTTTGGTCACAACAGTCACTTTAAACCATGCAGCATTAGGTGCTTCTACCTGAGGTTTTACTTTGGCCTGTGTGTTGCTTTAGATATGGGACCATAGCTAAATTTTAGCACCACTAAAAGGAAGGGCTCTCCTCTAGAAATGAGCTGATATCTTCATAGAGAGGGAAAAAAGAAATGTAGACCCATTTAAAGCCCTCTGTTCTCAGTACATCTGAGAAGAGGCTTCAATTTCTGAATTCTGCTTATTCCTTATGATGAACTGTTGGTTTCATGAAAGAAAGCTTCTGTTGAATGTTGTGCATGCTCCTGAATTCCTGTGGATATCAGTAGAACTGAAGTGCAAGATTAAATTCTAGCACATGCTTTTCTTAAAGGAGCTGACTAAGGCATATCAAAATAATGTTACCAGCTTCTTTTTGAATTAATTTTTCTGCTTGTTTAGTGAGTTAAATCAGCTCGCCAAGTACTAGATTTGAATCAAAGCAGAAACATCAGTTTCAGGTTGGTGGTAAGGGGAAAGGATTTAGACTGTCCCTTCTGATATTATCAAGACATTCCATTATCTTATTTATGCAAGAATTTCAGAGCTTGTCCTTGGCTCATGAGTTAAGGCTTACCTACTGAGTCCTAAGGAAAGTGACTCAACTGGAGCATTTTTAAATGCTTATTGATATCCTTAGTAATCCATTTAAATATTTTTAAATTAATTTGTCCTTTCCTGACTACTCAATAGCATTGAATTAGTATGACTACAGGGAGGAAGAAACAGTCACACTTGTAGTTCATGGCATAGGCTCAAAGAAATTCTGCAAGAAGTAATCTATCCCAAACAGATCAACCAATTCAATTCTTATCCTTTTAAAAGGATTGTGTGTTACTTCTCACATGCATGTAATGTAACTTCATCTTTCTATTTTCTATAATCTCAGTATTTCTTTCATATATAATTTTTTCCCCTCTTTTGGCCAGCTGTAAAAAAATGGGGACCAAGTTAAACCTATGAATCAAGAACCAGTATAAACATTTGGGCTTTGGATTTGGACCTGTGCTTTGGAATTGCCCTTCTCA
>NW_008239547.1:7710268-7752595 GCF_000691975.1 Corvus brachyrhynchos | reverse complement strand
TATCACCAATTTTCCAGTGGCTGGAATGATGCCCCAGGACTCAGAGGCACACATAATCAGCAGTGTAGCACATTCTTCAGAGGGCAATGTGGGACTTATGCACTTCTTTCCCTGGAATGAAGTGATGCAGGTGCTACAAAGTCATGAGTGAAGTGATGTAAGCACTCTGATGGCATGAGCAGCACAAATGAAGCATCATTGCTCGCTCTGCTTTTCTTTTAGAATCAGGAGGATGACAGTAATGTAAGTAAACCCCTAAGCTGAGTGATCCACTGTTGTTTCAGATCCAGGTTCACACAGATATTAATTCCTGCTTCCCACTATCCAAGTCTGTCTGTTTGGAGAGAAACTCCAAAATTTTACATACAGGATATAAATATGTGCAGTCTACAGTTTTCATTCCACATGGCAGGAACACTACAATAGCCTTATGAAATATAATAACTTCTAGTTATCACATAATATGGCTCAAGGTACATGTAAAGCAGAGAATTATACAGACATTTTGAAGCATCCATATCCATGGAGAGCAAAGAAAAATGATAACCCATTTTCATGCGAGGTTTAGATTTTAAATTCTTTCTTGAGATAAAGACATTAATATTTTGATAGTAAAAGGTCATTTTTCAGTAGCACTCACAGATTGCCAGTAAAAGATAATGCTTCCCTAGTGGACAAGCTTTTTTACAATATGTCTTCCACATGCTAATGAAATCCCCAGAAAGCAATGGCTGGTTCTGTAGTTTGCTAGATAAAGAAAAAAAGGGGAAAAAAAGAGGACTTGGGAGAGTACTTTGTGCTGAACAATGTATCTGATTTATTTCACTCCTTTTTCTGCTTGCAGAATATATAAAAATCCATTTAAATTTCAGATTTTTATAGATTTGTTTGTTATTCAGAAATGCTCAGTAAGCTCTTACTTCATTTTTGTATTCTTATTGAAATGCCACAACATGATCCAATGGTGACCTAAGTAATACACTGTTGTTTTGTTCTCCTGATTGGATAACTTAAGTACTATACCTAGGAAGAAGGAAACATGTATCTGAAAATCTTTTAAAAACATATAATTGTATGAGTGCTATCACCAGTTCCAGAACTACAATTAGTGGCTGCAACCCCTTAGGGCTCTTCTTTCTCCCCTGAGAAATGCCTTTTAAAGTTCCCAGGAGATACAGCTGTTTTTCACTGATATGGAGAACTTGGAATCTTCAGCCAGCAGTGCTTAAGGAGCTAATTTAATGAGAAATAATAGCAGAAATAATTGGGAATTTTCTAATGATGAAATTTCACTCCTTGGGAAATTCCACTTTATTGTAATGGGAACTGCCCTCAGTAACATAACAGTTTTGAAGAAATTAAGGGCTTGGAAAGGGTTAGGGAAGATCATGGCAGAAAAATAAAACTCACCCATACCTTGAGAGCCTGGTGATTTGTCTGCTCTGTGAGAAATGGGAAAGACACCTTAGGTTGGATTTCTCCCTTGTTCAGTACAAAGCTTTGTCTCCTTCTGGGAATCCCAAATAATGGCTTTAAGTCA
Source organism: Corvus brachyrhynchos (assembly GCF_000691975.1). Taxonomy (NCBI): domain Eukaryota; kingdom Metazoa; phylum Chordata; class Aves; order Passeriformes; family Corvidae; genus Corvus; species Corvus brachyrhynchos. The sequence goes on along the minus strand of NW_008239547.1, from coordinate 7,751,055 downwards.
CCATAGATTGGCAGGGTGACTCTTGCTAGCTGGATAAATCCTGCTTTGCATATTTAACTATTTATTCAGCATATGATTTTCTTGAAACTCAGTAATCTGTATCCTGGAGGAATAGTAAACTATCCAAACAGATTTTAATTCTGAAAAGTATCTTCTTAGTTGTTCTGTTTGGAGCTGAAGATCAAAAATTGCAGCATTTTGTATAAGTCACTACAGACATCTCTGGATTACAGGGGATCATTCCCCCTTCCTCCTCTCTGAGTTAAAATTTGAGTGTACATTATATAAATTGAATCCATGTATTCAAAATAAACTTCTTGATGAGACAGTTAAAAAAAAAGAATAAATTGAAGAACTTGAGATAGCCAGCACATGCCAGGTATTGAACTATTCATCCATTATCTTTAGTGAGAGATTACTCATTGTTCAGGTTCCACAGAATATTAATTTTAAATCACATTTGATTATGTACCTCACTAAACCACGATTTGATATGAACCATCACAGAAAACTACAGAGCTAAATAAATAGAGAGAAAGCAAATAATACTACTAATAGTTACTAATAATAGTTAATAATAATAGCAGCAACAAAATAGCAACAGCTGAAACGAGTCTTCGTAGTTGTAGATGAAAATATTTCATTAGAATTCAATATTACAGCATTTTACTTGAAGATGAAGCCAGGATGGCTGTGAGTTAATACTGAACAAGGAGGGTACTATCATTTAGAATGTGGTATTTTACACATTCACACATTTACCATGTGGACATTTATGATGATTTCTATTTACGATTATATTGAGCCACTCTAGAGCTTCTAGTTTTGTTTACTCAATGTAAAAGGAGAGGGATTCTCTAAAAGGAGATTCAGGTTCTTTCAAATAGCTCTAAATTGGGCTTCATACTTCTGCTTCTGTTTAAAATCATGGCCTGTACAAGACAACAGTAGCTCTGCTGTTAAGTTCAGCAAGTCCGGCATTTTGTCTCACATTCTTGGTACTATTGACTGCACTTATCAAAGGCAGAGGGGCAAAAACTTTTCATGAGAGAAAATTAGCCATCCCTTCAGAGACTCATCACTTCCTTCCTTGTACCATTTCTCTGTCCAACTGACACCATTTATTGCCCCACCCTTTTTATCAGCTTTCTAAAATCCCAGCAGTGACCTTGAAGCCTCAGCCCCCCATATTAGAAAATCTTCTCTCTGTAATTCTGGCACAGCTGATTATTTTGTTTGTTTTGTTTGCTGTTCCAAAATAATGTCACTTAACTGTAAAACCAAACAAAACCTTCCTATTACCACAGTTGTGAGGCTTATGTTCTCACAGAATGGTTTGGATTGGAAAGTACCTTTAAAGATTACCTAGTCCAACCTCACTGCCATGGGCAAGGACATCTTTCACAACTGCTCTCAGTGATATGTTACACTCTAAAATGATATGTTTCCCTCTGGTGCCCTATGGCACCTCTTTGTCTAGAGAACAATTGGTGCTGGAATACAATGCCATTAAACAGAAGGATTTGGAGGTTGATTCTGTAATGTTTTACACCATGTGTATTCAGCTGTCTGTGTGATAAATGGGTGAAAAGTGCCTTTGTTCTAACTTGGTAGCACGGTGGGGCCACTGTGCAGAGCCGTAAGTGACAGCAGCAGTGAGAGAGCCAAGGGTGTTTTGCCTTCTGACCCACATAAACTAAGATAACATCAACAAATATGACAGTAGAAACAAAGTCAGGCAATCACTGGGGTTCTTTATCTGTTCCTCTAATGTAGAGTAGGTAGAAAAAACTACTGTCACCCAAAAAAAAGAGCGGAGGGGGCTGAAAATGTAAGTTCCTTCATGCTTGCTAGAACAAAAATCCTTACAAGACAGAATCTCACACACCAAAAGCTACTTTCCCTCGATATCTTCCTCCTCTCCATCTCTCAGCAGAGGATCTAGAGCACTGCACTTTTGGTTTACAAGGATTTTCAATTGAAAAAGAATATTCCAAAAAGAAATCACTAGTGCTGCTGCTACTTCTTTCAGGTCAAGATGATTTCTGTAACAGAAACGCAAATTTAATTTTAAGTTTCAGATCAAATGGAAAGCATTTTAAAATCCAGGATGAAATAGGATTTTCAATTATGAATTACTTAATGTTTTCTGAATCCTCTTTTCTTTGTATTTCATTCCTTTAAAATACTGTAGGGTTTAAGAAGAAAAATATTTCATGTGTTTATGATAAAAATAATAACATGAAATGGAATTTCAATATTTCAAGATAAATTTAAACTTTAAAAAATCTTGAATATGAAATATTGTGTGTGTGTGTTTTAGAGTGTGTATTTTGTTTTCTTTCTTTCTTCCCCTGACTGTAATAACTAGCTTAATACTATTGTGACTTCACTGTTAATTCTTGGTTTTCTCCACAGACATCCCCCTTGAGAATTCTCACTCTTCAGAAAATCCACACCCAAAGTTAAGGAGTTTTACTTAACAGCCCCGGGATTTAATTTTTGTTCTCAAGTCAAGAAGCTCTGAGGCATCTGTTTAAATTTAAACAGTTAACCCTTGTGTCCCTATTGACTTCTGTGGGAATAGTGGCGAGCTGAAAGGTAATATGAATAAGTGCTTTTGTTGGTTCAGGACACTGCTGCCATTCTCACTGGAGTTCAGCAATGAATGTATGCAACAGAAAATATGTGTGGCACTTGAAACCGAGGGGGGTTTAAAACTCTGCACAGCCAGACCCATATGCTGTGAAAATAATTCACAATGCTGTATTTTTGATGCCTTCCTCTTGAAGTCAGATAAGTGTTGCAGAGTGGGAAAGGTTACACAGCTGCTCACAGGCACATGCCAAGAGCTCTTATCTTCTTGTTACCTTACCACACACTGAGCTGATGGGCTTATAAAATTAAGGATTAGTTTAACAGCACCTTTGAAGAGAAGTGTTATAGATGTTGTAGAGCAATTGCTGGTAGAAAAAAAAGCCATCTCTAGTGAAGTTTAAGACAAACCAAATGCTGAAAAAGGTCAGGAGATCTTCAGGGCCCATACAAGGGGTTATTTCTAAAGAGCAGTGATAGCACTACTGCCATGGAGGGATCGCCAGCTCAGACTACACTGCTGCAGTTCAGTAGGAGCAGACTACTTTTCAAGATGCCTGTTACCTTGAGAGAGGAGTACAATAATTAACTCATCCTGTGCAAGTATTAATTAGTTTTTTGACTGTAGGTAGTTCTCACAAAATCAGCAGTTCAACCAGCACAACTGCCTGCCCACATTCCCATCACTGGAGGATGTGGGTAAGAATGGGATGGCTCAGAGGAATGTAGCATTAAACTCACTATATGGGGGTTGACCAGGGGTTGGTAGAGCTTCATAAATCACTGTAAATCTGTCAGTGGCAGATTACGAAAAAAAATTAGTGATTAAACAACTATGCTTAATGAGATCAGGAAGCTGACTTGGCTGACATCACTTAGTTTTCAATTGAAACAGTTTCCTGGGCTAGCTGGATGAAGGAATGAGGCTGGAATTACATGCCCAGGGCAGGAGGAAGTGCAGCACTTATGTCATCTTGAGCTGCTGTGAAACTGCAGTCTAAGAATGAGGGCAAGGACAGCACATCTCTCAGAGTTACACTGCTCACCTTTGGCTAATCAGTGATGCAGAGATCCTCTGAGGCAGAGGTTGGATTTGGAGTGTAAAGGTTGGTTTCAAGTAATGAGACCATCCTTTATGAATTTGATTAGAATCATAGATTTGTAGAATGGCTTGGGTTGCCAGGGACCTTAAAGGTCACCTGGATCCATGGGCAGGGACACTTTTCACTAGAACAGGTCATTCAAAGCCCACTCTAACCTGGCCTTGAACATCTCCAGGGACTGGGCATCCACAACTTCTCTGGGCAACCTGTTCCAGTGCCTCACCACCCTCACAGTGGAGAATTTCTTCATTATATCCAACCTAAATCCATTGTCTTTCCTTTAAAAGCCTTTATTCCTTGTCTTAATCTCTCTTTCAACCTGTTTGTGCATCTGACATCCCCAGAACCCTACAGCAGCTGGTTCTACAGTCTGTGTTCCTAAACAAAGTACGTTGCTTTGAAGAAGGATGTATAATCCTTGCTCCTCTGCCCAGTCAAGTAATGTGATCAAAACTGAACCCCAGATCTGGTCACTGAGCTGTTCTAAAAGCAAACAAAAAAACAAAATACTTGAAATAAAACTGAAAACTACTTATCTAAACCTGTCTTTTATCCTCAGTCTCTCATTTTATCAAGAAAGAAATTATTTCAGGATTTTTCTCAAAGAAGTTAAGAGTATTATGCTTTAAACTACAATACAAGAAAAATACAGAATGGGACTGTCATTCCATTTTAGTTTAACAGACAGAAAATATGAAGGCTGTGCCACTCTGCTTGCCCTTTAGCAGCAGAAGAAAATTATTGCATCTTTGCACACCTCAAAAGTATGTCCTGACCCTATATTTAATAAGCTCACTTCCTTGTATCCACTAAGAACACATAGGAGAACTTTTATTCATAGAACAAAGAAATCTATAACCAAATATTCTGTCCCAAGAATCAAAGTCAGTATCATTATGTATGTCAAAGTTTCCCTCTTATGAAAATTTTTGAATGACTGATAAGGAGGGAAAAGTTAATTTTTCAAGAAATCACAAGTTCAATGCTCTTATTGAAAAGTCTGGATTGTTGCTATATTTGCTGCAGAGATTTGACAAAAGAAAATATAAGTTCTTTCTAAGGAAAATGGAGATCATAATTATAATCTTTTTGTATCTATGAAATAAAAACATTTTAAAGTCTCTGCACTGGAATTTTATCAGCTCAGTTACTCAGCTGCAGTCACTGTAAAAACAAGGATAAGCTTTGCATTATTAACTAATGTATTCTTTTCCAGACTAAAACAAAACTGTTTCTTTTGGCATATTGTCACTTTGGTTAATCTTAAACAAGGGAAAATCCTGAAAGTAGGCTTACTGTTCTAATAGAGCTGGTTTTGATTTAAGGTCAGGGCTCTCATCTCTCTGCTGGCTCTTCAACACTCTCTTCACGCTGTTCCAAGTAAAGCTCCCCTGGACACGCATGTGTGTTGTCTGCTGTTCGGTTGCTTTTCACTGTTACAAGCAGTAAAGCTGTCACACTGTAGTGAGGGCTGGGGGTTTCCCTGTCATAGCTAGAGGACCTCAGTTAGTTCACATGGTGTCTGTGAGGTTTTGGAGTCAATTAGGCCAACATAAGAACAGACGTGCTACAGGCTTCATTAGGGTATCAGGAATGGAACAATGAATAACAAACGCCGTTTAATGACAGCTACCAATGCAGAGAGTCACAGAAGGTTAAGTATGTTTCTAAAAATAAATACAATATATTCACACTTTGATGACTAAAATTAAATATCCAAAGCTTTGTATGCCTGACACTAAGTAAAAAAGGTCTTCTGGAAGTTCAGACTTGGACTAGGGAAGTCATTTTTGGTATTTGGGATCTTTTTCCTCCTCCATCTCTTTCCAGTTGCCTTGCATTGGTCTCCTCCCAGTTTTTAAAGAAACTTCCCCCATTTTCTTGATTCTCTTCTGTTTGGATACTCCTTCAAACATCTCCTGGCATAGCCCTGTGATCAGGATGTTAAAATAGCTGAATTGTCGAAGTACAGCTGAAAAGATAACAGATTTCTGTGGCTAAAAAAATGAACCAGTCAAAAGTAGCCATGGAATATTTTTTTTTGTCAAAATCTGAAAACAAGGTCAGCTTCCATTTAAGTTCAAAACCAATTAAACTAAAGAGAATATAGGAAGCTGCTGTTTTCCAAACATGTCTGTGTGCCTTTATAGCCTATGACCCTTGGCCACTTTAATGAGGCTCAGGTCAGGTCTGTAATACAAAATTTTGCTGGAGCAGCTCTGTTGATGAGGAGGGTGGTAAAGTGTGATGTGTGATTGACAGAACTGTGCTGGTGAAATCGCTGGTGTAAGCACAGTCATATTGGCAAAACTGAGCTTTTGCTGAGGCTTCCTTTTATTCTGAGGAGTGTGGGGGGAGGGAGAAGGAGAGCAGTGAGATAAAATGATTCCAAGCAAATCACAACTTTATTTGTATAAAATGCGTTTGTATTAGGAATACTTTGCTGTTAAAATATATCAGTGATTAGAATCAGCCAGTCAGTTGTAGCATCTCACTCTGGCAGCCCAGGTCTGTGTATTGGTGCCAGGGTAGGATAAGTAGATGTCATACAAAGGGTCTGCATTTACAAAGGGGTCTCTGATACCCCTTTTCTAAGTGAAAGTATAGCAAACAGAAAAAAAAGAAGGATTACACTGTTACTGAAGAGGCATCCCAGATTTTAACATGGCAATGAAACGCCCCCTCATTTGGCACCCAGCGATCACAGAAGTCTGAGATTGCTGAAGAATCTTTAAAAAGCTGAAAAGTAATAGAGGTGGGAGAAAATCCTAATATGTTCTTGATTGATACATAAATACCTTTTTAAAGCAATGATGCAATCAGATTGTTTTAATCTGGGCACCAAGTACCCAAAGAAAAGTAGTGGCTCATTTAGAACCATCAGCTCTATTGGGTAATTACTTTAATTAGATAGTTTTTGAAAACTGCACATTAGCTACATGACAGATCAGAATTGTTTTGGTCTATTGAGTAATTATTTAATTAGGCCACATTTTAAAAACTGTTTATCTCTCATATAATGGTTTGAACCAACTCCTTCTGGTTTATTTTGCAATTATTTAATGAGGCCAAATGTATCCATTGCAAAAAATCCTGTCCAAGCACAGTGCTACTCTGTGCTGCAGGGAAAATGGAATAAAAAAAAAATTCTAAGGTGTTTTAATAAGAGTTTCCTACATGCAGGAAGCAAATGCCTTTCATGGGTAATCTTACAAGAATTGAAGCAAGGAGGACAGAAAGGCTACAGCCTTTGGGCAGAAGGGCCAATGCAAAAGGCTAAAAATTAATAAGAAGGAAAATGTTAGCCACTTTTGTTAGACCATCTATGCAAAGGTAAAAGTGGAAAGCAGCCAAGAGTCACCTTTTTTAATCTAGCCAAGGGAAAATGAGTCAGGGATACAAGATATTCTGGCAAGGTAAAAATGAATCAGAGATCTTAATTAAGCAGAGATAAAAGATCAAAGCAGAAGCATGGTCTAAGGAAACTTTGTTCCTTTGTAAAAAATCAGCCTGGATTAGAAGGGAATGATGATCCAACATAATTTTTTAACCAGGGAGATCTACATACCAGATACAACCCTGTCAACACTGAAGTCAGTGCCACAACTTCCAGTCCTTTGAATGAGAGAAAACATGAATGTGTGCCACTTCAAAAATTAATTATATTTTCCAAGGACCCTTCTAGCAATGGAAAATACTATTCCAAAACATGCTTAAAATACTTAAAAAAAAATGTTTTGGTGGTATATGCATGGATGGATGTCCATTTTGCTAAAACATTTAATAATACTATTCTAAAAAAGACAGAAAAGTATGGAAAAAGAGCTGCAAAACCTAAGACTCTTAGGGAATTTTTGTACATACAGGAGACTTTTACAACATTCTTGCCAACCAGCCACAGATATGTGATTAAATTTATGAGTGCTAGATTTCAAGGGGTGATGGTGTTTTTAAAGAAACGCAAAAGACTTAAGGGATATAGAAACTGTGGAGATGGGAAAAATATAAGAGAGCAGCAGCATTTACCCATTGCATCCCATTGTGAGGAATGATATTCTTCTGCATGAGTTTTTGAAGATGGATAATGGAGAAAAAGTTAAGGCAGAACAGTGGCAAAGTAAAAGGAATGGAATGGCAATAGCGATCATGTTGCTGTAGCTGTTATGTCTAACCTTGCTTTATCAAAATAGTAATAGGGTTTCCAATCAAAAGATGACACTTATTTCTGTAGCTGTAATATATGAGACCTTTGCCCTTAATCCATCCAGAATTAGAATTATGGCAATTTAACAAATTTCTACCCATCAGTAGAGCTTCAGGAACTGTCTGTGTGCACACTGTGAGCGGTGTCTGGCGGGACGTCTGAATCTGTTCAAGGGAGACTTACTTTATGCCACATTATCTCAAAACCAGAAAGAGCTTTTGAACATTCATAGCAGTTCCATGCTTCCCTAGCACTGCCATGGGACTGAGCCAGCCAGCTCCTGTATTACTTGGGAAAACTTACTTGGCTTCAGAGGATGAGTGAGTCACAAAGCTCAGGGGCAGGCAGCTTTTAAATCCACAAGGCATCATGAGTTTATCATACTTGAACTCCCATAAACTATTTTCGTCCAGTTGGTCTGTATGGGGACCAAAGTTTATTGTTTGTCTATATCTTACACAGTTGAAGTCTCAAGGAAAAAAAAAACCCCGAAAGAGGGAAAAAAAAAAAGGAAATAGGCAAAAGCTCATGATGCCCAAACTGCTGCTAATCTGGATTTACGTGGAATCTGAGTCATTCGTAATAATTCTATCTACTCCACTCCTCGGCTCAGTGTCTACCTAAAAGGATATAGTTAACAGTTTTTAAAATTCCCCTGGCCTCAGTTCCTGCAAGGGTAGTGTTTCTGGACAGAAGTCAAAAAATTGCCTTGGCTTCATCTCAGGAGGTCCTTCAGACATTCTTTCTACTATATTCTCTGATTCTTTCCAGACTATTGTCTCTTGCCAGAATCCCCTCTGAGCTTTGTTGGAAAAAACCCTATGTACTTCACTTGACTTCATTTTTCCTTCTTTTGGTCTCTGGGTATTGGGGCAGAATTCTCTTTCCAAGGAAAAATCTGTTTAAGAGTCTAAGAGTAGGAAAGTTCAAGGAGTTTCACTGTTTCCTTCACATCATTCTTTGTGTCAATGTGCAGAGGAAGCGAGGCAAGAATGGGGAAAGGAAAAAGGGCTGGATGGTGACCTTTAAGTTGAGTATTTAAAGTGGTTTGGTCCTTAAAATCCTGAGAATCCCTGAGGCTTATACCTCCTCACAGGACCTCAATCCACAGCTCTCTAATCGAGTGTGTCATGGCAGGACACTCACTCTACTTAAGGCCCTTAGAAGTGATGCTGAGTTGGCTGAACAGTGGGATAAAATAGAGGGCTCTAGAGACAGGAGGAGCAACCTCCTCGCACAGAATTTATATTGTACATCTTCCTAAGCTTTTGTTGCTTAAAGAAACATGTCACTTGACCTTCTTCTTTCTAAGACAGTGGCTCAATACTAAAAGGAAGGGACAAAAAGGATGTGGGCCTAGGTAGGACTTCAGTCAGCACAAGCTGAATCAGACTCAGAGCTCATCTTCCGTGCTTTTGGCTGCTTCCTATTCTTTGTGCCTCTGGTATAAATGAGAGATAATCTCTGTGTGCCATAGGGAAATGCCATGGGCTGGGGGTGTTATACCCCCTTCAAAGCATTAAAGCAGTGTACAGCTCCTAAGAAGCTCAAATGTTTTTTCCTCCATCTGGAAAAAGAAATGGCTTGACATACTTTATTTATAGCTAAATTTTAGCTACTTTTAACCTCTCTAATAAAAGACATTGATATGAACTTTATTGTATTTTACTTGGATTCATCCCATTTGAGAATTACACAAGTGTAAAAAATATGTTTGAAAATATGAAGTCAATTCCTTTAATACAACCGGATAACTCTGAGAGCCTCTGTTTATTTGTATGTAAAATATGAGAAAGGAGGAAAATTGTTTTTGGGCAGTTCTTATGGCAGTCCATCATAGGCCAAATTTCAAATTTTGATGCCAAGTATATTTTTACAAGTCAGCTATAAATCTTCAGTAAATATTATTTCTATTTGATTACTAACATTAGCTGAACTGTAGAACCAAAAAGATTCTACAGGGAAGCTCATGAGTCCCTTCTGCCCTGACAGTATCTGTCAGAGGGAGACCTTGGTTCTAGCACTGCCATGGTTCTCAATTGTGGCAAAACATGATAATATGCGTGAAAATCGTCATGGATTTATAGAGATCATGTCATATTCTGACCAACATTGCCTAAATCATGCTTCAGGAAACTGTCCAAAGTTCCTATTTAGTGCTCTGAATTTTATTTCCAGCATAGCTGATTGCCAGGATATTTGTGCATGAATTAAATTTTATTGTCTCATTATACTTGACTGATTTATGTAAAGGCATTTGTGTAACGATGAGTGAACCATTAGAAGATTTTAAGGCTTTGGTTCACTTCAGGGAAAATTTCTGCAGTTTCAATCTCGCTATTGGTTTGGAGTTCCCAAGAACAGGCTTTCTCATCACATTTTCCCCAGTATTTCCTAGTAATAAACCTGGCTAAAGCAACACACTTGCTCTCAGTCAGGATTTACAGAGGTTTCTCAGAAGTGCTGTGGTTGTCATTCTGGAGTAGTGGAATTTCCTTTGCTCGTAAAAGGAAATTTTAGGACAATGACAGCTTGTTTCAATACATTTGTAATGCTGTTTTTCTCTCTGAGGGGTGCAGTGGAGCACTTTTAAAGCCAGGGAAGAAAAAAAGACAGTCGATAGAAGCAGATGTCTCCTTACTCTCTGTGTTGGTTTTGCGCTGCCAGGGATTTACAAAGTGGCAGAAATGGCTGATGCCATTTTCCTTCATGCTGGGAGCCTGGAAAATGGACAGAGACTGGACAATGGGCAGAGGCTGAGGAAGCCCATGTCCAGGCAGGTGAAAGAGGATCTACCAAGACACTTCCCATGGAGGTCAGCTGAGGGCTGTAGAGGCTCCCTGGGGCCGCAGTCAGTGTCCCTCTGGGCCCCAGCCAGGAGCAGAACAGCCTCAGTCCTGGGCACTGGGGACAGGGAAAGGACAGGATGTCAGCCATGGGTGGGCCAACAGCACAAGAGACCTTGGGCTTCAAGCACAGGGACTGACAGACCTCAGGGGGCTAAAAGGGTGTCTTGTGCTACGGCTGTAACAAGAGGACCCTGGAGGGCTGGGCAGGGACAGGGAGGCTCATCAGTCCCTTCAGCCCTGACAGTGTCTTCCAGAGGGAAGCCTTGGTACCAGCACTGCCATGGCTGCAAAGCTGAAAACTGTGACCAGGTGCTGCGTAAGTGCTGTGCAGCTACGGCAAAACCCTCAGGACAAATGCCCCAGAAGGTGGGCAGAGGCAGCACTGCATCTTACCCCACAGCTGGCTCCTGCACATCACCACAAGGGCTGTTCCTTGGGATGAACTCAGTGAGCTGAACTCGCACCATGACGCTGGCAGAGCCCATCTGGAGGGTGGACACGTGGTGCCTTGTCCCCAAGAGACCGAGGAGACAAGGTGGGAGCTGGGCACAAACACAAGCCTCTGGAAAGCGCCTGAGGCTGAAAAGGAAGGTGTTTTTGGAGAGTTAATGTCTGTTGCATGTGACAACCCCTTGCTGCACATCTTTTCTGGATCACTTTTTTGGACTTCGCTGCCTACATTTCATTCAACTTCCATTTCAGGCAACAAGTGGGCGCTCTGGAACTCATTTTTCAGTCCTCTCTCCATAACAGAGCTCCAAAAAAAGGCAGTGACAATACACAAAACCCACCAACCTGCTGGGAAGTGGTTCTCAATATGTGTTTCCGTGTGTTTGGCTATTTTGAGCACAAAAGCAAACTTTTGTTTTCTGTTTTCTCAATTGTTGCCACTCATCTAAAAGTGACAAAATGAATGCTGACTGAAAGAAACCTCAGTCTCTGATTGAAGAATCTCTAATGTCAGAAAGTTATTATTTTGGGGCTCTGATGAAGAGAAGAAAAATGTTCTCTTTTCTCCTGCCATTGTGTCATGTCATTTTGGAAGCTTCTCCAAACAGCTCTATTTTTTTAATGGGAAATTAAAGACAGCACAAAACCTTTTAAAAATTTTCCTCAATATTAGTGTAAACATATGTGTTCTCTAGAAAGTATGGTTAGTTTGGCTTTACTTCTGAAGATTTGAAGATATTTGAACTGGATTTGCTCAGGCTAACTCCAGAGCTGGAGCTGGGTGAGGGGACACTGTAGTTGCTTAAGTTAAAAATCAGCTCCTCAGATTTTGTATCATCTCTTGATTACAAAGTTCCCTGAGGATTTCATGGACTTTGCCAACACAGAGCACAGACCTCTGCTGCAGTCTTTTATGCACTTCAGATTTGCCTTCAGCCTTAATGCACCTCACAAACTCATCCCATGTCACTCAGGGGATGGAAATCTTAAATTTAAAGCCTAGATACAAACAGATTATCTGGCCTTCCATCCTCCATTTAGAAAGAAATACAATTACTTCTGTGTTAAAGATGTGATCTTCCCCATAGAACACCAGAAACATATAGATTTTAATTATTATTAACATTATTGGCCTGAATTCTCAAAAGTCTCATATCATGTGTCCATCCATGAGAGGTAATGGGGCTGCATGACATGCAGATATCACCCAGCATCTCTGGTAGCCAGAGCATTCAAATTGTGTTACTTTCTGCCAGTCCTCTGAGTTATTTGTCATATGAAATAGATAAAGAAAATGCCAAGACTCAGGATCATACCATATTTTGTTTTCTACTCAAAATACCTTTCTTTCAGATGGCATTTCAGATTAGAACATGCAAAAGGTTTAATCTTGTGTATGGATGGTTTGTTCTGTATTTAAGTTTTCATTTTATTAAGCATGTAGCTGAATCTCCTGCTATCCAAAATTTAAGAAAAATTCCAACCCTGATATACTGGAGTTTAATTTTCCCTTTTCTTCTTTCTTTTTTTTAATTTTTTTCCTTTTTTTCCCCCATTTCCTTTCTTTTTTTTTTTTTCTTTTTTTTTTAATTTTCCTCTGCACATATGGCTTTCTATCAGTATGGAGTCTTAAGGCCCATACTTAATCCCACTCTTTTATCTCAGAAGGAGCAAGGGGGTTCAGAACAGCTAACTATTCTCATAAATTCCCAAGTTTAAAAACCCTGCAGCACCCCCTGGCCCATTACTCTTGCAAAGGGTGTTGATTTTTGCACAGATTATTGGAGGATGCTGAGGTATTTGCTTTTGATTCATGATATACAAAGGATCTGTTGAGTATCTCAGTTTGATTTTAAGATAATCACATTTATTTCTTGTTTGGATATCCATAATTTCAAAATAAACAAAATGCCTGAGGCAATTTCTGCAGTCTTCTATTTTGCCAAAGGGAAGTAGGGGCAAGAAGAAGGATACAGAAAAAAAATAGTTCTTTTTTCCACCTGGCTCACATAGGTTTATCTGAAGGCTTTAATTGTTCCTAAGCAATTAAGCTATGGTTTTATTGCCTGGGCTCAGATTTTACATTTAGTTTTCTCTTATCAGACATATACAATTTCAAATCCTAACTTGTAAGAATGGCCTTGTCTACATGCTTGTCTAACTTGTTTGACTGCCTCCAAAGCTGAGCTCTGTTGATGGGTTTTAGGCTCTATGTCCCTTAGGGATGTGCAAATATGACCCAGTCCCTGGTGCTGCAGTTTCTCTGAATGTGACTGAAAATTCAAACAAATGATCATTCTCTTTTAGAAAAGAAATGCAGAATGAATGTAAATAAAAGCAAAGAATATTCATTTGTAAATAGTGGTGAATACTTGTCAAAAGTTTGTCATGGTCCAAAAATAGACATGTCTGTTCTTTCATGTATGTGCAACATTTTCACCAGCTTCACAACATGTTTGGAAGTAATCAGGGCACAGTCACTAACCTAGAAGCTTTTCTCTTCAGTATATTAAGTTCATCTATTAGTCTTCTCCTTACAAAATGGGAATTTAATCATAATCATTTATAAAATTACTTCTCTCTATGAAACAGACTCTTTAATGTTAGCCTTAATAAAGTGATTACTGGACTCTTTGCAGTAGAAATTAGACATGAGTATAAATTGTCCAATCTACAGTGATTTTCTTTACTCCAGTCAAAGATATGGTACCCATGATGATGTGCTTATCATTCTCAGTGCAGGTGTTCAACCTTTTGCAGAATAAATCTGCCCAAATATGTTAGAGTTATGTCTGCTAAAAGGAAGCAAAATATACTTAATACTGTATAAAATTGCTGAAGAATAATTTTCACTGAATAATTCTGCTCATAGACTTTGCCGATTCTGAGAATTTAACTGATAAAACTGGAAATCAGGCAGGACCACTGAATGTCCTGTTTGGCCCCAGGCATACCATTTTGCCTAGTCCTGACTGGAAATGAGAAATTGTGTCATTTTTTGTGCTTATTTTCATGTAACATTTTGATTTGAAGGCTTAAAAAGAGAGAATTTGTCATTTCCCTTGAGATTATATTCTGATAATGCATCTTTCTCACTCTCACAAATCTACTTCCTATTGTTTTTAAGAGAGTTGACTTTCCTCCCAGCCATTATTGTTTGCTATTCCTTAAATGACAGAGCCCATATTTTCACTATTAAAATCTGAAATTCAAATCACCCTTAAATTTTCTGTCTGATTAATTAATCAGACAGAGGTCTTTAATACCTGAATTTTAAAGTATTTTTGTCTATAACTTGAGGTTTTATTGTGTATCAATCACATGCATCCAACATAAGCAGAAAGAACCTTTATGCTTTTCAGAAATCAAACTGCATGCAGGTTTTGCATTCACACTTAAAAATGGCTACTGAAAAATGTGAAGTATGTGTGGTAAAGACTGCCACCAAAAATAGTGGCACTTAAGCCAAACAACTATATTCTAAAATTTTTCCTACATGAATTCTTCTGAAATCACTGGAAACCATCACTGTGTACCTTGAGATGTGTTCTTTATTCATATTGTTAGCTTCTTTTTTTTCCACAAATGAAAGCTTAGAGATAACTTGCTGTGCATACCAAACACAGACCTTTCCATGATAAAAGATTTTTTCCATTTGCTGGTCATCTAATCATTTGATCATCTTTTAGATGGTTTGGTAGGTATTTTCATACCCTGTTTTTGCCCCTTTGGTAGAAAGAAGTCCAAGAGAAAACTTCCCTGGCAGTTGGGAAATGCATACTTGGGAAGAACAAGCTATTTATTAATATTATACATATATATATATATACATACACACAAACAATTTTTTCCCCATGCAGCTTTAAACTTTCTTTCTTTGTTGTTATTGATGATTTTTAAAACACAAAGAAATTACATTGTCTTCATCAAGCAGTGATGGAAATTGGGCCAAATGGGAGTGACATTTCTCCTATCAGTGAAAGGAGAGGACTGCATGTATTCATTCAGGCTTGGAGCTTTCTTGCATTGTGTCTTGCAGAGAGCTCACAGGGTTCATTTTGCATGGAGGGACAGAATTCTTGTCAAATCCATCCCTTACACAGACCCATTTGTTGCTCAGGTACCACGAACCTGCTGCATATTGGGGCAGCAGTTGTACCAGAGCCTGCAGGATAAACTGGTGGCCATCTGGAGATCTGGGTGAAGTTTCATTGTGTAGCTGAAAATTTGCATTTATCACTTAAAGACTGTGAAGGTGTCAGAGAGGTTGCTTGGCTGGAGTCAGTCAGTTCCTTAGAAAGAAGATGGAGTAAATTTATCATCAGTTGATGCCAGATTTGACACTGTGAAGTTCAAGCAGTGGTATCACAGGGTGGTATCACCTTGGGTGGTATCACCCGAGACACAAACCTACTTTCCATTCCCCTCGTGCCTACTGATTTACTGAGTTATTCTGCATGTCTCTGTGTGTGTTTTAAAGTCTTTTCAAATATCACTAAATACCATCGTGTATTTAAAGACAGAATTATGGGCAGATCCTGAAGTATGCAGCCTACCAGATTTTGCCTTTGACTACCATGTACTTTCTCTGACTTATGCTAAATATTTCAATTTCTATTTACTAAATAATACATTTTTTCCCTTTCTTTAAAATCTTTCCTTTTTTACTCCTATACATGGTATTTTTTTACCCTTGAGTTTCCTTCGTGTGTTTGCTTTCAGAGTGCAGTTTTTTTCCCCAGAATAGAGAAGATTCAGACTTCTGTCAGAGTTTCACTTCACCTACCTGTAATAGGGGATTTTCATTCACTACTTTCAGTGTTTAGTAGCTGTGGAGACAATCATACCTCCTGCTGAGATGCTGTCCATCTGCTTCCAAGGTATTGTGACTAATGGGACTGAAAAATGATGCTCATCATATAACAGCAGTTTGAATGGGCATCAAGAGCTCTGCAATATGAGCAGACACAAACTTTGAATAAAAAAGGTCTTTCAGCATGTACCATTAATTTCCCTAAATGTTCAATATCGATCATTTTTCTCCTGGTTCTATTTTCCTGCTGTTTTTTGAGAAAGTGTGCCAAAACTGCTAGGAGACTGTACACCACACCAGGGTCTTCCAGCTTAAAGGACGGTGCTCAGGAGCTCTAACTCTACTTCTATTCTCATAGTGGAAAATACGGATTATAAGGATGCTGATGCCTTAGTATTTTGCTAAGACATTATTTAACTAAAAATTGATAGTAAATAAAATTCCACTTTTTACTAGCTCAATTCCACTTCTTACTGGCTCAGATTTGTCTATTTTCATTGATATGAGCAGTTGCATTGACAACAGTGAAGATACATTCTAACTAGAAATTTTTATTAGAGGTTTTTTTTTAAAAAAAATGTGGGTTTTAGTTCAATGAAAAATATGCAGGAGAGACACTTGGTATCCCTTGGTAAGTCAGTTTATGGAATGATAATTTCCATGCTCTTTAGCAATATAGGTTGTGTCAGCCTTCCCAGTGTTTGTGCAGCCATCTGAGAGAGCAAAAATGCAGCTTTCTTCCTCCTGGGGCAGCATCATTGGTATGCTGGAGCCGACAGCTCAGCTGCAGATTGTGCTCAGGACAATGTCACTAAACATATTAAGCACCTACTTTTCATTACTGGTTTTAAAACAACCTGGAAGTACTGTTGACAATTGCAAATATGTTCCAGAGATGAGAGCAGGCATTAGTACTGCTGGAAGCGAGCAGAGCACCGGATCTCTCTGACTATATTACCTGCCTCTACTACTGTTCTGTTCAAACACGTCACGGACTTTCACATTATTTACCCTCCAAAAGCCCTGTAGTTGCAGCTGTGCCTTTATCTCTGGTTTACCTTGGAGGAAGTTAGAGTACAGCTAAACAACTTGCCTAAAGTCATACAGGAAGTATACAGTGAATAGAGAAGTTAAATGCTAGATTAGTTCACTGTTTGTTAGACCTTTCTTCCTCATTAAATTCTTGATTTTGTAGATGAAAATGAAGGAGTTATTTACTGTGAAATGAAGCATAGAACACAAATTCTAATGCTTTTACATGGCCAATCATAACATAGTAGATGTATCTGAGCAATTGCTTAATGCAAGCTGGAACTTAGCAGGAATCGTAGCAAGATTTTTCTTGGAAATGATGTCAGCTGCATAAAAATTGAAATTATTTTTGCCTAAATTATTCCCAGCAGTATTGTCCACAATTGCCAGAAAACTGGCTTTGTATGGAGCAGCAAACCACTACAAGTGAGTAGATCTGAAATGGAAGTGGGTAGTGTAAAGCCTTTGCTCCTCATTCACATTGTGCTGTCATAGCAGTGCAGTCACTGAGCCTTGTGTGTGAAGAACTAAGAGATGTGATGTGGATGGTGGAAAACATTTAGGTATTTACAATTTGTTATTGCATTCCAGAGAAACTGTGAGATAGTGAGACTAAGAGTAACCACTTGCCAGATAACATCAGCATCTTTACTGGGGTTGCACATCTTAACGCTTATCTCAGAACTATCCAGGGAGCTATCCAGGAGACTTGTTTCACAAAATGTCTTCTTCCCTACATTCAGAATGATACAGAGATAGAGAAGAGGGGCAGTCTCTGGTTATAGACTTGCCACAAGGAATCCTAGTGAAAGATTAGTGAGACAGGATGGATGAGATTGGAATAATTTTATATAATCATACACAAAGTACCTTGTGCCATCCTGTAGAACAAAACACTCCAAGTTGCTTTGAAAAGCCATGTGATTTCCATTAGATCTAGCCATCTGATTATTCCCAGGTTGCTATTAATGGTCCCATCTATCACAATCTAGTGTGATATACAGCTCATCATCATTTCCGTTTATTTCGGCAAGCAGAGAGTTTGTTATGGGGGAGTGCTGCTGGAGGGTACACTAGATGGCATTCTTGATAACTGTGCATTTCTCTATACTCTTACTGATGTTCAAATATGGTTTAGGGATTCCTGGAATAATTTCAGCAAGTGTGCTAAATTCCCCATCTGTGGCAGATGCTTAAGTGCTACACACAGAGTTCTGGCTGTACGTCACTTTCCTGGATACAGACGAGTGGATAACTGGTGTTTACACTTTGACAGCTCGTTAACCAGTCGTCATGGAATTGCTGGGCTACCTGTTCAGAGACAGGAGTCTCTGCAGTGCAAATCAGGTTTCCTCTACTGACTTCAAAGGGAGCAGGCTTCTTTATGTTAGCTTTGGATCTGCCCCACTGCCTTTAAAACTCGTACCCCTTGAAAGCTAAGCTCTCCTGTGAAGAAGCCTGGGGCACACAATTATGATGACCTTCTTCATGATCTTATTGTAACATTCTTCCTCTTTCCCCTTGTAATACTTGGCACCAACAAGTTGCATTTAATATTAGATAAAAACTAGCTTAAGGCAAACCCATTCCTGTTTACATTTTAAACTGCAGAGCATTCTTTGGGGATCTGTAAAAATAAAAGCCAACAGGCCTGGCGTCCATCTTTTCAAGGCCCTTATCTGCACCATAGAAATTAGCATAATCAGTATTTAGAGTTCTTGAAGAAGATAAATCCATTGTATTTACATTTTTGTTAGCAATCCAGGAAACTTAATATAAGATTTTTTTATCAATAAATATTTATGAATTCAAGATAATATTTCTGACACATGTAGCAGTGGGAGGATTTTATGCTGCATTAATGTAAAAGAATGAAGTGCGATCAAAATGTCTGTGTTAGTTTGATTCAAAATGTCTAAGAAGGAAGTAATCTGTCAGTCAAGAATTATTACTCGCTAGAGGGATATTTATCAATCATTCTAGCTGAAAAGAAAATCAAAGAGCAGACTCAACCTAAATATTCATCATTACTCTGGCTTTTGAGGTTTCAGATATGGTTTCCTGGTCAGTGATTATTTTTTCGAATAAACTGCTACAAGGCACAAGCAAAAGAGACTCTTGATGAAAGCAGCTTCTTGTGTCTGTTCTTTATAGTCATCAGACTATGATCATCAAGCATGATCTGAAGTTTTGAATCACTGAGCTGAAAGAGATCTTAAACCTTCATCTAGTGCACATGCATGCTTTAAAACAGGATGTAGTGTTTTCAATCTATGTGAAATAACTTCTTCTGACCATCATTTGGTCGTCACTGTTTGCATAGCATTTGGAACATATGTTAAAACTAACTAAACAATCAAATCCAGTCAGATATGTAAATATTAAATATGTTGAATATTAACTTGAACATTCAGCTGAGCAAAGTGGGAAAGGAATGCTGAATGTTGCAGTAGTATTTGTTTTTCATTAAAGGAGTTGCTTTATATCTTATAAAACTATTTTGGTGTTAATATACTGTATGCAATCCTTTAAATTTATGTTCCTCCTAAATTTACCAAGTCTGCTATTTGATTATGCCAGTTATTTACTTTCCATTTGCACCTATTTAAATGCACTCCTAAATTGAGGTCAGTCACATTGTCATGTGCAACTAGTTTAGCCAAGCAGTTTGGTGAGCACTGAAAATTAGTCACAAGTTGACAAATAATGTCACCTGGAGTTTTCTTTGTGTAACGGTGTCATCTTTTGTCTGATACACAGGGCTAAACCCTTCCCTGTACTTCCTTTTGCCTGTGGCTTTTAGACTTCAGAGTAAGTTGGAGGGAAAAAAACATGAAAACTTAGATGAAACTGCCCAGATTGTTTTAGTGTCTTCTCATACTAAGTGATCAGTTTTAACAGAAAATGGTTTATCCAGCATATTTACCTGTTTTTGAAATACATTCAAATATGCTCTGACACGTTCCAGCGTGTGCAGTATTTGAAATTACTCATCCAGTGACGCACTAAAGGTTGATGGTGAGTTGTTCACATGTGCCTGTGGGCATCCTGTGTGCCTAGCTCAGCATGACCCTCTTGCAGTAATAAGCATCAGTTCCAAAATTTAAAAGATTGACTGTTGTTCTGAATTTTTCACTATGTGTATTTTGTTCTACATGTCTAATCCTTTGGTCATCTCTTTCATATGTGTGAAACACCATTTCTGTTTCCTTGTTGGGTAAATTCCCGTGCCAACATCAGCTCCCAATACAAGCTCATGAACTGGTGCAGCACAAACACTTGTACATACACAGTTCATGAGTCAACCCTTATTGACATGATAAGCAAACAGAAACTGGCAGAAAGATAGAAGCAATAGCAAGTACTATCAAACTGAATTTACAGGTTTTGTACTGAATAAACAAGTGGTTTTTCTTGGCCTTTTCTAGTTTTAATATCATTTTTTTAAAACTCCTTTCTGTAGCATCTCTTTCAAAACAAAATATCCATAAAAGTACAGTTACTTCATCCTTTAAAAGATCAAACAGGCATTATAATGACCCAAAGGTGAATGTCAGGCTATTAACAAACCTCTAACTAGGTGAGCTTTAATTGATTTGGGGTTTCATAATGAGATTTCACACAGCTCTGTATAGTGTGTAGCTGCATGCAGTTGAACCACATGTAATTTTTAAAGAGCAATTACAAGTATTCTTTGTTGGAATGTGATGTTCCCTGTAAAAGAGGAGGAGCTGCCTCAGTGCTGCCAAGAAATTTCTGCATGATTCTCATATTAAACACATTAAAAATGTACAAGTATACATATATGCGTATATGCAAACAGATGCATATATATAGGTATGTATACATATGTATGTATCCGAAGATACATATATATGAATCTGTTTATACAGCTAAATATATAAAATTACAAACATGTACACTTAGGGCATTTTTATGCATTATAAAACTTTATATCCATAGAGAAGAAATCAATCCAGCCATGGTTTGAATACAGGGGATTTTGGATTTTTTTTTTAAAGCTATGACACAAAGGTAATTTTAATTAGAAGTACAAAGGAGGTCAATTTTGGATTCCCTTCTGTGCCAGGAAAGGCTAATGGGTAATTATGTTATGCTTTTAGTGTCTCCTTAAAAGAAAATCTCATTGGAACAGGAAAAGGTTCAAATAAATGTTACTTTACTTAGGCCCTTGGTGAAAATAATGGTTTTCACAGTTCATTTGCTCTGGTTTACTTCATACAGCTGTGCATGGGAATCAGGTCTGCAGGTCATTATACAATCTTGATGTTCATAGCTGAATCATCCGAAGAGATTGATTGAAAACATACTGCACCTTTGATGTGGGGTTTTTTTCCCCCTGAGTTTGATTTCATGTTTCGTTCATTATGGTATTCCTGGAATGCTGTCTTTTCTTGACATTCATACACCCATGAGGGCAGCAAAAGGTCTAGCTTGCACTAATAGATGCAAATTATATCTAATATCCTATACTTAACTAAATCTCAAACTAGTGTCTTAAATTGAAAAAGTTCAAGAAACATAAATAGAAAGTGACTTTGGATCATATTGATGTGAAAAATACTATAGCACAAAGATTTAGGTGTTGATTTTTGACCTTAACTTTGCATTATACACTGTTCCTGGATGAAGTCAAAGGCTTAATGTTAGGCTTTATTGTATTCATTAGCAATCTTTCATATTGTACTGGCCTTGCATGTCAAGCAAAAACACATTAAAATGTGTGTTATGCCACTAAGAGATGATGTAAGTCTTTATTGAGTCTTTACCTCTTTTCACATTGAAGGTTGGTTAATCCCCTCAATTTTCTTCTGTGGAGGAATAAATAGACCACACAAGAGCCAGAGGGATGAGACTAAATCATATAATCTCTGACCAAAAAGTAGAAAAAGCACAAAGCCTGTGTGTTTCTGAGGTATAGACAGCAAAACTGGAGACTGGTCGTGCTCAAATGTATCATCTTTGGAACAGGCTGGTCAGAGAAGTGGTGGATGCCCCTAGAGAAGTGGTGAACATCCCCCAGAGAAGTGGTGGATGTCCCCAGAGAAGTGGTGGATGTCCCCCAGAGAAGTGGTGGATGTCCCCCAGAGAAGTGGTGGATGTCCCAGAGAAGTGGTGGATGCCCCCCAGAGAAGTGGTGGATGTCCCCCAGAGAAGTGGTGGATGTCTCCAGAGAAGTGGTGGATGGCCCATGCCTTCAAGGCCAGGTTGGATGGGGCTGCGAGCAACTGGATCTAGTAGGTGGCATCCCTACCCATGGTGGGGGAGTTGGAACTAGACAATCTTTGAAGTCCTTTCCAACCCAATTCATTCTATGATTCCGTGATCTTTCTGACCAGAAGTGATTTCTCTGTGTCTGACAATGGTGTATCAGCTATTACCTTATTTGTTCCTATTTTGCATAATTGACCATAAAATGTATTTGTGAACTCTACAGAGAAACATGTTTGAAAGAGACTGGGTTATTAAACAAGGTGGAAATGACAAGAAATACTGAATTTCTGTGTTCATACCTTCTATGTAAAATATATCTTCTTGGATTTTCCATGAGAGACACTGACATGTTGTATGATGCTTGCTCTCATCACAGACATCAGGTTATGGCTGACAACCTTTGAAAATTTGCATTCAACCTGAAACAGTTACCAGCCACAGCCACTTCCATGTACTTTGTAAATGGCATCTGAATAGGGTACAGACCAAGTCTGAGTCTCTTTTCAGCTTCCAGTAATAGTTCAATTCCTCTTAGCTTATCCTCAGGCAAATGCAATAACCACACAGCTCCAGGTAACACTGGCAGCTGGGGGAGGAAAGATAAATTCCACATGCTTGTTGAAACTTGTTTTGTCACTTTTCAGAGAAGAATGCAGGATTCAGGGAATTTTAAACAGAAAGCACAGTTGAGTAGCTACTCAGTAGTCAAGTCACAAAGGATGTGTCATTCTCAGAGGAGTCATGCTGATTTTTCTGGTTTCTTTCTGGCCCAAAGAACCTTAGTTATTTTATGCATAGCCTATTACCTCTGACCACTGACCTAAGAAGAAAGAAAACCCTTTGGCAGAGGAAGGAATTAACTTTCATCTCCCACTTCCTGGGGAAGCCCCTATGTTTTAAATCAATGGTTTAATTGCACTGTGTCATCTCCACAAATTCAGTAGCTGTGAAAGCACTTCATGTTTTCTGGGGATCTGATCTGGTCTATATGCATAAGATCTACCCTGATAATGCTTACTAAGTCAGGAAGACCCTGAGGGGAATTCAGTGAAGAAAGGCAGCCGGCTCTTAAGTGAGATCTTCAAGTGCAATATTCAACAGTGCAATGTTCAACCGTGTCAGAACATGAGCTCTTCTGCAATTGTGCAGAAGTTAAGCTCTTTGGAAAATCTAAGGTCACGAAACACAACAACTGTGAAGACTACATGCCTTGATGCTTATGTGGCATCTGAAAAGAGGCTTCCAGGAATGAAAACTACTCCGTTTTGGATGTAGTTACCAAAATGTCAAACTTTCCCCAGACAGGTGCCTAGATCCTTTTCTTTTTGCTTATTTTTGGGTTTGTATTCAATCTTAAATCCTAGGCCAGATAACATCTTGCCCCTAAGCAAGACTTGTGTGATCTTGTACCCAGTAAGGTGAGCTTGAGTATGAAACCGGCCCTCTAGTTACCTCTCTGAAGAGCCAACTGGTGCTCAGCATGTCAGCTTTACAGCTGTTTAACCATGAGAATGATTGAACAGAGGGTTTCTTTTGTCTTCTGAATATGTATAGTACATAAAAAAAAAAAAAGCTGTCTGTGATGCAAGCTCTCTGTCAGCAGGTCAATGTGATGAGGACTATAATGGTAAAGCCAGATACTCTGAATCAGGTCTTATTTCCAGCTGTAGGTAAAGTCTTATCCTCAATGGAAACACATGGCTATTGATTCAGAGGTGGCCAGAGTTTCTCCTTGTAGTAGTGTCAGACATAAATATTTAGCTAACATATAATTGCATAATATAACTATGAACTTAAAAGGTTCCCTGATGTTCAGATGGACTCTTCATAAGTAAACAAACTATCTCCTTATTTTTTTGATTGTAGAGATCATATTTTCATAGCAATACTATTATCTTATATGGTCATCTCTGAAGATCTTGCTTTCTCCAAAAACAGGAAATTATTCTGATAACAAAAAGGAGTGCCTTTATGCAAGTAGTACCTACAGAACCACTTCCTTTGAAGAAACAACCTAAACTAGAGGGCAGAAGCCATTTAGGCATCTTAAGTACAGGTGAAAGAATTAGACATGATTAGTACAATAATAAAATACTTTTTATCAGCTATATTCTATCAGTTCAAGAAATTGCAGGCGTTGTTCCCTGGAGGAAACTACTGACTTGTGGCTGGAGAGTACCCTTTTCAGGGGAAGAAGTTCATTAACCAGTGCATCTTTGTACTGCTGCAGACAGTCAAGTGGGAAACCTGCTTCTCTCAGTGGCAGGATAGTCTGCTGATGGCTAAACAGAAGATGGAAATTCTCATGTGATTCAACATCTCCTGCTTCCAGTGTGGAGATACCCAATGGGAGAAAATGTGCGAGGTGTAATTAGGCACAGACCTTCACATTTCAATGTATTTACCAAGATAATGGGAAGAATCTGAGGCCCTGGTATAGAATAGTCTCTTGAGCTTTGCTTTTACAGGTACCTCAGCTTTCAGCCTCTGTAAAAGTGCAGCAGAGGAGATGCTGCACAGTCTGGAAAAGAGGGTTTTCTGTCCCACCTGAAATCTGCTCAATTGCTTGTGGGAGATACAAAGCAGCCTGTACAGTCAAAATTGGTATGTTTTCAGGAGACAAAAATACCTGGAGGAGCAGTCCTTGTGTTCCTGATATAATATTAATCTGATATTCTCACTGCATTAGGAGCACAGGTTTTTTCCTGTCCTTAATATAAGCTTCCAGCATACTGTGGGCAATGAAGTGTAGCCGCGAAGAAATCCAGCAGCATATTCCAGCAAACATAATAGCTAAGCATAGACAAATTAGAATAAATTGTTAACAACTCTCTGCAGATGTATATAATGCTATATACATTAGCTTCCCATTTTTGAGGCATCTTCAAAAGAGGTAGGTTCGTTTACAGCATTTTAACCAAATAGTTTGCTTTATACTGAGCTTTTCCCATTATGGTCAGTATTCAAACATGGAAATGAGCAATATCTTTGTACTTACAGAATTCTAACATTGCTGTTGGAGTTTTGGTTGGTTTGGTTTAAAATTAATTGTAAAAAATTATATTTTAAGAATTTTAATGTGATTCACCAATTCCTCACCCTTCAGAAGATTGTTTCTTTAGTGGGATTTTTTGCTATGGAAGCCAAAAACTATTTGACTTGTTAAAACTCATAGTGCCTGGGAGGCACTTCCAATCTACTGTATGAGGCATTTCTGAACCAGATTGCATCCACACAATTTAATTTAATAGCTCCTGATAAATTTAGTCTTCATGAATTTCCTGAATCCCATTTTGAACCTAAATATACACATATATTTAGGGAGGGTGTAAGCTGCTTGTAGCCATGAATTTAAATAACTATGCTTTGATCTATCTATCAGATCTGAGTACAGGGTAAGGCCCCAAGTTTCTCATGTTTATTAGATGAGCTTTTACAAGATCACATTGGAACCATGCTAGAATATGTGGTAAGACTGACAGTGGTGTAGCCATATAGAAACCTATGGGAAAAACCTAAGAATAATTATATAACTTCTGCATGAAATGTCAAAGGTTATAAAGAAGTGATTTTGATGTTTAATGGAACTTCAGGCTCTTTAGTCCACTTGCAATCATGGACAGAATTTGTGTATCTACAACTCACTTTTGGTGTTTGGCCACCTGCACTACCTTACAAAAGGCAGAAACCTGTCAGTGTATTATGCTCTGTCATGTAAACGTCATTAAATTTGTTCAATTCAAAACCCTGTCAGATGTACAAGGATTACTTTACAAGCTCATTAGTGATAAATCACTGAACTCTCAAAGTCTTACCTAAAAATTGGAAATAATTGATATTTCTAACTGCATTAACAGTAGTGTCTGCTTTAAAAGACAATTAATGGCTTTTCTGAGCTACTAATCTTCCTCAAAAAGATTAGTTCTGATGATCACTCTTCCTTCCCTTTCCTCAGCTTTAAAAATTTCACACAATTTTTCCCGGGAAGCCTTACACAACTACAAAGCACAGGTTCATCATTCACCTGCATTCCCCATCATGAGGTTTTACCAACTGTGCAAAAATAAACATATGGAGCACTAGAAAAAGTAGAATAGAGTGTACTTCTCACCTGATGACAGTGGTCTTTGTTTGATTTTTGAGATTCATATGAATTCCGCCTTTGCAAAACCTCAAAACAAACGAACCCATCTTACTGGCTCAAGAGAGTTGTAATAGATAATTATTTTATCTGTGTATGTCTACAGCTATCAAAAAGTGATGTTCTGTACTCCTTCAATGAGAACAAGACTGGAGTTTTAAAAATCCATCTTTTTTTAGACAAAGTAATTTAAAGGGACACTTGCAAAATAGTTAGGTATGGAGTAATCATTTGGTTTGAAAGCCACATTTCAAGGCAGCCAAATAGCTCATCTTTCATCAGTTTTTAGCCTCAAAATGTAAACTAGAAAATATTCACTCCACTTAACAATAGTATTTTAGTAATCATAACATTATCAAGATTTTAAAGAAGCAGGCTATTGATTTCTTCCTCTGAAACTTTTAGAGAAAGTCATATATTATAGGAAATGTTCCAGAGTAGATACAGGCTCAGCAGAAAAATTATAGGATCATTTGATTTCCCTTGTTTCCTTAGGAGTGTTTCTCATAAAAATCACGTCTCAGTCAGAGATGGACAGTCCAGGGAAGAATCATTTAATAAAAAGTAGCCCTCAAGGATCAGAAACATTCTGACATATTGGTGTTTTACTAAATACTCTCACCAATGCCTGCAGCTGATTGCTTTAATAGGATTTTTTATAAAGGACACATTAAAAACTTTATTTGTCAAGAGTGGCTATGGTCAGTTCTGTGAACCTAAATAAATCCTCTCTACTTCATTTATTATATAGCAACCATGTACTAAATCTTTAAAATTACATTTAAAATAAATAAATACATTCAAGTGGAGAGTGTAAGTTAAAATGTGTTGCAGTCTTTGCTTTTTTTTTGGTGTAATACGATCTAGCTGAGACAGATATAAAGTATAAAATATAGAAAGCATGGCACCCTGTTCCATCCAGAAATGCAAAAATGACGTTATTGTATCTTTCTTACTTTCTTTGTCATTATTAACTTGACCAGAAACATGATCCAAATTAAGCAAACCCTGAGCCCATTTCTGTGGTTAAAGTGTTGATTAACTGCCCAAAATGAGAGACCTTGTTGGTTTGAGCAGTAGATATTGAATTGAACAGGTTTGAAAATTAACTTTATCTCCGACATTTCAGTTCAAATATATGCCATGGTTTTTTAATAAGTGTAGAATGAAAACTGATGCATAACATAGAGCTTTCAAGTTATAAAGTAAGGCAAATCTGAACTCGCATTTTTGTTGACAAGATGCACAGGATTCTATGTGTGATGAAGATTTAATTGCATTTTAATGATCAAATGGAAATAGTTTTCAGATCTAAAAACAATCCTCAGAAATGCCTCTCCAAAGGCATATCCTGTGCATGCCTGGACAGGGTTTTCTCAGGACATACATTTTTTCTCTGGCAACAATAAATTTTTTTTCACTAGGGTTCCTGGATGTCAGATGAAGTTGTAAGATGGCTAAAGGAGAATGAACACAGAGCAACAAGTTCAAAGGGATATGCCCATGACTGCCAGTTTTTGGTCCTATAGTGCTTTTGTAAAGTTAAAAGTATTATCAAAAATAAGATAAAATTCTTTTGGAAATAAAAAGTGTATTCTTTATAGTAAAACTGTTTCACAGATGAGTTACTACTTGTGAATGGCACTTAAAGAGGCAGAAACTGTATTAGCTTCATGTCCTTAAACTAGCTGAACATACAGATGAAAAGCATTTATTTGAATGCAGAGCAATGAATATTGAATTTGTTAATGTTTGGACGTTTCTCTGCTCTTCCAAGCTCCCATAGCAATGCCAGGGTGCAGGATGATGTGTATCACTTCCCTGGAAGCCAAGAAGCAATTTAGAAGCAAAGAACATGTGGGCAGCATGAGTGATTGCCTGCACTAAAGGTCTATTTGAAGGTTTAAAATAAATTTCCCTCAAGATGCTTAGTGGGGCTAATGTCTCCTTTTTAAAAAACACAATGATGTAAACTAATGATTTTAATGGCTTTTTAAATGTAAATGCCAAAATTTTGAATCTTAATCCTTTCCTTTATGTGAAAGTAACATTTTCACATACAAACTTTTAAAGACAGCAGACAAAATTATATAACTGGGATTTTTTTTGTGTGAGTGGTATTAGCACTACTCATATTTGAGTATTAATAAATTGTTTACAAAGACGCTCAATATACATACTCAGTGTTTTTCATCTTTCAAACCACTATGCAGAATTGCATAGCAAATTAGAGCAAATGGAATTCTCCATCTTCTTTAGAGCATCTGTGGACTGAAGATGTTCATTGGACTGTAAAAGAAAGACGAAAAATAATTGTTTAATAAGAAATACAATATTCTTTTAAAAAGTTGAGGAGGCTTGTCTATGGACGTAAGGATCCATGCAACTTTTCTGTCAATATGAGTGGCATTATAGCCACTCATTTGCTTTTCATCAATAAAACTCAAGAAATTGTAATTTAAACTCTTTTGTAAAATAAAATCCATAGTAAAGATAAAAATTAAAAGAAAAAAAAAATAGAAATGCATAACTTCCCTAATGCATTTATAAAACATCAGGTGCTCAATTTAATGAAATATTTACTTCCCAGATCTTCAAAGTATACAACATTTCTCAAAGAATTTAACTGGGATTAAGCAGATAAACTTTGCCTAACAGCTGAAAGTGTTAGTTCCTGTTTTTTCTTGAGTAAGTTTTTAATTATTATTCCTCTTGTAAGTTAAAGTGCACTGGCTTTGAGCTTTACAGTTATTCTTTGTTCCTGTGCAGTTCTCTGAATGCAAAATGTTTATAAGGTAGGGATAAATGAAACTCTTCAGATTCAGCTATTTTAAAGCTTATAAAATATTTAAAAGTAATATAAGGAGATGCATAGCAAACAATAGGAAGAAATGAGTTGAGATGATCAAGTGTTTTATTTTTCTCATGATGCATTCTTTTAGTCTTTCTTTTAATATAACTGTGTCATAATAGAAGAAAATGGATCAAAATGAGTCAGTGCAGTTGCTTCATGGATATGTTTAGTTTATACAGTCATAGTCCAAAATAATGAAAAGAGAAATGCCAGTGCCACAACTGTGATTTCACAAACTTCCAGTTTTTCCAGTAACTGAAAAAGAAGCACATGAAACACTTTCAGATTCCTTAGGAGATCCAAATTTCTAATAAAGGCGTGAAACAATCATAATTTGTAGCTGCCTCAAAAGATTGCAAGAAAAAGAATTGATAGCAATATGTATTGAAAACTGGAGTAGATAACAAAAGTTGAAGGTGGCATCATGTCTGCAGGCACTTTTGTGTGCTTTGGAAAGACTCTAGAAAGGTTATTGGTAGAAAGGAGAAACCAGGGAGCTAATGCTCATCTTGTCTCTGGAACTAATCTTTTTCTTCTCCATTCCGAAAAACGCCTCACAGGCAAAACATCACCTCTAACCTTGTTTTCTGTTCTGTGTATTTTATTAACCTTTCTTTTCCAAGTCTACAGTTTTCACTTGAGTGCAGTCCCGATAGATATCTAGGTTGACTGATTATTATTTTTTTACATTGAGTAAGGTGTTACCATGATATTAGTTCAGCAGAAAGGCCATGTTTAGTTGCCATGGCAATTAAACAATAATAACTTCAGTCTTTACTTGTCTATCACAGTTGTCAATCCAGCTCCTGCTTCCTAGTGCAAAATATACCTTTTTTTTTTTTTTTAAGTCAATATTGCTTCATTCAGGTAATGCAGCTGAGCTTGTTCCAAAGCAGGAAACAAGCTGTTGTGGGCCTGTTGTAGCTGGATATGAGTCTAGGCATCCATGGCATGGGTCAGTGTTGGTCAAGTGATGGACTTGAGGAATCAAATGAGTTAATCTCTATCACAGCTGAGATGACAGATAAATATGTGTTAAGCTCTGTGTTACAGTGACCTCTGGGAAGCACAGACAACACTTCCTGTCCAAATTCTACATCACAATGAATATCCTTGAGCTTCCAATATTTTGGTCCTTCTGGGACCAAATGATCTATCTGGGAAAAAAAATCAAGAATAAAATACAAACCATGCAGACATCTGATTTGGTTCTTCTTTGAAGGGTGCTTATTAAAAGGACATGATTTTCATTGAAAAGAAAAGTAAACTTTTGTACATTTGGGGTTTCCTTAGGTTATCAGTGTTATGGGTTTGGCAGCACCTCCCAGCTGCCATGTGGGACATATTGTTTAGTATCTCTGGATTGGATAAGAGCGCACAGCACAGAAAAATGCAGCCCTGCCTCCTTCTCTGTAGCTTCCATGCGGGGGAAACCGTGACTGTGTTCATAGGTCAAATGCAGCTGTGGTTGACTTGTGTAGGATCACACAGCTCTGGGATGATTCAGAGCAAGGTCCAGAAGGTGAGCCTGGACAGAGCTTCAGAGCAGCAGCACCAAGTGATGCGTTCTCAGCAGCCATTTCCTCACACCGTATTGACAAAATAAACGTGGTCTGTGCACATCTCTTGTCTTTATGCTTTCACTTTGTGGGACTGCACCTGATTAAAGAAATGTTCTAATCAATGAAACATCTCTGGACAAGCAAAAACAGCTCATTTAACGTGTTGGATCATCTGACGGATGGTAACTGCTAGTGTTGTCCTTGACAATAAACTGCTCCTTTATGCAGTACATTTAGTAAATGGAAACTGTCTCCTAAGTTGTAGACCAGGGGGTTTTTTGTTGGGTTTTTTTTTGTTTGTTTGTTTGGGTTTTTTTTTTCTCTTGAGCCTTGCCACCAAAATCCTACGTCAGACTATTCTGATAACACACAGTTCAGAAATTGTACAGCTGAGACACAAAATTTTTTATTGCATTGGCCATTTTCATTCATGCCTATCGCTCTTAGAAGGCTATTTCAATAATCAGTCTGAATAATCAGTTATTTATTTCACAAATGGTAATATGACTTTTTGCTTTTCAATACATTTTCCTTACCAGTCTATATCAAATTGTTTACATACTAAATTAACAAGCTGATATTAAAATAATTAGTTTGTCAATCAGTTACCAAGGGGACAGAAGAATAAAAAGCTGAAGGATGAAAGAAAAGCTCCTAAAATTTATCCCCATGTGAATAGAACCTTTTCTTCTATCAATACTGGACTGTTGTAATTGTTTCCAACCCAGATCCCCAAAACCTTACATTTCCATATCCCTTCCCTGAGGCAAGCCCCTTACAGGGGACTAACATCTGTGCTAGGCCACCTCTTCTTCTGATATCCTATAATGACCTCTGAAGCCCTCTTCCCTCCAAATTCTGTTGAAAAGTTCTCACCAATGTTGAAGCATGTTCAGGCTAGAAGGAACATATAAAGGAACAAATGAAGAAAAAGTTCCAAATAGTTTCTTTTATTTTTATTCTTATTATTACTGGAAATCCTTTCCACCCTTGCTTTGCCTGAGAGCTTCCATATGCAAAATCTTTTCTTCTCTGTGTCTTCATTGATGCTCCTTTTACTTTCTTGTTTTGTTCTTTCATTCTCCTTATCTCCTTCTAACACTACATTCTTGGTGACTTCACGTCTAGTGCTGCTCTTTTTGCAGTCCTGGACCTGACATGATGTTGGCCCCCTATCACTCACTTCCCTTATAATCTTCTGGTTTTATATCTTTACACCTCAGGTTTTTCAAGATGGACTATCTACTGGCTTCTGGTGATTCATCAGAACATAGCACTGTATCCTAGATCTTTGTTGATATTTCAGTGTTTCTGTGATAGCAATCAGATAGCAATACTTCATTTTACTGTAACCACAATGAAAGAACTTGGAGTGCATCCTGTCTAAGCAACTTGTCTTGAACTGCAGGAAAAGAGAAGTGAACACTGCCTCTATTGTTAAAAACAATGAACATCCTAAAAAGGCTGTTCACCAGCAGTGCTCATCCCAGAAAACAGGAAAATGGAGAGAGAGAGAGAGAGAATGTTTTCCTGAATTCCAGTGAGCCATTATATCAGATTTGCCTTCACCATGGCCAGGGATTCACATTCAAGATAAACTAACAAAAGAGATTTTATTCGATAACAGTCAAGTTGTAACAGGGTCAGACATACAAGAGGAGAGCATGTCACAGCTGCTGACTTCTCAGTCTAAACAAAAACAAATTAACTTCCCAGCCTGTTTGCTTATAGAGAGAAGGTGCCTCAGCCCACAATTTGTAAGGCTACCTTGACCACTGAAAGATGCAGACACACTCCTAACAGAAAAGAGCTTCAACACCTGACAACAGGCAAATTTTAATTCTCAGCTTACTTAATTCTTTTCTTGAACCATCTATTCCTTACGAGAACAAAACCAGGGATTTGGGTGTTATTTATGCCTTTCACTCAAAAAGAAGCAAGTCAAAAGAGGAGGGGAAAGCAATCTGTGCCTTTAAAAATAAAAGAATTCTGTCTTGTTCAGATTAAGCCAAAATGTTTTGAACATAATAAGCAAAGAAAAATCCTTTCAGCAATGGAGGCAATGTTAATATAAAAGTGTGATTTTAGAAAATCTTTTCCCACCATTTTTTGAAATGAGAAAAAGTATCCATTTATTATTTTCCTACAAGCATGAAATTATTGTATTAATATTTTTCAGTTTCCTGACAGTACTTCTTACCTAAAGGATTCTGACTTACACTTCAACAAATTCTCTCCATAAGGAAAAGCTGAAGGCAGCATTGTGGAAGACGCTGGAATGCCTGTTGGTATGATTTCACAATATATGCTGTTGTGCAACAGGGACTTTGCTTGAGAGTATATTTTCAGTCAAAAATTTTTATAATTCTATAAAATGTATCAGAATCAATATGTTGAGCCAAATTTTGATAGTATGTCAATTTCTGAATTTCAGGGAATTTATTATATTCTGAAAATACTTGGCCAGACCCTAAACTTCTCTATCTCCAGAAAAATGACACACAGCCATCACAGGGAAAAAATAAACAGAGTCCCCAGCTGTCTTTGTTAAAACCAGTATGCATTGTATTGTTCTGGTTCTGTTGGTTTGGAGTTTTTTTTCACCTCTATGAGGAAATTATCTTAATAGTACCTTCTCAAAAAGGATTTTCAGTTCAATATTTTATAATAAATCTCTCTTTTCTCCTTCCCATAGAGTAAGAAATGAAGAGCCAGTTGAGGGACCATATGGCTTAGAAGTTCTCATTTGTTTAGTTAGATGATACCACAGACAGGAAATCAACGTATAGGAATTTCACAACCACATTTCCATCTGTTTTATGTGGGTGATGCCATCAAAGAAGCTGACAAGTCTTAGCAATACTCCAGCATATGTCAGCTTTTGGTAGTGCTACAGGTCCAAAGTCCATTCTCACACCTGCCTCAAGCAGCAGCAGGAGCCAAAATTGGAGATGATCTCTGTGGAAGGCCCATGGCTACACAACATGGCTAGCTCTGAACTGTGATATTTCTGGTTTTAGCTGTGTTTGATAAGATATGCCATCGTTTGTCACAGAAGTTCTGGTGTAATTAGTACCAGCTGAAATAAATTTCAGTATACCAAGATCAAAACAAGATTTTTTTATAACATGCTGGCGGGCTATAAATCTGCTCATCAGGTGCAGGATCTACTGAGAGTTGATAGTTACTGGAGAGTATAAAGGCCTCTTCTGAAATCAGACATTAAATATCACAATCCCTGTGTGCTTTGAAGTCATTGCCACTCTCTATGTCTGGAGGGTGTAAAAGAAAACCAAAGCTGGATTTGTATGTCATTCAAAAGAAAAGATCAATTGAAACATCTAGGAATATTATTAGTGTCATTTACATGTCATGAAGAGTCTTGTAACTATGCTAGTTTTGATAGTTTTCTCTCAAATAAAAGAAGTTCAAGCTGCTAGTTATTGTTCTCAAAATACCGGAGAAATGGTCAATTACAAATTCAGCCTCTAATGAGGAAATTAATCAAGAGAAGAGAATTTTCATTCTTGTATAAATAATCAACTGAATTTTGCAATTTGCATTCAACTGCTTGTGCTTTCACTTGCAGGTCTTAATTAGGATCACTATTGCATCTTGTAGACAGCTAGACTATTAGTATTGTTGGTAGCTTGCCACCATATTTGGCAGCCCAAAAGAACTGCAAAAGCTGAAAAATAAGCCTATTAAAAAAGTCAGTAAAGCCAACATCCTTTCTGAAAGCTTTAATCTAGGTTTCCATATGCTGTACCTTTGCTGAGGGTAAAAATTATCAACCTGCTGCTCTGCTTCCATCTATCAGAGCATTTTCTCTGAATACCATTTCAGAAGAAATTATCTTTCTTTTGTTATCAGTCTGGATATTGATTATCATTTTCAGATTCTTCTGCCTTTCATGTAAGCACTCTTGAGAAGGCTGCTTACGTCTAAAGAGAACACATTTATTGTTTATAATTACGTTTAGACTGCATGATGGATGCATATCCTTAAATGAAAACAGAAGGTAACCTCACATTATTGTTGTTTTTTATACCATCTTCCTTCACAAGGTTAACTTTATTGGCAAATTTGGAATTCACTAATTCAAAGGAAGAGATCTTTAAAATCAGACAGGCTATAGAACACAAAAGAGGGAAGCCTAGAGAAAGACAATGGCAGTTTTATTTTTGTCACTGCTGTGAATCTTTTCTTAGAACACAGGTTCTTCCATTTCCTTTCTTATCCATTGCTGTGTCCATTTAAAGTGTAAACTCACCTCAATGTTTAGTTCATTCTATGTTTTTATAATACCTAATAAATGGGCCTTCAGTATTTCTTGGGGGCTAGATGGAATATCAATAAATGCAACAAATAATAATTATAAACTAACAGAAAATATTTAGTTACTCATTAAGCCCATTAACAAAAGATATCAATTACTGATTAAGCACTATTAAAATGTGAGCTTCAGATAGAAATATCAGAGATTAAAGATACAGGGAATCATATCATTACAACGGGAACAAACCAATCTGTCATATCTTTGTTTGCTAAGAAAGACCATCTCTATCTCCTGATCCATAACGATGACATTGTAAAGGGTATTTCCTTTCCCTGTGTTTCAGGTTAGAAGAGCATCGTGAAGTAACCAATAGAAATTAGAAGCCAGTAGCTTCTTAAGTGATTTGGGTACCTAATTAAGGTAGAATTTTTGGGAGTTTTCACCTGACTAACCTGAATAAGTTGAAGCGCTTTTTAAACGTGTTTAAATGTGTGGTTTAAATATCATCCCAGCATCTAACAGCAGTAGAAACTCTAAATGGGAAGTCTACGGTACAAAGTTAAATAGCAGCTTTAACCTCTGCTATACATGAAATCGAGGGGAAAATGGAGACAATATAATATTTACCAGAAACAATTTTTTCTTTTGTATGGTTCTGTACTTTCATCTTAAGTGATATCTTCTCAAGCAGTTGAAATGTGCAGCAGTTTCATTCCCAGAAGCAAGTGAATTTTTCCTTATTCAAGCGATTTGATACAGTACATTACAAACACAGCAAAATTCACAGCAGTAAGAAATAAATTCACTTTGTCTAAAGATGCTTTCACAGTATCCTACTGATGCCAGTATTTGCAGATTCTCCTCTCCTCTCCTCTCCTCTCTCCTCTCCTCTCCTCTCCTCTCCTCTTCCCCACTCCCCCTGAATTGCTCATAAACTATCTTTTTTTCATAGAGTTTATATTAGAAAACCCTTAAAAATGTTCCTTTCTGCTTTATACACTTAGAGAATTAAAAGGAGAAACAAAAAAATTTTTATGGATAGCTAGTTGTTAAAAAGAAAAAGAATTCTTAGCCTTATACTCTTACTAAGTGACTTTTAAGGTAATAAAATGCTCCATCTATAGGGTGGTATTTAATTACTTGAAAATTATATTTATTTATTTATTATTATTTATTTTATTTATTACCTTGGGCAGTCCAGTTCTCTAGTGATTATCCTTTTACTGTGGTACAAACCATATGCAGATTTCTATTTCTTTCAGGATTTCTAATCCATTATATAAGATGGTAATTATAAGGAAAAAAAAAGATAAATCAAAAATAGATTCAGAACTGTTTAATATGGAAGGAAAAAATAAATTTCTTATCCACCTACAGAAACACTAACATTATTATCCCTACTATTATCTATACATTTCAATATACATAAAGTGACCAATATCAAGAAATTTCAGTAATAGTTTGAATAGCACCAAAACCAAGCCTACCTCTATAGTTTATTATAACCTAATAAAAGAAATTTCTTCTCACTAGTTTAGTTATTCATATGTAGCACCAATCTGAGCTGCCTGACATGAAAGTACAAGTAACACAGGGCAGGATAAACTCATTTCTCTGCAGATATACTGTGACCTCTTGCAGTGCCACTGGGATTTTCCATGTGTGCTCTGTGTGGTGCTGTAAAGGATCACAGTCATTGGTGCTGGGTCCCAGACCCTCTTAGGAATAAATTTTATGCACCAGTTGGCTAAAAGACCTTCATGCTGGCAGGAAAAGGCAAAAAGTGTTGATATTTCTGTGGTCTGACAGCCCAGAGAGCTGGAGAGGGGGCTGGAGGCACAGGTGGGTTCATGTTCCTCCATGTGGGCTTAGGTTATGAATTAGACCCGTCACAGTAAGAGCAAAGCACAAACTCGATGTTACTGCTAAAGATGATAAGAAAGGAAACAGAGATGGCAGGATACGGCAAAATCCTTATGAACAAGGATCTTGAGTAGTAGATGCAAAGAGCAAGAGAAATATTTTTGCTGGAATCACAGACAGGTTTTATAGAAAGGAGTTAAAAATAAATTCTCTTTTACATGGTTATTTTGTGGTTGGACACTAAATTATAACAAACAGCATCTATTCAATAGAAATAGTCAGCAAATCTTGAATAATTCTAATATCAAATATAACTGGAGAACACTAAATGTAAGCAGCACCCACACACACCACAGAAAAAAAAGAAAAAAAAAATTGGAACAAGAATATTGAGTTGTGTACAAGGAAAGAAAGAAAAGTTTCAATCCTACAGGATGAAGCTTAGGCATATTGTTCCATCTCGGTGTAGGAAGAAGCAGATTGATACTTCTGTACAGTCTCCAGAGGCTCCTTCTGAACCCAGCAAGTCTGATTTTGTGTGACTCTGTGTGAACAACCCAGTTGTCTTTCATGTACACTCCAACAGAAGCCTACCTC
Organism: Corvus brachyrhynchos; assembly: GCF_000691975.1. Classification (NCBI taxonomy): domain Eukaryota; kingdom Metazoa; phylum Chordata; class Aves; order Passeriformes; family Corvidae; genus Corvus; species Corvus brachyrhynchos. The sequence goes on along the minus strand of NW_008239547.1, from coordinate 7,713,478 downwards.
AGTGGCTTGCAATCATTTGGGAATTTGCTTTGAAGATGATGATAGATTTTTAATACATAAATTTATTACTGTTGGAAATTTTGTGTATTTCTGATATTATCCTTTCCCCAAAGTTAGGCTGAGCAGTACTTTCAATGTATCAGATGTGAAAATAATAAATACAAAAATTTTTACTGCTTTTATTCTTTTGTGGATATATAGTAAGCATTTTCTAATACCTACTATAGACACAAGGAGAAACTGCAATATTCAAGATAATAAAATTAAATTATTGTAGTTCCTCTAGCTTAAAAGAACAAATAGAAGAAATAGGAAAAGTTGCATCTTATTGACTTTTCAACCTCAAATCGTCATACACTGTATACTGTTAGAAGGGGAGCAGGTGGTCATTTAAAAGTCAAAAGACAGAATAGAAAACATAATCTGATTACTTCTAGTGCCAATATCATAAGGTCACTGTCAGGCTTTTTGCTCTCTGACTGATGACTTCTGCTCTTCCAAAGCTGGCGATGCTGCAGGGGGTGGCAGTGCTGCCACAGCCCATCCACAGATGTTTCATTAAAGAACCAGGATATTAATAGTGTCCCAGTAATTCCACATCAACTTCTCTGAACTGGCTCCCTCACAAGACTGTGAAGCAGACCCTGTCCCTCACACACCAGCTGGCTCTGGTCCTGCTGGTCTCTGCCCATCTGCTTTTTCCATGTGCTGACCACTATGCTCGATTATTTTTCATTTCTACATCATTGGCCAGGGTGGCCTGGATAAGCAGATTTAACATTGCTATGGACCAAGTAATGTTCTAATCTTTATATGTAAAAGTAGAATTTAGAACATCAGAAACACAAATAAAGATTAATACCATACTGGTGAAAACAAGTATGGACTGTAATACAACTGAAATACCATTTTAAGATTTTGGTGCTGTGAGACAGAACCACAAAAATAAACATTCATCTTACAAAATTTGGACTCTGCGGGTCCCAGAATTATGAAATTAGTGTAATTATATCCCAAACATACTTATAGCAAATCTCTCTAACTGTGCAATTAGAACTTCAACTGATCCAATTATGTGATGTAATGGTGTAGAGTAATTATGCATAATGACACAATTATAATTTGTGATTATATCATAAAAAGGACTATGAAACTTTCAGAATGAATATTGGGCACAAACTGTCATTCTTTGTTTTAAGCTGAAAGGACTCATCTGTTTCAGACATCAATTCCAAAATATTTATGTCATGTTGCAAGTAAATGCTATATTAGCGAGGAAAAAAAAAAAGGATGAGTCAGAGATTTAGTTGCTTAAAAATGATTTCCAAAGACAGAGGAATGTGGCATTCACTGCAGCAATGTCTAGAGCTGTTTAAAATGCACTTTTTAAAAGTTATGAAAGGAAATTTTTACTGTGTCTGTTTGAAATTCTGACCAAATAGTCTTTCTTGACACTTTTCATCACAGTACCTGAGCACCCTTCCTCGTAGTTACTGAGAGCATCTCTATAAAGCAATGCTATATAAAAAACAGAAAGCAGTGAAACATCAAGAATTTATATAAGAATATTTTTATAACAGGAAAATACATTTTATGGCAGGTACATATCTTGTTATTATTTTTCAAAAGAGATTTTCCTCAGCTGAGAGCGAACAATACACTTCCACTACAGAGATGTTGAAGGTGGAATAGCTCTCTGGAGACATCTGCCAGCTCTTATATTTCTCACTGAGTCTAAAGTCACAGTTGATCAAAGGAGTTCTGTCTTCCCTACCTAAACAGTGGGAGTGAAGCCAAGTGGCTCATAACAGCACAACACCATTGAGCATGGGGAGGCCTGGAAAACACTGAGGACAGATCCAGTTGTTCTAATATTGAGAAGCATCCCAAAGTGATTTCAGACTACCTTTGGAGGCATCCCTGTAGCTTACTCTTACATATTTTTAAATTATAGAAATGCAGATAATGACCACTGCGCTTTCTGTGAATGAACTCCACACCTCCTCTCTCTCATTATTTGCAAGAATTAGATTATAATACCAAACTAGCAAAATCTTATAAATATAACTCTTATTACTAACACAGTTCAATGTTTGAAATGCCTTTCCAAAACTTGTTTCAAATCATCCTTCAACATGGCCTTTGCAAACAGTAGGAAAATTTGATTCTAAAGACAATTCTAAGATGACATTTGTCACTCTGACTAAATTGTGGACATTTTCTTCGAGTTAATTGTATAGGTGTACCACTTACTGTGGTATAATTGTGAATAGAGTCAATTCTTATCTCTCTGAGGTAGATTTTTTAAAGAAATCAGATGAATGAGACTAGAAATAATCTGTTCTTAGTTTATACAGAATAAATGATTTCATTATGCCCAATGACAACAGGATTGCTTTCTTTTTGTATAGAGATATTAGGAAAAATACTGGTAAATTCATTATATAACCTGAAAAAGATGATTTGCATGTATATCAGTTTTAGCAACTTTAAGTAGAATTTGTCATGGGTAATTAATCTATGTTTATGTCTGAATTATCTGAACTCTGATGCTATGGAAGGCTTTTCATTTTGAAAGATGGTTGAAGGTACAAACATTGTCTCAGACACTACTATCTGCCCTGCCCTTGAAGGGCTATTATGAGCATTACTTCTCCATAACTGAGTTTCAGTCAAGTTGCTGAATTGGTCTAATAGTTCCAGCAGAAACAGTTTTGAAAGGAGAGGTAATGTCCTTTATTACACCAACTGATACAGCCAGGACAAAATATCTTTGAGGCTTACAGGTTGACAAAGAAACACTGAGCAGAAAATCTTACCTTAATGTTTTAAATACTTTTTTCTAGTAAAGAAGATTTTACCTCTCTTAGTTCTGTGTTGTGGTTTTAGGAGCTCTCCTGGATTTCTTTTTCTGTTAAAGGAATTTTCCCCATACATGTTGCTAGGGGGACAAATTGCTGGGTATTTAAGAAAAACAAAGACCTAGCCATTTGGGGGTGGGGTGCACCTGGCTACTCTTTTGTTTCACCTGGGTGTGAGGTCAGTCAGTCCCCGGCATTTTGGACGGAGAGGGAGGCTGTTTCGTGGGCTGCCTTTCCTTCTGCCAGAGAAACACCGGGATCCCAAGCCTGCCTTCTCTACCTCGCTGGGAGCCGGGCTGTGGCCGCCCTGCCCCGCCGCTGCTTCGAGCCTTAGCTCCGTTGCAGCCCT
>NW_008239547.1:7706906-7710079 GCF_000691975.1 Corvus brachyrhynchos | reverse complement strand
CCTGCCGGCTGCGAGCGGAACTGCACCCGAGGGGAAAGGGCCCGACAGCCGAGAAGGCTGGCACTGGGTTTGTGATTGTTTGCTGTTACTGCCATAGTTATTGCTGTTTGTTTGACTGGTTATACACACATAGATACATAATAGTAAAGAACTGTTATTCCTATTTCCCACATCTTTGCCTAAAAGCCCCTTGATTTCAAGATTATAATAACTCGGAGGGAAGGGGGGTTGCATCTGCCATTCCAAGGGAGGCTCCTGCCTTCCTTAGCAGACACCTGTCTTTCAAACCAAGACATTCTGTTTACTTTAAGAGTTACTTTAATATAGAATATATTTTTACCTTTACGAGAAATCCTGAATTTTCTATTTCTGAACTGGATAAATAAACCAGGAGGAAAAAGTCAGCAACATATAAAAGTTAAAAAATAAATATTATTTATTTAAGTATTTACCAGGTTGTTGAGCAATATGTAGCTAACATAGGAAGGATGAATAAGATTTGAAGAAAGATTGAAGTATAGAAATCTAAGAGGGAGGTGAACTTCCATTGAAATAGATCAGGACATAGTTTTCTTATTCTGTAAAGCTTTTTAAGACTTCAGTAATCATCCTTGTGATTAAAAAAGTCAAATTGAGAAGTCAAGAATCCAAGTCACAACCTCAGGAATCTGCACTTGAGATGCACAAAACTCACACTTGGATTTGTGTTTGGTCATTCTGCTTTTTTTCCAGACCAAGCAGCTGGGACTGTTCTGAATGATTCTGGGTTTGAAGTAAATGTGACATTTTATATTAAAAAAAACAGAGAAAACTTGTTGAAAAGTTTATCTTTTGGCAATTGAGAGGTTTCTGAAAGGATTTCCAAACCAGGTTTCCTCTTTTCTAACAGAGAGTAGAAAGAAATAAGTTAATAAAAAGGTGTGATTTATTCATTGTGGCAAAGAATAAGAAGGACAAAGACTTAGGGAACAAGAAGATCCATTCTGAATTCTTTCAAAAGGGAAAAGGTGAGGAGATAGCCACATAGAAATGGCTGATAAAAGGGAACAAAGGAGGGGAATGCATGAGGGATAGTGCTTATAGACAGCTCTCAGTTTCTCAGGAAGCACTTACTGACAGATCCTGGCACAGTCTCACAGACTGTAGCTATGGAAGGAATAACGTAATTCAGAATGACTATGCCAAAGAAGACTGAAAATGGGGAAGAACTGATTCTGATGGTGAAAAATACAACAATAATATGAGTATTGTCCAATATCGGTCATGAGAAACTTCAACTCTTGCGTGTAACTTCATTAGTACACAAGGAACAAAATGTGTTAAATGGCATTAAATTTCCTTACTATTTATTTTCTTAATTAATACATCTGACACATTAACGTACATTTGGTGCATATATAGAGTGCACTAGCACTGACAGCTTTAATTAAATAATCAGTTGTTATGCATTATGTAGCTACTTAAGATTATTACTTAGAAGATTTTCTTCATTATCTACTACTTTGATACCTAGATAAAGGATACAGAGACATCCTACTGGATGGTCTCCAAAGAAATTGCAAGAACTTTGTAAGTATTAAGTGCTGAATCCAAAGCAAATATTTAGTAAGCTGACCTTTTTAATCTTTCATATTTTTACTGTTAATAAAAGTCAGGCAAGAAGATTTGAATTTAGATATCCTGAGGAAATTTGCCAAGATTTGCAGTTTCAGCAGTTCCAGGATCTCATTTGGTTCTTTTAAATCAAGAGTGGTGGGTTGGAAGAGTGACTGTATCTTCCTGATGTCAATTTGGCATCAAACCATCCCTTTCAGAGTCACATTCTGAACAAAAGGTAGGAGATGGCCACAGAAGTATTATCTGATAGCTGATAAAGCACTTGGAAGAATAATTACGGTTGATTAAGTTGAAGCATTGTTAAAAGGTCGCTTTTCCTGGAAATTGACTGTCCAAGCTTATGTTAAAATTTTGATTGAAATATTTCTATCATTCAAGGTCATAAACACTCTCAAATACATTCCCCTAGTTACTTAGAGGCTTTTAAAATATTCAAGTCAATGTTATTACTGTAAAGCCAAGAATAAATTTTCAACTTGCATTGATAAGCCTATTACTAAAACCAGGTTACTTAAGGACAAATGCTCTCACAAAAGCTTACGTGACTCTGAGGAACCAAATGGTCAATGCAGATGAACAAATAATGAGAACACTTGGTTACTTTTGCCAGCTGCAGTTGTAGATGTGTAGAAATCTTTGGTCTGAAACCATAAAAGACTTGGCACTCTTTGTGGCTTATACCTGTTAATGGATGAGGATGATAATAGCCAAGATCTCCCCAAAACACTAACCTGAGACAAAGACTCTTTCATGGTAAGAAAGTTTGTGCTGTCTTTTCCGGATAAATAAAAGACACTGTGTATCAGACCATGTCTGTATGATTATTAAGTGGTATCTTGAGGAGCACTTGTTCAAAATACATAATGGTTGGATATATAGATTTATTTTTCATTTATGATATATATTTTTGATGAAAAATTCAACATGAGCCATCAGTGTGTAGTTGCAGCCCATAAAGCCAATGGAATCCTGGGCTGCATCAAAAGCAGTGTGGCCAGCAGGTCAAAGAAGGTGATTCTCCCCCTCTTCTCTGCTCTCGTGGCACCCCACTGGAGTACGCAGTACAGTTCTGATGCCCCCAACATAAGAAGGACATGGAACTGTTGGAGCAAGTCCACAGGCAATCATGAAGCTGAAAAGAGGACTGAAGTACCTCTCCTATGAGGTCAGGATGAAAAATATTAGGCTTTTAAACACGGAGAAGAGGTTACGTGGAAACCTCAAGCAACCTTCCAGTATCTGAAGGGGACTTACCAGGGAGCTGAGGAGGGACACTTTTTCAGGATGATTGGATAAGGCCTTGAGCAACCTGGTCTAGTGGGACATGTCCCTGCACACGGCAGAGGGAATTGGGACTAGATGATCTTTAAGGTCCATTCTAACCCCTTAACATTCTATGATTCTATGATGTAGTGACTATAATCAATATATTATATTCCGTGTATAGCTACATGACTACTTTTGTAGTAAGAAATATATGTACTATTTGTTAAAGCAGTCATTAACCTACGATTTGTTGCTCAGTCTTGGCGTTTTTCTGGAAAATGTACTCTTTC
>NW_008239547.1:7682051-7706885 GCF_000691975.1 Corvus brachyrhynchos | reverse complement strand
TCCCCCAAAATACATCTCTGCCCACTGCAAGTGGTTCGGTCCATAACCTGTGATCAGGAAATCATCTTCATGGCCTGCCAGCCAATGCAATCTGCCATCTCACATTTAGTAAGATGTTTGAATAAAGAAGTGAGGGTTTGAACAATTTAATCTAAGATCCTAGACAGAAACCACTAGAAATAACACCCAAAATATTTTCTTCCAAATGGCAGAAAGTTACTGTGTCATTTCTTCATTCGTGTCTGGGAGAAAGATGAGAATGCTGAATGGAAATGGTAGTAGAGTGGGTTTTCTAAAGGTTCAGGGCTCTGGCTTTAGGAAAAAAAAACATGCTTTAGACTGAGATACACCTGAACTCTGTAGACATTTCTCTTAAATAAATGTGAATCATGCCTTTAAAAGTCCTGCTTCATTCCACTGACTATAAAGGGAATTTAGGAGTCTGGCCCAGTTCTAGACGTTTACAATACAGCTGTCTCTGCTTTGGTTTAGTCTGCCCTGCAGCCCGGTGTAGGTGGGAGATGGAACTGTGTTATTGGAAGCAGTCAGCTGTAACTGTGGTGGAGTCTGAGTTTGAAGTGGTGCAATCTCTTTTACAGAAAATCCTAAGTTGTAATCCCCTGTCTTATTTCTCAGCCATGAGATAAATAGTTATCCATGACTATCCATTTCGAGTAAAGCAAAGCTCCTTCTTCAGAGAAGCTCACTTGATTGCAGTTTTAACAAGACTTTAAATTAAATCTGTATGAAGTACATAATTTAGATAATAGCAATGAAAATAATAATAATAATAGCTTCTTTATGTAAAAAAAAACCCCACATGCTCATTTGCAAAGTAACCAGACTGAAGGCTGTGGTGTAAAGTCACGTAATGTCTGAAAGTTTCATGATTTTGAGAGATCCTCTGTCTGCTGCTGGAAGAAAAACCTGATATGAATGATGTGGATCTGAGACTTTCAGATTTAGAAGAATTCTCAGCTGGTGACTTTGCACTTACTCTTAGGGCATAAAGTGGTTTTTTTTTTTTAATTGACTTGATTCTCCGATATTTTTCTCAGAAGGATGCAAATCTATTACACTAAAAATGGGTAATAGCAACTAGAAAAATGAGCAACAATTGTTTAGTCCTTTCAACATCTGTTGTACTACCGGGAATACTTTCTTGGTGGGATTTGAAAATTTACTAACAAGTGAACTATTTTGGTTTCCTAGTGCTTATTATCAAAGAGAAAAAAATAATAAAATTAACTCTGAGCTTTTTTATTATATTTAAAGCCAAATTTATTGGCCAAAAAATGTTAATTTGTTTCTAAAATTTTTATGAAAACATGAATAAAAGGACATATATACCTTCTGAATACAATAAGAATCTATTTACCATGTTTTCAAGTAGCACCTTGAAAGACTAAGTGATTAGCCTTCACTCTTTGGTGGTTTCATGATTGTTCCTGAATCCTTGATAATTTAAAAAGTCATAATTTAGTTTCACAATCCCTCGTGTTATAAGCAAATATTGTCAATCTCATAAGTTAATAGATGAATAAGAACATTAAGTGCTAATATGCTGATATTCAAGGCATCACTTAAAAATATCTAATTTGAAAAATGCATTGTTTTGATGAACTTGTATTAACCAAAGACAGTTAAAAAATTACAACTATGACGTCTGTACATCAGTGTTGGACAAAGAGACTGAAAGAAGAATATATTACTCTTTTTTCATCATTGAAGGTATTTTCAAATATTTTTTCCTGTAATTATTTTTCCTATTTTTTTCCATAACATCCATTTCTGTCACATTAAGGTGTAGTTAACATTTTATTTCAAATGTAAATTATTTCTTTTAATGAACTTTCTGGCAACTGATATTAATTTTCATAAATATTCCCCATGATTAATTTAAATGATCAGATCAGTACTTAGAAGACAACTAGTTAGAGAAAACAAAACATAGTTATTTTACTAATTCAACCACTAACTGCTGTGAACAATTTATGAGTGCATGCTTTCAGGATAGAACCACATTGTGTCACTGAGAGAAATTATGCGCTGGCATGAATAAAATGGTAACTATTATCATACCGATAACATCTCTATTTCTAATTAGGCTCTAATTACCCTTAAAGAATTCTCAGTAATTTCTAAGATTTTTTTTATTACTACTACTATTCTTTTGTCTTATGATAAAAATCTCTCATTTGTAACACAAGGTTGACTATATTTAAGCAAAATTTAATTTTCTGTGGATATCTTTATTCTTGAAATGCTGATACTACACAAGAGTGAAACAATATAAAATTAAGGGCTGCTCTAATCCATCCCGGAAAGAAGAGCCTAAGATCCTTCATGTCTCATGCATGGCAATAAAAAAAAAAGGATTAAAGAAGGAAAAAAACCCACATAATTGAATTCCATATAACAAATTATTTCTAAATTACTCCTGGAAGTTAAAGGGCAACATTATACTGCAGCAATAAGGGTTAACTGTGTGCATCATCCGAATGTTAATGATGTTAATGTAATATTGACTCTCATTTTAAGGGAATAATTCATATACGTGCACTCCCACTTCATTGCAAACTCAGGAATTCATGTAAAATATATGCCATTCAACCTCAGTCAGGTCTTGGTAGACAACCCTTTTGATCTCACCTATGCTCTGTTCACTCCTCCATTTCTCCTAAGGGCACTTTCAGCACAATCATTTGTTTTAAATTTATAAAATAATAGTCCCATCAAAGAAAGAATAGGTTTAAGAGGATGCTGATTTTGGGGTAAAGGAAAAAGCACTCATTATACATGTTTGGAAACAATCATTATGAGTGATGAACAACCTAGCTGCCTTAAGGAAGTGGGATCCTATGTCTAAACCTCCAAACCTGGTGTTTCTAAATCTCCTTCTCGTACAATTGCCATGTACCAACTGCAATATGACACTACCCATATGTATCTCACAAGAAGCAGCCTTCTCTTTTCTGTACAGAGATCAAAATCCCTGTTTTCCAGTATGATGGATGTGAGGTTGTTGACTCTAATTTTTGTGGCTTTGGTAGTGTGATGCTGTAAGATGCAGATGCTTCTACATCTGCCTGTTTGATCTTTAGCACTTTGCTTTAACTTTCAGCTAAACTTGTCTCACAAGTTGTGCCTTTTAGAACCCAAAGGAATAGCAGGTATATGGTATTTAAAGTGATGGGAATTAATTGTAGCATGGTAGGAAAGGTAAGGCAAGAGGGACAAGGCATTACAGACGGATGCTGTGAAATGGATTACTGGGAGTGAGAGGACTGGGAAATGTGAAGGTTTGAGACAATTTAGGGACTACTGTTCTTATCAGCTGGTAGGGCTTGACAATGCCCAGCCATAATACTAAAGTTACATCAGTACTCTCTCATACCACACCTCGGCATAGAAAAAGGTGGAATGCAAATATTAAACACCAGAATCATGCAGTAAAACTAAAATTTCCTACCAATCCTTTTTTAACTAAAAATGATCTTTTTTCTTGCTGTTACAATGATCTTGGTCCAATGCAAAAAGTTCTCTGTATGGGCTAAAATATTTATTTTTCTCTAGCCTCTTGAGTTTTAGAATGAGAGTTTATTATCACCTGATATTTTCCTTAGCCCTAGAGGAAATCAAGAGACAAGTCTCTGGTTGTGTAACATACTTATAAGGATTAAAGGTAGAGAAAGCCTTTTTCAATTAAGTCATTAGTTTTTCATGTCACCTAATACAACAGCCTTTATAGAATATTGGTGAGAAAAACACAAACAGTACTAACAGGTCCTCTGAGTAAGGCCTTGTGTAAGCAGAAGAGCATCCTCTTTTAACAGCTTAGAATTCATTATTTCATGTTGATTTCAAATGTTTTTAATGTCTTCCTTGCCATGCACTCAGTGTGGTGAGCACATAGGTAAAGGATCTTATAATTCTCTAAAATTAGTTTCTATTCTCATTAACTTGAATGTCAAAATGTCTGATTGATTTAGCAGTCATAGACAAAGCTTAATAATTTAACTTTCCAGCCAGTCCTGGCATGTGGTTTGGAGAAGATTTGTGAAAGATTTTTTTTCTGCTGCTCTTAAAGGAGAATGAATCCATCACATCAAGGTCATGGCATGAGTGTGTTTGTTTTATGCACTCACAATTTCTTTTTTTCTGTGTTAAATTGAAAAGCATATTTAAGGCTTATTCTTCTTCTAACTTAGTCTCACTCAGTACAGCATTTTGGGAGGCACATAGATGGTTTAGATGGTTGAGTACTGCTATTTAAAGTCAAACACAGTTCATATACCTTAAAAGGTATGGATGATCTGGGATTCTTTCCACGTGATCTAACACGTGGAAAGGAGGCTATTCTTCAAGACTGCACAAATCATAAGTATTTTTCAAATGGTCAGAATGAAAACAAGAGAGAAGAGAGCAATATTTTATAAAGTAAAATAAAAAAAAAAACCACAACAAAAAAACCAAACCAAACACACTGAGTTTTGCCCATTTTCATTTCCTACTTTTGCTGCTGTAATCTGCTTCCTGAAAACATTGCAGTGTCTGCATGAGGAAATGTGAGTACATACAGTGAGCAAAGCTCCACAATTGGAAATTCTTTGTGCATGAGGAAGGCCATCCTCTTCAGGAACCCAGCTGGATATTTTATTTATGATTACTCCAAGGAAAACACCTTTACTAGATTTTCTGTATTTGTTTCCTTGGGAGGAGGTGCTCAAGAGCCCCCAAACACACAGTGAAATCTGTTTTTCAGTACTTAAACTGGCAAGTGGGAGAAAGTAAAAAGCATAAAACCTTCAAAAAAGCCATGATCCAGTTAAGATAAAAGAGAAAGTCATTAACTGCTTACTAATGATGCAATCATCATTTGCCCAGGATAGAAGTTTCAGTCTGCACAGTCTCCAGCATTCACAGGAACTGAAGCTACTCAGCACCACAGAGAAGCCCTCAGGCCATTGTAGAGCACATTTGCCAAACATAGACATTATCTCAGCCTTTGCTAACCTAATTAGAGGCATTCTGTCACATAAAACAATGTGAAGCTGGAAAAACCTGAAACACTGAGTCCTGTTTTGAAAGAGTTGCAGTCTTTACCAATGCTTGCATAGCACACATGGCAGCTGCTTTATTCAGGGCTTTCCCATTTGTAGCATTTTAATATCTGCCTGCTCCAACTCACTTTCTTGTGGCAGCAGCATGGAATGAAGCAACCCACACTGTGGGAGCTAAGGTGGACCATACCAATGCATCCAACCTGCTTCTCAATGAAATTCATTACTGTGACATTAGGAGATGGAAGCTTAAGAAAAATTCAAAACTTCCTTGCCTGTATATTCTAGTTACTCTGAATACTTGTCCATTCTTGCACCATTTTCACAACTATCCCTTCAGACTACCCTTAGGACTGACTTCAGAGGAGAAAACCTGGAATATTAATTCCAAGTCCACTGTCTGCCTTTTGTATTAAAAACGGGTTGGAACACTTCTCCACCCATTTGGAAGGGAAATTGCAGTTTTCTTGTTAGCCTGAACAAGTCCAAATAAAAATCCCAGAAAAATGCCCTCAATGTTAGCACGCAAGCAAGATTGGAGTAAGAAGAAAAGAAAGGCTAATTTCATAAAGATAGAAAAGAAATGGTTTTATTAGTCTGTAGCGTAGCAGAAGATATTCTTGTGGGAATAGGGATGATCTTAGAATTGGACCTGGATAGAGAGACATTCTTTTGTGCTGAGAATAAATTTGATAAACCATACATAGATTATTTCATTCCTATATTGCTATATATTCACAAGTCCTCTCTAAGGCACAAACCTCTTTGATTAGTGTACATGGAACTGAGGGTTCCAGTTCAGACTTGTCACTTCTGCTACTACAGCCTTTTCTTTATGTCTCTTTGTGGATTGCCAAAGTTAATGCTCAAGGTATATTTAGACCTAACCTGAAGTGTTTAAATCAGGTGTCTGATCTAGAATAATCACCTTCTATTCATCCCATTGTCAGTGGTGAGAAATATGCACCTTCCCACTGAGTGGTGACAGAGGCCCTACCACAGCCATCTCAGTTTCATATCTCAAGTACTGTGAGGCAATGGGATGCATCTCCTCTAGATTAAGACACCCAGCTTTAAGTATCTGATAATTAGACATCTGAACCTAATTCAGTCAATGTAAGCTCCTTTCATAGCCCAAAAAGCATGTATGGGTGTTGACTGCTCCAATTAGATGTTTATCTTAAAATGGATTGCATTATGGAAACATTTTTTTATCCTGTGAATCTCGATGGTGTCTTGGGTAATTTTTTTAGATTCAGATGTTTAAATTTTAGATGCCCAGTTCTGGGCAGATGATTCATCCCCTGGGTTGAAAAGCTTCCATTAGCAGTTAGTCATACTCGGAATCCAGTGAGTGACGATATCACCTTGAGTCATGCCTATGTAGTCTATTAGGTGTTTTTCTCAGAATAGGAGGGCTTCCTCAATAGATGCTTTCTGATTTCATGACTCCCCTTGAATGGTGTTTTACTGCTTTTCCTTGGGTGTTCTGTATTCAAGGTTAGGCTCTAGGTAGACTTCGATATCTGTTTTTGATGTTAATGGAAAAAGATGTAGTATCCCTTTCACCTCTGACTCCTGTACCCCAATCCTTCCCCTATTTGCGGGTTCAGGAAACGAGATTGCTACTCACATCACTTTGAGAGAAAGACAGAGTGAGCCTGTGCATGGGAAATAAACTATTCTCCCTAAACTGGGGTAAGCAGAAAACCTGTGGCCATGGAGTGGATGTCTGGAATATTTCAGATGCACTGAAGAAGCTTCATAGTGATGGAGGCAGGGGGAATATTGGAATCAAGTGGTGGGGCCTACTCTTTACCTGGAGGCAGCCTTGAAGGCTCTGAGTCATATCCATGAACAGCATCACTGCAGAACAAAGCATGATGACTGATGTCCACTCTTTCTGACAGAATCCTATGTTTGTGAGAGACTTTCAGTTCCTAATGAATTGCAAAGACAGCAGAACCTGATTGTCAGAAATCTTATCTTTCATATATGTCTTTTTATTTTTTCTGTTCGATGCTGTGCTCGATACATCCAGGGGCCATGCCTTTGAGTCCAAGATAAATGTATTTATTGTTTAACTGGTTGCTCCTAGATAATACCACAAATAAATAGGTAAGGAGTAACTCAATCAATTAAAAAACCATTTTTCTCACTTTACTGGCAGATGGAAGGGGCTCCAAAATATGTTGAAAGTCTCACACAGGCAAAATCGTGAATGAAGAAGAAAAAGAGTGGGAGAGACAAAGATGACAGATGGCAGTAGATTTTGATATCTACCCTTCTTTTCAACACCTAATTAACATACTGTGTAACATGTTAAGAGATTCTGAAAACTCTTAACTGGGACAATGTGCATCAATGAGAAGGATACACAAGAAATACCAGAGGATGGTCTGAAAAAATACTAAACTTGTCTGATTTACTGCATGAATTACAAGTCTGAAGAAATATGAAATGAGTAGCATAATATATATTTCAGCTATGCACCTGAAATGAAAGTGCTTATAAAGTGTAAGATGACTCCTTTATCTCTTTATCTTTTTCTTCCGCTAAAGACATCAAATTTCTTCATAAGTCATATATTTTTGATGAATGAGAGCTATGTGGTAATTAAGATATTGCTTGTTATATGCTTTATAACCAATGAACAAAATGGAGACCCTTGCATGACTAGTAATAGATGAGTAGTAATATACATAAATGTGATAAAATAGGAAGAGCAGGAAAGTTTGCCAGAGATGAAGAAGAGACTTAAGAAGACACTAAAGAAAAGTAAGAAGAAAAACACAAAACCAACAAAACACTAAAAGTTTCCATGATACTTTAATTATGCAGCTAACTTAAAAAAAAATGACAGCATAGCTGAAGTAAATCAGTTTAAGTCAATATTCATTCAAGAATGGAAAAGAGGTTGGAATTCTGCTGCAGCCTCCTCAATGCTCCCGGTATGTGTAAAGACATATTTGTAGCATGATGGCTCTATCACAAGCAACTTTAAGTACTTAAAACAATTATCTATTAACATAATAGATTTTCTAAAGAACAAATTAGACTGTTAAAAGTTGATCCAACACATTTCTTGCCATAATAGTTGACAGATTTCTCCAACAGTCTTTTAGAAAATGCAAGGGGTGGTGTTGTTTTGTGTATAGTTGTAGTAGGCAAAGGAGTCATATAGAAGAAAGACACTTGGAGAAATAAAATAATTTGTGCTCAAAAAGCATGGATTGTCTGTGTCTAAATATTTGAAATACTAAACACAAAATACATCTGTAAACAAGGTTTTCAATAGTAAGAGAAGAGACTGAAAAAATAAGGAAAACTGACTGATATGAAATAAAGAATAGAGACTGTATGAAAATGAAAAACTTTAAAAAGGGTGCTGGAAAATACAATGGGAAATCAGAGTAAGTTGTTACATATTAAAGGTCTTGAAAACTTAGGATAAAGTAATAATGACTTATAACTCTATTAGACATTGCAAAGAAATTAGTACAAATGATAAAGGGATCTTTACCCACAGTATTCAAAAGAAGGCCACAGTGGAATTGGCAATGCAGTAAGAATAAGACAAAAACTAATGTTAATTTTAAAAGGGCACAGAATCATATGAATAATTTTAATCTTAGACAAGGATGTGGACCATGGGTCAGAAGGTTAGATGTCTGATAGAGATGTGCAAATCAAGACAGAAATTGCTGCTATCTGGACAATGCCAAAATGTAAAAGCTATGCTGATAAAGATGTAATTCTGGCATGATCCTTGTCCCTCAGACTACGTGCTGAGGAGCTGCTCATGTTTACATAGCTCAGAGCTACTTAATCCAGAGCAGACTGTGCGTATCCACATTTTGTAATTCTTCACCTAAACTGCTTCTGGGGCACATCTGGCAGCACTAAAACATAAGGTTTTTTGGTCAAAAAAGCATATATATTGTCAGTGTTGTTCCATGATAGTACATAGTTCCATGTTGTTTTTTACAACATGCTGTTGAGAGGGTGTGAGAGATGCACTAGGGGTTGGTATAAGATTATATAGAACATGTAGGAAAGGGGTATGTGAAGATCAAAGGAGTTTTAGAATAATGGTAAATGACAGTGAGACAGTTGAGGAACTTAAGCCTTGCATGGCCCTCACTGTCTATTATAACTCTCATCCTCTGAGCTACATACAGAAATTCATCTGCCTCTCGTCTTAGGAAAAAAAATATTATTTTGATCCACACAGAAACTCCAGGAATGATCCAACACATATATGTTGATAATCACAGAGTGAATTGCTTGACAAAATGAATGTATTCAGATGACTGTATTTATGAATATTTGAGGCAATGGAAATATCCATGTCTGAATGCAAAAAGGAATTGGATGGATATAAGAAATCACAAGTCTGATTGAAAATATTCTTAATGATTTTATCAAATTTTTAGAGTGGAACAATATCTGTTCCTTCAGAATAACAATTATTAGATCTATTTAACTATGCAAGAAAAACAGCCACTAAAAATGGAAGATCTTGCAAGCAATATTAAATAGGATAAATTGTCATTAGAAGCGGCTAGCTTATCCACTGGTGATGATATGTGACCTAGAGGCATCAATAAACCATTAATGAGATCTGATCATTCACAAACAGTTACATCCATAGTATCTATCAGGCACCAGACTGCCAAAGAAATAGGGGAAAATGTAACAAAGCCACTACTAAGATTTTCTGCGTAGCACTGTGCCAGTTCTGGCTGACTGTTAAGGGAAGGACATTCACACTGGAAGGTGTTGCAGCAGTGGATGAACAAGGAAAACCTGTTTCACAGAGGGAAATTAAAAGAGCATGGGTTCTTTCAGCTTAAGAAAAAGAAGGGTCTAAACAATTTGATCTTCATAAATACCCTGAAGTTATGAACACCAAGTTGAAAGAAGATATATTTAAAGTAAGTGTTTGGACAAGAATAAATTAGTTTAATTAGGCCCTGGCATGGAAACATAAGGTTCCTAATTTTCTGAAGCTTGAGGCCTGTCTTAGTCACCTTACAACAAGAAACTCAACTAGATTCAACATCCTAGAAAATTAAATATATTATACATTTTCCTGATACAGCAATATCTGGCTATGGAATTGATAACATCAACATCTTTATCCATATCTTTTAATCCTATTTACTTTTATTTTAATTTTGGAATAAAAAAGATGGATTTTTCAGTATATCTGATGACTCTGAAGCTGTTGTGCAGCAGATGCAATGTAAGTAATTGGAGTATGGATTAATGTTACAAGGCAGGTGGTGTGATTAATGAACTACTTTTCCATTATCTTTGACATCATATGTAGGTAGATTCATAGAGGTGTATATCACATAGACATACAGAACACATACACATATGGAATGTGTGCAATTTTCAGAAGTTATTTCAATAAATTTGATTATCTAAAACATCTGTGTATATGTGGAAAGAAGGTGTTAGAGGAATATGTAATGTTAAAGAAGAGGAGGATAAAAAATTGTGATGGCAAAATCAATCATTTTGAAAAAGAATATAACATTTTTTTGCTGATTTGCTGTTCATTTGCACATTTTTATAACTAGGACGATTTCAAAAGAAAGATTTAGGAATCCAAAGCTGTCCCTCAAAACCTAAATCATGTCCTTGGCAATTCATTCTGTTTTCCATTTTCCAATTCCCGTTACATAACAATATTACACGGAATTTTTTATATGTGTAAATAGAAGAGCCATTCATTTTTATTACTTCTCCTTTTTATTTTACTGAAAAGGAATTCACTTAAAATTACATCAGTCTTCTCTCAAAAACATTTCTTCATCCAGTTTCTAGCATATGTAGGATTAAACCTTGTTGCTCTGACTTCATATTCCTGGAAGAAATAGCCCCATATTAATAGTCTAGTCCAGTTACTACCAAAGTGAATGTGAGATTTGTGATTTATCACAAAGGCAGTAGAAATATAGATGAAAAGTAAGGAGTGCTTCTCTGTAACTGCTGTTGTTCACTAACAATATTCCTGGCTTCTTAATATCTCACAGTCTCTTTGAAAACATACTGAGCCATCACTCATACAAAGAACTGTATACTTTTAACAAAGGGAAGCAGCAGTAGGAAATGTGGAAGATTTTAAAGTTATATTTAAGGAGTGTGATCAAGTTTTAGGACAGAAATGTGAAAGGAATTACAGGCTAAAAAGATTAATAACATGTCTATAATAAACTTTTGCTAGCAAAAATGTCATCTGGATAAAACTTTGGGGGGTGGATGGAGAACCACTGAAGGAAAACTTAAATAACATAGAGTAATTTTTAGGAGTTTTGATCTCCTAAGATGGAATTTCCAGATGGCCTAAGTAAATTAGGATCTCAAAACCTGAGAAGGCCCTCAACACCTTGCAGAAATGCTTTTGAAAAAAACACTTTGGATTTTATACAGTAAGAAGATAACTTAGAACAGTTATAGTATAAAATATTTTGTTATTAGAAAAGCATAAAATCTTCAAAAGGAAATATGAAACTTTCACTTGTCTCACTGATTTGTCTTAAATCATATTTTGGTGCACGCTGTGTTATGTCAGCTTGAAGTACTAATGCAAGTGTCATCCCTCAGGTATGAACATCCCTAAAAGCCTTATTCACGTTTTAGAAATTATATTTCTTCCCTACAACTACTTTTTTAACTCTAGGAAGCTTCTAAGAGTGAGAGAAGATGTTGTGCATGACCTCCAGAAACACCACAGGGGAGCAAGGCAGATTCCTCAAATGCTTTAGATGGAATCAAGTGGTGATACATGGATGGGGCTATAAATTTTCAGTTTCAGCATCAGTCTGTCAGAAATGGCTGAGTCAACAAAGTAAAACATTTAAGGGAAATATGCTGCCTTCAAAAAGTCTTCTAACAAAGGATGGGCAATGTTCTGCTATAGCCCTGCTCTGTTCTCTGCTGGCTCAGCCCAGCCAGGCAGGCATCAGGCTCTGGGGTTCTCAGCCTAATACTGACAATATTTTCAGCATAGGCTCCCCAGGCTCACAATACCCAAAATCTTCCCGGTAAATTGGCAATGAATTCCAAACCCAAATGAACAAAACTCAGAATTTTGAAAAGAAATTGAAAAACTGGACCTTAGAGTTTGTTTCTTTTTTCTCAGTCTGGTATCTTAATATTTCTTCCTTTTTTATTCTTTTAACATTTCTTTATTTCGACCAGCTTTACAGTTTAAAGGATAACCATGACATAAACATCCTTTCCATAAAAAATTATATTAAAAATATGTATTGTCAGTAATGCACAGGAGATAACCCACTTACATGCAGCCCATTGTCACCTGATCTACATGCAATATTCATTTTAGTCTGTCTAAATTTTTTGTTATGTGAAATACTGCACTTGAAAATGGCTACTGCTCTAACTCATGCAAATTTTAGCTTGTGCAGTTCTTCCTCATTATTATTTTAGTGATCATCAATATTTCATGGAAAAAAAATCAGTGTTTGTATTGGCTAATGAGGGTGGGTGCTGTGCTCTTCTCTACATAAAAATCAGCACTTATAAGTTGTCCATTATCAATTTCTCGTTTCAAATTTCATATCTAATACTGAGAATGTGCTTAAGAGATGGCCACTTCTAGTGTCCTGGATGATTGTATGTTCTTACATAGAGCAAAATGATACTTCATATTTACTAACAGAAAATCAGCTCTGGAGTCAGTGTTGATGACTTTATTGTACATTTTGGTTTGTTTTTTTTCTTAAAGAGGGAATTCAGCAGCAGGAACATTTTATATTTGCTTCCTGTGGTATACATTGCTGAGCTGAAACTGTGAGATATTGTAATTAATAAAAAAAATTATAATTTGGAGAGCTTATAATACAATCATAACAAGATTAACTAAAATAAATCAAATCCAATTTGTGCTTGGTGGTTTTGGGAATAACATTTCTGTCAAGTTGTTGAGCAGTAATCATTAAAACATGGGAATAATCCACCTCCTAATTAAACAACAATAAACAATTGTCAATGGCACATAATTGTTAAAAGTCAACAAAGGAAGCATTAATGTAAACAAAGATTAGACATAGTTCTTGAAAATGAGAATGGGAATGCTATTTAATGCCTGACAGAACAGACTAGATGCAAAAAATATTTGCAATACTGGAGTAGCAAATACCTCCATCAATATCATTTAAATAGGAGAAAATCTGTGTAGTCTGTTGAGCATACAGGCAAAATGTTGCATGTTTTTTCTCCTATCCTTACTTACCCTTGGAAATGTCGTTACACTCCTTGTTATGTAGATTGTTTGTCTGTAATTTTTCATACCTTCTAGTCTTAGGACCAGTCATATTCTCAAAAAACATTCTAGGCCAAATCTATCTGTTCTACCAGCAGCTATTTCAGAAGCCACACACTGGTTAGTCAGGAACTGAGATTAGTTCGCCAGACCTTGAATCTCTCAATTACATTCCCGGGTAAGTTCCTAAGCTGTAAAAAAAGTCTGAGGACAGATACACGTCCAAAAAAATCACATAGACAGACACACAGAAATGCAGATATGTATGTCTTAGGAAATTTGGATCTGCAAAAGCATCCAGGTGCCTGACGTGTACATCTTTAATAATTAGGAATCTAAAAAGTCTTTTTTCAATGCAATGTGGAGATAACCCAAATTCCACAGATGCCTGTGAGCATAGGCACAGACATGAGTTGTAGGAGGGGAGGATAAGGTAAGAAATTTCAGAACCCTTTGGTACTCAGCCGTAATTGCTCGCGCTTGTAGCAGTACTGTGAGTTTATCTGCAATGTGCTTTGCTGGAAGATGACAGTCAGACAGTTTTCATGTGACATCTGAGGAAAGTCCAGATTTTTCACATGGAAATTTGTCCCTGTGTCTGTACCCATCTAAGCCTGAATCTCTCCTCAGGTTATCATTCATATGAATGAGTTTGTATGTGACCCTGCAGATTCTGAGGTCACTTAGTAGAGTGAAAGCTGCACGAAATTCACACACAGCAGGTTTTCTCAGCTCTCACCTGTGCAGACTGGAGTTTTGTTTTGCTAAATCCACAATCTGCACTGCAAAGGTTTTTCACATGCTGAAAAGGAGTCTCATGCAAATAAATGTAAAATTGAGCCTTGAATTGCTTTCTACTTTATAGCTTAACATCAATTACATGGTGAACGAGGCACTAGATATGCTGGAAAAAAAATTCCTTGCTTTTGAAAAGTTTTCCTGGTAACATACATCTCGCCCATTTCAATAGTTAGGTTTCCTTCAGATCTCTGGATTGTGAACAGGAGGGAACAATTGTTGAGGAATTAGGAGAAAAGCAGGTCATGAAAATATATACCATGTGTAAAGCTAAGAGTATCCTGGATAATCTTTAATACTTCAGCAGACCACTTTTATTATTATTGTGACTTTACTGACTTAGCCATGTTTTAGTAGTAGTGAGTCTGAGTCAGCAGCTATTTTTTTTAAACAACACTCGTGGAGAAAAATCAAGCCAAACCTGAGACAAAGGCTCTGGAATCAGTTCCTCAGAATATATACACGCACTGCCATTACACTCAGCTACAATTCCAGCCTGCAATATTTATAAAAATATACATTAAAACATCCAGGAAAAAAAAAACCTACAAGAAATTAGAAAACACTGCGAACATGAGCTAAGGATGGTTTCGTGAATTCACATTTATGAATGAATCATGGATTTTGTCTG
The DNA here is from genome assembly GCF_000691975.1 of Corvus brachyrhynchos. Taxonomy (NCBI): domain Eukaryota; kingdom Metazoa; phylum Chordata; class Aves; order Passeriformes; family Corvidae; genus Corvus; species Corvus brachyrhynchos. The sequence continues at coordinate 7,692,094 of NW_008239547.1, read as the reverse complement.
GCTCTTCCACTGTTGAAGTTTTATGACTAGTCTTCCTGATTTCCCCAGAAGGTAAACACAACAATTTGCTACACTGCAGTCCACTTCACATCCCAGGCAATCTGTCCAAAGGAGAGGTGGTGTAGTGGAAGCTTTTTTTTGTCTTTATTATTAAAGCTTTGTGTTTTTGTTAGCATACCAATACTTTCAAGGAAACCACTGGGGACTCCATAACAGTGTCATTACCATGTTAGTTGAGGTCAGCTAATCTTGTTTATAAGCATCATACAAATCATATGTATCATTCTGCAGAATTCCAAGTGGGAACATAAACATTCATCTTCCATATGCTAGCCCCTATTACTGAGTTTAAGTAGTTTTTCATGTTTATTTTCTTAGGGGGAATTATGGAGGTATATATCTATATGAAGGTCCTCGATCACGAAAAATCTATAGGGAAACGAAAATGATTGTATTAATGATACAATAATTCCAGTAGTGATATTTTAATTAAAGAAATTGAATTGTGTTTTAAATAGAAAAGCTTGAGTAGCCTGCAATTTAAAAGCTGCAGTTTGAGTTGACTGCTGATACATATTAGATTAAAATTAAGAGCATTTCTGACCTATTGGAAAGCAGAGATTTTTAAACTGCTGCAGGAAAATTGTTTTTCAGTAGAGGAGGAAGCGAAAGGTCAAGGATTCAAAGGATGCAACTTATATGTTTGTGATGTGGGTGCTCTTCCCGCATCAAACCAGCAAACACACTCTCAGTTTGTATCCCGTATAATCTTTAATTTATAAGGTCCTGATTAGGATCTCCTTTGAGGAATGGCTTTATACTCTAGTTCAGCAGAGTTATTGTATGTAAAATTGTTTTCCAGCATGTGTAGGTGTGGCAGAACCTGGCCTAATGCCATTTCCAAATTCTGCACTTTCCCTTAAAAAAAAAAGTAGTTTTCTTCCCTCTTCATCACATCCTTCCCTCCCCTTCCCATGTGATATCTTGGAGTTCTTCCAGGGGTAGTTAAATGCCTCTTTAGACACTTGGTGAAGGTTTATTTTTTATTGAAGGAGATAAAGATTTTTGATCTTTTTTATTTAGTCATTAGTTTCAATTAAGGAGATGTGAAGCTGTTACTCAGAAATTAATTCAAGTGTATCATTGAAAGGGCAGCAGATGTGATAATATGCAATAAGGTTAGAGACTTCATGGATATAATTCCCTGGTATAATGATTAGTGTAATCCACTAATGAATTAGTCTCGGTAATTTTTAAGAAGGTAAAATTTCAGGGGTGGTTATTTTTACTTTTCTTTCCAGTGAGTGGAAGTTTCTTTTAGAAGTGAATGGAGCCATCCTGGTGTTCTGAAAGCCACTGAAAAATCCCTCATTGAACCCTAGAGGAGAAGAGTCCCTGATCTAATTAGTGCTTCTTTGAGAGGGGGGATAGGATAATGTGACATACAGAGGGCCCTTCCAAAACGAATTATTCTATGATTCTATGTTTTCTGCGTAGGCAGATAACATAATTTTCTTAGAAAAGCAGTGCATGAAATTTGCTGCCTGATCCAAATCCCACTGAGATTGGTACACAAATACCTTGTAATTGTTTATGTTTCCCATTTTGGTACCTCCTTCCCCTCTCTTACCAACTAAAACTGAAATGAAGCTCATTGAATTCTTTGGGTCAATGTACACAGCAGGACTCAACCTGCCCCAGCTCACATTAACCTGGTAACCAGGAAATGTTTAGGAGCATAATGTAAGCATGTGAAACCAACAGCACATCACTTATTCTGATGCAGCTTGGTTATATTCTCTGCATTAAGGAATGCAGACTTACCTGGTTGGTGGTTTTGAGCCTGAGGTTTCTTCATATCATGTCTCCTTTTGAGAAATCTGCATGGTTTTTGGGAAGCTGGTCCCTGGGGATTTCACCCATTAGGCCACAATCACCCGTGTGTTTAGAAAACAACTTTTTTTTAAAAAAATTCATTTTTGATTTTGCATGTTGAATTCAGTGTTGACTAAAACCATAACTCAATAAAGATTTCCAAAGTTGATCACATGTAATATTGAAGAGCTCAAATATAGTCATACTCATTTGGGTTTGGACACAAAATCGGGCACATAAAATGCTCAAATGACATCTGGTTATGTAAACTATATAAGAAACATTTCTCATGACACTGTAAACTATAGACATATAAAAATATGTGTGCCTATATTAGATTCAAATCCAAGTTCTGGATGACAGAATAAACATTTTTATAGCTTAACTTTCTAATTATAATTCCAATGTATCTTTCCTCTTGTAATAGAATTGGAACTCAATTCAATTGTTCAGACATAGGTATCTAATGAGTCCTGAGATAATGTACAATTTATAAGACTCTGGGCTAGTAAATGTTACAAAGAATCTACAGAATACACAAATAATTTTGAAGTGACAACTGGAAACCAGAGAGGATATCTCGGATATCTAAAATGTCATGAAATATCTTGTGTGGCAAACAGAGTCAGGTCTCTTTGAACAGCCTCTTCTGTGTCTCTCTGGTTTGGTCTAGACATTACACATCCTAATGGATTCACATCTAATCTTATTATCTAACAGTTATCCTATGCTTCAAAATTCTTGTTAAAAGGGCATTATGAAAGGATTAAGTTAGGGGCTATAACCTTTAAGAAAGGGTTATTTTTTATATGGAAGGACATGGTTCTGGTTAACCCGAAGGGAGGCAATGGAGCTGCAAATAGCTTTAGAATTTGGGACTGATGGAGTTGAAAACCCACATTTTTTTTTCTCAATTCAATCTTACACTTTCCTCTTCCCGTATCATAATTTCATGGGTAAAAAAAAAAAAAAAACCAACTCAAATTTATTCTTGTAGATAAAATTGTAATTTTTCTTTTTTTCTTTTTCGCCTTTCTCTGACACAGCCTTAAAGTCAATAAGAATGTTCCTTCTGTTTGCTGCTGCAAGCATTATTATAATTCACAATTTAGTTAGCTGCCCTGACATTCTGGTGAAGATATTTGGGCCCTACAATATTAATACAGTATATATTAAAGAACTTAAGAAATAACTAACAAATTGAAAAAAAACATCCATCCATAGGGATTAATCATCACCTGGTATGCTCCTAGTGTGGATACACGTAATAGATATTTTATACGGCATTCAATATTTTCATCAATGAACTGGAAATAAAGCATCGAATTACCATTGACGAAATATTTCAACAACATAAATGTCAACCATGGAAGGACAAAATGGTTATCATATACAACCCAAATTGCTTGTTTAGCCTAACCCTTTGAAATTAAATGTGATTTAATGCTTAATTGCTTAGCCAAATCCAGACTGTTGCATCCAATAGGACGGATAATTCGTGAAATGTGGTACCTTGTGACATGGAGTCAGTCAGTCTACCTGTCTGAATTCTAAAACTGCATTTTAGCAACTTGTTAAAGACTTGCATTAACCATTTTGTCAAAGAGAAAAATACAGACACATGACATAATATTTAACTTTTAAATGGAAAGAAATTCCTATGAATATACAAAACCAGTATGAGTTAGTGCAATGCAACTACTAGCACCACAGTTTGGCAAGGATACTAGAAGTAATATTGTTATTTACAAAAATCTATTATGAGATATTAAATGATAGTACATGACCAGGACCTTTATCAGCTTATAAGAAAGAACACTGCACTATAAAAACATTCCATTGGCTTTCTGGCTACTAGAAGTTGTCCTACTGATTCATCAGTATTTCTCCCTCACGTGATTCTTTTCTTGGAGATCTTTAATCAAAACACTACGCCCATATGAACTCAATTAACCCATAAAGTCCAAGAGAATAAAAGCACGAAGCAGGAAAGTTGCAGGGAGTGCTGTTAAAGCGAATTAAATGTGTTTGGGAACACAGCCATTTAGATAGCAGAAACTACGTTGTCAGCTGCTTCCAAATGTGCCAGAAAGTTCACAGAGATCAGTCTGTAGAGATAAATTGTGTTGCAAAAAACAATATTTGCATACAGTGAGAACAACCATGTGCAAATGAAGCTTTCCATGCCAAGAAATGTGTTCATGGAAATGAGAAGAAAGCGGATCAAAAAATATTGCACTCTGAGTAAACCTTTCCATTAAGCTCCTCCTTCACATAGTACCAAAATTCACATTGTCACAATTAGAAATCCCCTCTGACTTTCTCTTTAAAATGATGCAGTGACTTCACACTTGATTTTTTAGTTCGCTTAAAAAACACTACACTTGTATTTTACAACTTCATTTATATTTCACTTATAAAGAAAGCCAGGCACCCACTTTCTTTGCTTTTTTAGTGTATGTGGAGCTAAAATTAGAAATCTGATGATGTATTTGTGAAGGAGTCATAACAGATCATGTTCCCTTATTGTCTCTATGACACAAGATTTCATAACAAAGCCAGGGCGATGCATTGCCGTAAGAAGAGTGTGTAGCAGGCTGGTAAACCACAGATGCCAGATGAGGGGAAGACTTCCAGTCAGGTTCTGCTGGGATCTGTCCCAAAGCATATTCAGAGTAATATCCTTCTTAACAACTCTGATGGAGCAGTCAGTACACTTTTAACACTGGAGGCTTATTCCAGCCTGAGATTGGTTGTGGACACTCCAGGGCCCATCCCAGAATTCAAAGCACTCTTCAAAAACTGATATTTTGGAAATTAAATAAAAGTAAATGCTATTTCTACCTAGAGATTTAATGCCAGGGAATGTAGTAATCCACTTTCTTTCCCACGACAGCTCACCATAGTCCACTGCGGGCATTTGCTACACCTATGAAGCAAATTATATAAATTAAGAAATCTGGTACAGAACAAGTCTATTCTCCTTTCTCTAAGCAAAGATTCAAGATGAATTTAGAGTGGAAAAAGCAGAAGTACTGGTTTTAAATTTTCAAGGACCTTAAGATTGGTATTGCTGAGCAATCAGTTTAGAAATCAATTTTTCCTATAGAGACTGAGGAAGATGGGGGAAGCACCAGTACTGCAGAAAAAGATCGAGTAGTATAGTACATTTCCAACAAACATGAGTCGATATAGTGGTATTATTGCAAAAAGTACAAATTTCATTTGGGATGTGCTAATAAAAGTCTTATATATCAGAAAAGGAAGTAAATATTCAGCCTCTTTTTGGAATGTAGGCTGTTTTCTGGGGTCTGAGGACTTCACGTTGAGAAACTTTATGTTCCCCCTCAAACGTCCTGAATTTCTTTCATTTTTTCATGGTCTGAAAATATGTGGCTGCAGAGCAGATGACAGTGCTAGTGATGTAGAAGCCTTTTGGTTCTCCCAGTAGTCATTTATTATTTTCAGTTCTGGTTCAGACATGTAGAACTAAATGAAACTGAGAAAAGACCAGTAGAAAACAAGGGTTTCTCACCTTTAAATATTATATGTTGAAAATCATGGCAAGGGCTGAATTTCACATTGCAGTCCCCTCCCTTTAATCCTCCCCCATCTCTCCCTAAGTTACTTTATTCCTTATAAACCCCTACAGCTGGTTTGAAGCAGGCATTTTTTATTCCCCTCTCTATTGTAGCATAACTCTTGCAATCAAGATTTTAGAGTCATGGAAGCTGAACAGGAGAGTTCTAAACCTTAAACACCAGATGTGAAAGGCCAGTACTGCAATCTATATAACCTTTCAAAACAAGCAGAAAAAGTTAATGAGTTACTCCGCAAACACTGTTCACAATGTTTCGCTCCAGTCTCTTAACTATCAAAATCTCATGTTATTCATTTTCCCATGTCTGAACACTTTTACTGGAGTGCACTTGCTTTTGAAAGATTTCAGCCTCTAGCACTCTGTGTTCTCTTGTATAAAAAAAAATTATGTATTTGTCTTTTCTTCCCCCGAGGTTTTGGAAGGCTTTTTTTAAATTTTATTTGGCACTTTATAATTTGTTACGTTCCTTGCTTGCATGTACATGCACCTTGGCATTATGCTGCTTTAATGTGAAGACTGGGAGCTCATGACAGAACAGGTTTACAAGGACTGGCAAGCATGCATTTGCACAGAATATCTCAACAGATATCTGGCATTTACTATATATGGAAAAATTGCTAAAAACAACTTTGAGGAAAGAATCTGAAGAACTACTTTCATTAGCTTCCAGAACAGATGTTCACACGTACATATATAGAAAGTGGGACAGCAGACAAACACATTGATTTGCCTGTAATGCTCTTTTGAACCTGGCATGCAGTAAAAGTAAAAATGTCACCTAACAAGAGATCCATCTGCCCTGGTTTAGGCGTCCAACATGGTAACAGTTACAAAGTGACTAAGACAGTTACTACATACTCTTTTAATAGTCAATGGAGAGAAATACCATCTCCAGACAGCAATTCATCTCTTCCTGAGATAGGTGTCTAGAAAAGATCAGATAAACTGCCCTCTGGGGAAGCCTATGTCTCTTTACTGACTGCTAGGGGAATGGGAATAGCTTGAACTCGGATATCCAACTTCTAGGCTTCTGAAATGTGATGAATTTCATTCTGATATGGCCAAAGAACTGACACAAAATCATTGGCAGGATAAAAAGAAGAAAAATCCATCCAGTTAAATCCTACACATTTTACACCCAAGAATACAAGTGAATGAAAGTTCAAGAATATTAAAATTATTTTAATCTGTTATCTGAATTAATTTTCCATGATCATACCAGCAGTTTTTCTCCTTTGTAATATATATTTCACAGGAAAACAAAAATTTACAACATAGGTAAGGTTTCCATATGAGAATATAAAAGTCTGGAAAAGAAGTAGAAGTATCAAAACAGTGTTCAATGCTTATAATAATTGCTATTAGGTGTAATAAAGATATCTAATTAAAGGGTAATGCTTTTATATATATACATCTATTTCAAAGGCACCCAAGAGATGTAGGAATCAAGTAATGAATTTTTATTTGGTTTAGGTACATAAGTGCTTCAGGCTGCCTTGAAAATCCTTCCTTATTAGTATCCACAGTCATATGATCACACAACTTCAAATCCACCTCATGCAGAACAGTCTCATTGTGTCTAAATGTTGACTGCAAGGCTGCCATTCACATGAGAAGTAATCACAGGATCAAGACCAAATAATATTGCTTTTGGGAAGTGTTCTCTTCTTAGTCCATATTTTCCTCCAGGAATTTGTAAAATTGTCTTTTCTTGTAAGGTGAAAAAAAGAGAAGCTGTTGACAAACGGTCAGAAAAAAAATATCAGAAATAATAACTGCTGCAAATATTAATAATGTATCAAATTTTTTTAAGAGTTATGGTTTCAAATGAAAACAAATGTTCAGAATGCTGAAATTTCCTCCAATCTGAGTAGTCAGAAATTTGAGAAACTGTGCATCAGAGAGATCTGGCAGTGGACTATTTCTTCAACCATTTTTGCATGAATTTTGATGAAACTGGGAAGAAGGTAGACTTGGGAACTGAAAGAGGCTGCTTGACATCACCCAGTTTTCTCTGTACATACCTTTCACTGACTGGTTTGGCTGATCAACCCTCTTTCCTGTGCCTCACTTCTCTCCTCCACCTCCTGCTTTTAGTTTCTCGTGCTTGGTAACTTACCTAACACACAGAACACTTTTTGTGTGTGTTTGGAGAATGCCTACCAGAAAGACATCTGGATTACTACTGAGACCTTGAGTGGGCCCAGAAAGACAATTATGTGTCAAATTAGGAGCAAGAAAAGGAGGATCTGGGTAAAGGATGTATCCTGTAGATGTGGAGGCTGGGGAGGAGAGGCAGAAAGATCAAAATTTGTGCCTGGAAACTGCTGTGGACAGTGAGGAGAAAAGAGGACAGTGAAGATGTATACTGAAAGGTGAATAGCTGGACATAGGTGGTTCCTTTGTGCTTTACCTCTAAACATCAATCCAGTTATGTTGCTGGAAAATGCTGTCCTCTTTATTTGTAAGCCTGTTCAGCTCTCAGTCTCTCCCCTACATTGCAGCAAGAGCTTTCTTAACACCTGCTGCATGAAGGGGGAACAATCCATATCTGCCACAGAGGATTGAATCACCCCTCAGCAGCCAGTCATGAAGTGGTATTTCTCAGCCAGGTTTCTTTTGGCAAATTTACTTGTTTATACCATGGATTAACACTTCTCAGTTATCTCCATGTTTACAATTTCCAATTAGTTCAGTCATTCCCCTAGGGATTAATCAAATAATTTCTCTGCAGAATAGCAAACACCAGCCTTCTAGAACAGTGCTTTCTTCCTCAGGTTGCATTTGAGCCCTCTAACACTGTGAAAAGAGTATTAAGTTTAGTGGAAAAACTCATCATAATTTTCAAGGTGTTAGAAAATCAGGCATTTATATGGAATTTAAACTCACAGTATGTGGGTTATTTTGGCAATGGGATAAAATAAGAGGATATTATCTCAAATAGGAAGTCCATTATAGCTAAATCATAAAGTTTGTCTGCTAATTAAATCAAATCTGTTTTGGAGGCTGTTTGTTAGAGACCGTGAAACTTACTGAATGTCTCCTAATGGTTAATGAGGTAAATAAATGAGAAATGTAACTGATGAAGAAAGGTAAGATTGGTAGATTTAACTGTAGGACTTGATTGCATTGAGCCAGAAAGCTCCATCTATTATTTTTTCATTTTTCGTTCCCCATCCTTGAAGGGATGTGTTTTTCACTATTGATCTCCAATTCTGTCTTTTTGTGACTGTTTCTTAAGGTTTCAGTTCTTTTCACTGAATATTTTTTGCCTTTCTCTTTAGTGAAAAGAGCTTTTGTACTTACAGTTTGTAAAATGTTGTTTTTCTTTAGAAATTTTCTGAACTGCTTGCCTTTCTTCTCTAGGATGATCATGCTGCAGAACATCAGAGGGGAAGTATTTTAGTAACAGATACAGTAGAATGCAAACATTAGCTTTTCTAGCCACTTAAGCTTGTCTGCATAAAGCTGCAGATTCTTATATTCATTATGCACAAATAATAAATCCAGAGGTATTTATGTTTTATTTTTTAGAGCATTCAAGTATCAATGATTTAAGAGAAACATTCTGCTGTCACATATGGAGATTGAGGAGAACGTGTAACTCTCCATAGGGTCTCTGAGTGGAGATCACATGGTACAACATCTGTGGATATAGATTGATGCATGCATATGGATGGAAGAATGATCTTTTGGGCATATTTGAGAGCTAGAAAATTTCTTTAAAATTTTCCCAAAATATCAAGGAAAGGTTAGGGAGATACAGGGTTCTGCATATTGCTCATTAGAAGTGATTGCCTGTATAAAGAGCTGCAAACTCCCTTCCATAATTTCCCAAGGCACAAATTAGCTCTTACAACTCCTCTCACATAAGGGTATTGCTACATAGCCAAATAAATTGGGTAAGCTGATTTATAACGCTTAAAGCCAGGCATTTGTTTCTCAGGGTTCTCAGAGTTTGGTGTGTCTCTTGTTCTTGGATACTCGTTTGATGTATTTACTCTGTCGTAGCTTGGTGATGGGTAATTCCCATAAATGGCTGTCGTATTTCTCCTGTAGGGCATGGAAGGATTCTGTCTCATTTGTAGTATTATATTTAACTGAAAAGAGTTCTGTGTATGTGTAGAGAAGAGTATCCACAAGTTTATCATGAGTTGTTCTTCTGGCTGCTCTGCTTAAGGAACTAAACCAGATTTCTCTAGCAAAATAAATTCATAAGCATTCTTTGTGTTTTCTGCTTTTAAACAGGACTAAGTCCAGGTGGGTTTCTCTTAGCCTAAAAGGAATTAAAAGTGTCTCTGATCATTATGTGCTATTTGAATATAGAAAAGAAATAGCATGCATAAGACTTCCTTAAAAACTATTAAATCAGTTGTGGAAGCAACCAGAAAAGTTAGCAAATTCTGCAGAATAGTGGTGGCCATAAATTTGTATCTTCTCTCTTCCTAAGCACAGCTTCTGTTTGAGTGATATGGGAGATCCAACAGAAAACTAATAAGCGCTGTTATTATTCATTATATCAAATTATAATTCTTGCCTGTAAACATCTTTTAGAAGTGGCATTCCT
>NW_008239547.1:7669133-7681893 GCF_000691975.1 Corvus brachyrhynchos | reverse complement strand
CATTCCTGATAGAATTTTATGGAGAAATTAGAGGACCAGCATGCTGGTAGAAGATCAGCTGGGAGCTGGGAGATGTCTTCTCCAAGAGCATCATCTTACCTCTGGAATTCTTGGGTTCCAGCTGCGAGGTTTGCTGGATGAGAGTTCAGAGGCTCGGGCAGGCACTGCTTCCCTCAGCTCGGGGTGCTGCAGCTCCAGTTCTGGCTGGGCTGGGTGCCAGCACTGAAATCCAATTATCCCAGGAGAGATGCTGCTCTTCTCCCACTCTCCTTTCTCCCAGCCTTCATGGCAATGGAGGAGTCCCCAGCCTCATTTGGGGAAAGAGAAAATCCAAGGAGATCCCCTTGTTTCTTCTTCTTCTCCTTTTACATCTTTCTCCACATTTCTGACTCCTTTACCAAATTCTCAGCTATGTGGGATGCCTCCTCCTCTTTTGCATTTTGGGAGCAGTGTGAGTCTACATATGCTTAGCTAGTACTTTGGATTTTGTGGAACAGAAGATGAGAGAGGAAGTGGTGGTGTGTAGCAGTTTATTTTCAGTAAAACCTGGGTATAGCTTCACACTTATTGTTTCCAGATAGTCTTTGATATTTGGAGCAGGGAATTCCCTCAGGCGAGATATTCATTTTGTTGCTTTTTATTTGGGCTGTGAAATTCTGCTCAGCTTTCACTGGTATCAAAAAACTTGAAGAAGGCCACATGAATTTTCATTAGACTTTCTCAGGCTGCCTTCTGAAAGGAGTTTCTACTTTCTTCTACTGCAATTTTCCTTACCTTAGATTTTCTGCTAAGACATAGTGTTTTAGAGATATAAAGTAAATTTTAGGGTTTTGTAATTAAAATCCACTTTAACTAAGGGTGGGATTTAATTTTTTTGACTCTAGCTTGACTTACTGCATGCATCTGGGATGGACTCAGATAAATTTACCACATATCTGGCCAAAAAATTATTTTTACTCCTGGGAAGATCAGCTGTTTGAGGTGGTGTTGGAGAATAGGATTGGGAAGCAACAACTCTGGGTTTTGCTCATCTTTGTCTCACTTGAGTGTTGGGGAACAGATTTAATTCAGGGCTCTGCTGTCACTCATGGTGAGGTGAGCAGCTCCTGGATATTTTGAAGATTGTTTTAAATGAATGATTCTCTAATATTGCAAAAGAAATAAACTCCCCTGGACTACATTTGATCATATTAAACACATCATAAACTGACAAAGCTGGCTCAGGGTTGAAGTGAAAGCATGTTAACTGTGCAGTGCTGAATGGGTAAACTCTGTGACCTGACATTCCTGATACATTAGTTGCTGACATGAAGTGTTTTACCACATGATAACTGCTTGACTTGCAAATGAAGATGCTGCTTTGAAAAGCAGAAAACTCTTGTTTCCAGCCCTTGTTGGGGTCCCGTGTTTCAATACGTTCTGAGGTGCCTTTAGGCAGTCCCTGTTGTTTACAGACATAAAAAGAGTGCTGCAATTTTACTGACTTTCATGTGAGTTTCTCAGAAGTTTAGCATAAATTCTATCAGAATTCAGCTTAGAGTTTTGAACAATACCAAACTAATATTTTTTACTTGTTAGGAAAACTCTGGATTTTGCCAGTCTTCAGAGGGACTCTGACAATATCCCACTTTGCAGGTTTATTTGATGCCAGCTATGACAACAAAGGTTCACAGTTTTCCAGTAAAGTAGAATTTTGTTTGTCCTTTTTATCACCTGGTAAATACTGGATGAGTTTCAGCACAATAACAGACCATAAAAACCAGAACGGAGAGAAGAATAAACTTTTATTGTTTTAGCAACAAACCTGTTCCTCTTTACCTTTCCAATGAGACACAAAAGCCTGCCTTTTGTTTCAGCACTGGAAAGTCTTTAACTTTGTTTGCAAACACTAGTAATTTGTCTTCCCCTTTATATTTATCTGAGCAAGAATATGAAAATTGTTAACACTAAACAAGGAAAAAAACCTTTTTATAAAGTTAAGTGAATATTGAATGGGACTAATGTTCCTGACTTTCGGGTGGAGGGTTATTATTTTTATTATTATGTTCATATCATGATCAAAATTGCATAGCTGAGCGAGGGAAGTGGTGCTTTAACATTATTGCTAATTGAAAAAAATGTCTAAATGACTCCTTGTGAGGCAAAGATAACGAAAGAATCCATTAGTTCTTGTTCCACAGCTATTAAATACTTGTTGATTGCATATCATCCCCAGATAGGGAAACCATGTTTTAGCCCATTTCCCTGGTTTCTTGACTGTAAGGAGGTGGGCACCATGTTGCTCTGAAAAGTGATCATCAGTGTCATGACTAAAGTCAATCAGTAACTGAGTGACTAAACTCTCAGTTGAATTCAGCGCTTTTCACTTCCAGATATATGTCAAGTTTCTTTCCTCTAAACATTTTTCAAAGCCACATATTTTCACCCAGATGGTCCAGATCCCTTATTTTCCTGCCGTATTGCTTTCATTGCAGTTACGCTTGAGCTTGTACTCCCAAGATAAATCCCTGCATGTTATTGAGCTTGCATCTTTGTTATAAAAATGTATTCTAAACAAACATGGACCGGGGGAGGATTCATGCACGTTCTCAGTGTGGGAAGGAAAGGTGTTTTAACATTTCTTAATGTTGTATGAAAGTCTGTATAGACTATGTGACAGTGAAGGGCACTATGAAGTTTTATTGTTAGAGCTTTGAAGGATCATTACACAAGGGTAGGAGGCTATTCTGGTTTTCTAAGAAGCTGTAAAACTCTGACTGCTCTTGCCGTATGGTATTTTGTTTCTACCAGAAACAATTTTTTAAAAACTTGATTAATTTTTAACTTTTCATTTTGGTTTTCACCAGCTTTCTGTGTTAGAAGTACAGATTCATAAGACATGAGAACAAATATATCACAATCATAGATTAAACCTGATCTAGGACCTCTTGAAGACTCATCTCTCCTCAAGCCACCTGCCCAACATTTCCCTGTCACTCTCTACAATCAATATGGAGAAATACTTCTAGAAGGTGAATAATTCTACCAGACTTCATTATTTGTCTTCAAATGGCCCTCAGAATGTGCTGATTTCTCTTAATCTTGTAGTGTACTTAGAGAAACAACTTTGACATCAGCAGGAGAAACTTGGTTCTGTGACTTGTTTAGACTTCTGAAATACTACATGATACTCATATTTTTCCCTGGTATATTTAAATTATTAATCCTGGTGTATGCAAGAAAATTGAAGTATTTGAGATTATGCATAGTTTCATGGACTACTCCAAAAGGGAAAATATGAGGAGAATATTCTTGACAGGGTGAAATAGGAATTTTTTTATTTGAATCCTCTTCATTTTTCTATACCTATCCTGCTTTGCATATGTATTTTTATGTTGCATGTGAAGTGTGTGTGTTGCATAATACTTATTATTTCTAACGTAATGGCACCTAACATCAAATTAGGAACAAGTTCTCATTACAAATGGCATTACAAAATCAAATATGCCACAGGCAGTTCCCACTCTGGAACAAGTTTTCTCTCTTGGATGCAGGTTTTAATTTCTTTTTCTATTTACATAGAAAATGTACATTCTTCTTCTATTTACATTCTTTTTCTATTTACATGTTTCTTTTTTTAATCATATAGTAACTACATTAATGATGAGTGCTTCTGTGGCCAGTTCAGTTATACCAAAAATTGAATTTAACTTTATTTTGTTCATGGATTTGAGAAAACTGCCCATTTTTTGATAATTAACAAAATCATATTGATTGACTTGAGAAATTAAGAGTGAAGGAAGCCTTTCCTTGGACTGTCTTGTTTTCACATTATTAAAATTTGGCTTTCCCATTCCTAAAGCATCTAGTTTTGTTGCAAAAGTGATTGTTGCATTTAAGGACATGTTTATTCATCAACTTGTATATAATTTTCTGTTCTGAATATGAGACAAAACAATGCTAAATAAATTACATAATTAAAAATGCATATGGAAGTAATTCTTGCTGTAATGGTTTTCCTTACACTCCCCCCAGAAGTTAGAGGCAAATTAGCTTAAGCATTAACTCTGAACATCTACCCAATTTAGACAATCCACTTAATTTGTCGTATTTACTTACTTTCCATGCCCACAATAGTGTACAGCTCCTTATAGAACATGCTGTAATTGTAAAAAGGAAAACACATGAACTGTTTTGGTTCAGGACATCTAGATCAAAAAACTATCATCTGATTAAAGAACAAGGACTGCTTAGAACCATAAAAGAATGTTTGTTATTGTTTTAGAACATGTGTTTTGCAGGAATCATATGATAAGAAAATGACATGGAAAAAGTTTCTCTTTCGGACACCCCTGAATCAGCTGATCTAATCTTGTTTTGGCATACTTAGGAAAAAGCAATCAGGCAAGTTGTACTATGCTAATCCTTCTTCAATCTCCTGATTTCTGTAGTTGTGGTGACTGCTTCTGCTTCTGCAGTTTTGGAAGGAGAGTTTTTAAACATTTTCTGTTGCCTGAAGTTTGCAGAACTCTATTTGGGGAAACATACTAAAAGTGGTATAGAAATAGAGGATCAAATTAAAGAATATTACTTCCCTCCAGTAGTTTTAATTAATAATTAGGGTACCTAACAAGACATTTTCTGAGGAACAGGCATCTAAAAGCACTTGACTGGAAAGTGCCTAGTTTTGCTTCATCATTTTAGTAGAAAGGAGGAACATGCTGATTTACAAAGTGAACTGAATGAAATCAAGGTAGAACTAAGATAAGCTGAGATGTGAATTCAGTTCAAGGAGGTCACCAAAAATATTGCTGAAAGTAAAGAATTCCCTTTTCTTAGACTCATTCCAGACAGAGAAGTTGATAAAGAGGGACCTATAAGAATGATATGCAAAGTTGCCATTGCTTGCAGTGAAAGAGAACATTATCTGAAGGACTTGGTGTAAAAGATGTAAAAGGTGTTCAAAATGGCATCTGATTTCAGTAGTGCAGAGTTTGTTTAAATGTTTATTTCTCACTAATCTCTGCAATTGACTTCAGAAATGGATGGCCACACTGGATGCCAGTGTAAGGAAAGGCAAACAGGCAAGAAAGGGAATTATTCTCCAAGCTGCAACATGTTATTCATTGCTGGAAATGCTCTGTGGTATTCAGTGGTGGTGATGTACAAAACTCAGCTGGAAATGTTCACAAGAAAACTTGTGAACTTGAAAAAGTTGATGTTTTTACTGCTTAGACCAGACAGTTGGCCAAGACAGCCTCCTGAAACTCTTTCCAGCCTAAATGATCTTATGTTCTGTGACACTCTCAAAAGGTGGGGTTTTTTTCACTTGAAATTGGTATTGAAACCAGGGCAAGACAGTGTTTTGAGCCAAACACTATAGCACAACACTACTAGACATTTTATAAAATAATATTATGAAATAATGTGAACAGTGAGTAAAACTGATCATGAAGCTGTATTTTGAAACCATGGGGAAAAAAATACTCACTAAAAATCCAGCGTGATAAAAAGCCTGAAGTATTTTCCGCAAGAACTTTTGCACATACACATAAGCCCAATTAACAAGAATCTCTTCTCCAGAATAATTGAGACAATTCATATGTCAGTAGGATCTATACATATTTGGTATATGTATCCTATGATAAATATCAGTGCTATTTCTCAATTTAGAAAGTTTATTCTTTAACTGAAGTTTTCAACATTGAGACACAAATAAATCAAAGTTAATATGTCACAGTATTAATAAAAATTCTTTGTTAAACACATGCTTAATACCCAAAATTTCAGTCCATATAGCCTCTGAAACAGGATTCTTGCACACTTGGGTAATTTGTAGCAAAAAGCCAAAGAATGAAACTGTTCAAAAGGCTTTCCTATAATATCCAGAAAGACAAAATAAAATGAGGACAGCATTCTCTGTTGCCATGGAAACACAAATGTCCACTGCAAATTATGTGATGTTTAAAGTTATTTTCTATACCAGTTTGAACAATTTTTTCTAAAATATGTTATTTTCACAGAGAGGCAACACCCCTGCTATTCTGAAGTTTAGAACTTTGTGAAAACAGATACATAAATGTTGCCTGGACCACCAGCCAAAGACTTTCTAAACTGGAACTTTTTCACATTTTCTTCTTTTGAGTGATAGGAAATGACTAAGCTCAGAGAGCTGAAAATCCCCTTATTGTTGGAAACGGCACTATTGTTTTAGGCTGAAGACTCACGAGGAAAACAAAAGGGGAATACACAGGATTGGATCACTAAAGAACTCCCCAGCCTGTGCAGGGAAGTGCAGGACTCCCTGTCCGAGTGGCAGGGTCTTTAGTAAACTTTACAGCCAATAGTTCAGCCAAGGGCTGGGCTTACAGATCATCCCTTTCTGAAGCACACAGGTCTGTACCGCAGCTGATGTGGGGCCCTAGACCCCTCAGATGCTGAGGTGTCTCTGCCCACCAGGTGGAGGGAACACATGCAGTCAATTCCTAACATGTGTTTGCAGGATCTCCTTCTCACTGCCCCCAGATAGCACCATAGGTAATCCTCTGGGATGACTCATCTCAAAAGGAAGATTTGCATTCTTTGAGGGTTCTGTGAAAATCCAGATTCTTGAAACCAGCTGAATAGTGACAGGTATACAATCAGCACTCTCGAGAACACCATCCCTCGGGTGAACCCCAGAGAGACATACCCTTGCAGAGCTGCCATTAAATGGATGTTGCACAGCTCAACTGTGCCTCAGCACACTCTTGTTTGAAGGGCCTGCTCTGCAGGAGGGAATGCAGGAAACATCACGTCTCCCAAAATTCACTGATAACGCAGAGGAAAAACAACATTCCTTCCCTTCCCAGGGTTTCTAATGGCTACATAGAGTAGCCATAGGATGAGACAAAGGCCAGATGCAGGTCCTTTATACAAACTGAGGAAGAAAGAGAAGTAAAGTTCCCAAAATATAAAGCCTGCAACGTCTGTGAGTTAGGCTGGAGTGGAGAGGGTGACAAGTCAAGGATCTTAATTTATTCTTCTCTTCTAACTTTGCAATGTGAGGCCCAGCAACAACAGTGTTTCATGCAAGATTTGCACACTTTGATTTTGAACCCAAACTTCACATGGAGAAAGTCTCTTGAATAATTTTACTAAAGTCAACAGCTCATCCAGCATCAATCCAAATATTCCCAGCAATTGTATCTGACTAGCAAAAAGGTTTTCTGAGCTTTATATAAATTACTTCCAAGCCTTTTAAACTCCAGCATATGAAAGGCAGATAAATCGTTAATACATAATGTTGAGTTTTATGGCAGCATGCACCTTCCTTTGTTGCATACCTCACTAGACCACAGATACTGCCCAGGCAGTCCAGTACCTGCCCAGGTCTTTGCTGATATTGGAAACACCACAGTTGTTCTATCTAGAGACCTTTATTCAGTAAATGATTTATAAGTGCAACAGATTAAACAGGAAAAAAAGCAGCAACATTGACATAGTGCTCATGTGATGCAAGGCACAGCACCAGATTTCCATGGAGCAGTTCTATGTTTTCATGGTAAACAGCTTTTGAGACTCAGCAAACATTGTTTTGGGTTGCCTCAGGGAGTCAACTCATCTGCACTTGCTCTGACAATGTCAGATGATTGTTCAGGCTTTTAAACATCACATGAATGAACGTCAGAGATGCCTGAAGGCTCTCAAGCAGTGTGGGCTAAACTGAATTTTGCCACCTTGAAGATCAGGGGCTGAATCATTGCTTGGCTTCCTGGCCAAGAGTGGACAGTCAGAGGGAAATTGATGTGGGAGTGGAGAATGGGGATAGCAAACCCTAAAAATTGTGGTCAGTTACTGCTGCTTTATCCTCCCTAGTGTCGCAGCAGAAACCTTCCTTTCTTTTTCACTGACAGCAGGGGATGACCTGAGTTTCCAACCCACTGCTGCAGGCAATGGCACCAGCAGGGCCATAGCCTTTTTACCTCTCTTTTTGCCTGCTCTTTCTCCAAACTGCCTCATAACATGCAGCTTCTAGCTTTTCTGTGACTGCATTCTCCTTCCTTGGTTGCACACCTCACAGGGCCACAGATTCTGCTCAGGAAGTGTGGCACAGGTCAGGCTGTTATAGCAATTAGCACCATTATTTTTTTCAGTAAGTGATTTATAAACATGGCATATTAGACAGCAAAAACAGGTGGCTTGCTTTTCATACACCTGGGTATGGTTGTGATGAATGTTAAGGAATAACACTTACTAGCAATAAATAATGCAGCTCTTCTGATTCCATACCAAAATTGTACCCAGAGAGGTCTGCCAGAACCTGTCTGGATCAATCACAGCTGTCACCTTCTAAAGAAACCATCTCTACCCTAACTTTTTGGAATTTATAATGACAAAGATTTTTCACCCAAATTTCAAACAGAATTGTTTTACTATGCCCAGCCTAGTTTTTCTCCTAAGAGCTGAATTTGTTCTAGGTGTATTTTATGACTCAGCATCCTGCCCTTGTAAGTCCCTGTCATCACTGGTGACAGAGACAGAACAGAAATGTGTCACACAGTTACATTGTTAGGACTGAAGTGAACTCAGAAAGAGCTTTTAATCCTTAGGCCAGAGGCTAAAAAGGTAGCATGATAAATTCACAAGCATCTGGACTGTGCAGTGACTTACAGGCAATGGCAACCTGAGGCTGAAGAGTCAGTAACTGACGAAAACCTCAAAATGTGTGTGTGGGGAGAAGTGTGAAAGAGACCAGCTACAGGCACATATTTCAGACAGGAAAAATGCTGTCTCTTAACAACAGTTCATGTGGGAGCACTGTGGTACTTTATGTATCTGACTCTCCACATGGATGCAATGGGGGGAGTCAGGTATAGCACAGAGGAGGCCAAAACTGCTGAGAGATCAGATCCAGGCTGAGGCTGTGCCTCTCGACTGCATGAAAGTAGAAGGGATCATTTGTGGCTGCTGAAATCACTGACTCATTTGGGTACCATCATATGCCAGTAATTAATTCAACATGCCTAGTGCCTGGAATAGTGGTGTAGGCGTTCAGACAACATGTTCCTCTGAGAAAATATACAGTGAGACAGACCCTTGCACAGCCCTACTTACCACAGCTTGTACTTACTAAATTATGGACCTCCAAGAAGTTGGGGGTCATTGGGAGGGCTGTAGCTCCAAACCAGGACTTAAATGCATGTAAGCAGGCACCTAGGAAGTATCTGAGAGCTAGCTTGAGCTTGAAACCCGTCCAAGATCAGGCTTCTTCCTCTCTACCTGACTGTGGCTGTGTGAAATGGCTGTAGAGCAACACAGGACAGTGAGAACAGTCCATCCAGACCTCAGAGGATGTCATGCAGCATAAGACTGTAAAGGTCATCTCAAAACTAGTCCTAAATATAGCTAAATCCAGGCAGAGCATCCAGGACAAAACTGGACTCAAGACTACCTGTTTACAGGCACTACAGAAGCAGCCTGTGTACTTCCTTGGGAGCAGAGCAGACCTGATCACGTCTGGGTGCCACATGCAAGGAGACACACACTCCCACTGCTGCTTGCTCAGGGAAGTGTATGGTTCATTTACAGTCACTGCCTCATCCTCAGCGAACCTCTCTGTGCTGAAGCATGTTAGCACTTACAAAAAACAGGAAAGCTGTGGACTACTGACCCATATCTGCATAAAGTCTCAAATTAATCTTCCTCTCCTGCTCTTTTCCATCCCCAGTGATGACTGAAAATAAGAGAGAACAGTGATTAGATTATTTTACTAATCTTTATCCTATTTATTAAATCATGACATTTCATCCCCCATTGAATTGCATAACTATACTATTGAGAAGTGTAATATGATCCATTTTTTATTTCAAAATGCTGAATAAAAGGCACATCTATGACACATTTCAGCGGAAATTAGACAATGATATTTTTGTACTCAGAAATGAGATGTGTTTTTATCTTACCATGCTTAATATTCATGATAATTCACAACACACTTTTTTACTGCTATCAGAGAGCATATTCTTTAGGTAAAAATTTGATCTACTGCCTGCTAACCCAGGATTACTTGAACATGGCTTTTAGCCCAATTCTCTTTGTATTCTCTTGTGTGCTGCCATGCACTGCAAAACAATAGAAGTATAAAGATCTTCCTGAATATTTTTCCTCTCAGTTTTTTTAAACCTACAGAAAATCCTGATTTGATATGGGCAGATGACACAGGGTTATTATTCCATTCTCTTTTATCAGAGGTGGATCTGAAGCTCTTTTTACTCAAAGTACCTCCAGCTTGCTTTATGCTTCATTTTCATAATGTTTTATTATACTGGAATTTTAATCACTCAAAATCTAATAAAAAAAGGCATTCCCATGGCTGAAATAGAGCATCTTGACTTTCCCCTCCTTTGGATCATATTAGGAGTGTTCAAAATTATCCAAAGCTTTTTCTAGTTCAGTTTAGGGATCTGTATATACATCTAAATCATAAAACTCTCCCATCACATTGGGGTTTTTTTAAACCTGTAAATCCTGTGAACTTTCCTTTAACTACCAACAGATAGATGAAGTATTTCCATTAGGATTTTAGGATACTCTGCACATAAGAGGTTCAATATGTGCAAGCTTACTTGAAAAAGCAGGGTTATTTATTGTTAATCACCTGGCCTGATAGTTGCCTGCTGGATAAGGTTTCCTTCGTAAAAGAAAGAAGAAAAAAAAAGAAAATTTAATCTCTCTAGTTGATGCTTTGCTATCTTCTTCTCCAGGAGCTGTATCAACCACCCTAGCCACAGCTAAGAAGGCAATTACTCACTCCACTTCTCTTTTCTGGGTTTCTGCTGTTTGTGTTTTCTCTCCCAGGATGAGGATTTTAGCAGGATCTCAGAAGGTGAACGTTGTCTGAGCACAAGGACACTACACTTACAGAGTTAGACACTTTGCATAGTAGATGTTTTAGTAAATACAATGAGCAGGTGAGACGATGAAATAATACATGTTATGGGCTGGTGGACACATGCTGTTTTTCTATACTGGTGACTTCTCACCAGAATACCACAAAACAGAAGGGCTTTTTTTTTGCAGTTTTCCTATGTGATAATGCCTGTCCATTAATCTAACTAAAGAATGGCAGGTACAAGTATCCCAAAAGATGCCTGTGGATGTCATGACAGAAATTTTCTCACCTGCTGAAGAGATTATGAAGTTCAATGATTAAATCTGCAATGCATCTCTGCTTCACACCAGTGACATGTGCAGTAAGAGATTCCTCTCCAGGCAGCAGCTCTTCTCTGGAGATCACCACCACCATTCATAAGGGATAAAACCTGTAGAGCAGAAGGCTTTGATATAGTGCCTCTCTAGCAGAATCTGTTTGGTGCAACTTTTGGACTGTTGTGCTACAAAAACAAGGCTTGGACCTGGGTTATAAGAGAAAACTACATATGGAATCCCTCTCCTCAGTTTAGGCACTGAATAGTATAGTTCATCTTGCTTTTCACAGTTACAGTAAAATATCCATTTTCCCACTGGGACAGCAAGTAGAAACAAATGGAAACTATTTGAATTTTTCAGTGCTAATCCAGCAGATCTGTGTTTAAACCCACAGATATGCACTGACTTGTTCAGTAAGCCGGCGCTTTATCAGCATTAACTCTGAAGTGTCACAGGTAACATTAGTGTACGTGGCCAAAGTCCACAAGAGTGGAAAAATGTTATATTTAATATACCTATATATTAAAAAAAATAATTAAAATGTGAATGACTAGAAAAAAAAATAGCATGGTATATGGACATTACAGAGTCAATATGATTAAACACTTCAGAAATTCTGGTAGATTCCAGAGTTAGAGCAAGGCCAGGATCAAATCTGGTTTTTTTGCTCAGAAAGAACAAAACAAAATGGAGAAACAAAGTGGAGAATCAGTGGTCTAAGAATCACAGGCAAACTCCTCCAAACTCTTTCTTTACCCTTTCTCATTATCCAAGTGGCAGCAGGCAAGCAACAGATGTTTTGGCAATGGTGAGATCCTTGACTTTCATTCTAATGCACAGTTCCTTATGACAATTTATTATCACCTGAAACTTGCAGGAATGGGTGCTGCTCTACCAGTAAGCCTGGTTTCTACTGTCATCCTTTCTCTTCAGCATCTATTTTGCAGCATTGCTCAGGTATGATACACTTCCAGTTAACAGGAAAAACAAAAAAAGGAAAAGCTATTCCTCTTTTTTATTTTTTTTAGGTCATTGACTTTTTGTAGTGGGAAAATTCACTATCGTATGACTTTGCCAGTAAATCAGGCCAAGTGATTTTGTAAAGCCAAATGCTTGGAAACATGGTCAGCTGATTAAGGTATTGGGCTGTGACTCAGAGGATCTGGATTCAGTTCCTGGCACTTGCTGCATCACCTTGGGCAAATCACTTTACTGCTTTTATTCTTGCAATTCCAAATGTTGAAGAACCTTGGCAACATTTCTTCTGCCCTCTCCCTCCCTCCCCCCACCATGGGCCACCAGTGCATCCTACAAGCTGTACACAGCTGAGAGAACGGGGTTTGTGCTCACCACGAAGCTCCCTCTCATCAGCTGAAATGAAATACATATATATAAGAAATTGTTTCGCTTCCTTAAAGGCACTCCTAGTTGGCCCTCAAAATAAATAAATTGTGAAGAAAAAGCCCAAAGCTCTCCTGCAGAAAGCCAGCTCCATGCCCTCCTTTATTTCCATCGTTGCCTCTGTGGCAATGAAAGCAAGCCTTGTATTGTTAGCAGTGGCAGGGGGGGGGCTGCTGGCTCCTGTTGTTGC
>NW_008239547.1:7646749-7669006 GCF_000691975.1 Corvus brachyrhynchos | reverse complement strand
GGGGGCTGTCCCTGCCTCAGCAGCCGCCCCTGGGTATGATCCTTTCCAAGCTGTCAGCAGTGAGAAGCAAAGGAATCACTTCTCAACCTCTGATCTCCCAAGTATCCTTAATGGGCATGTATCCAGACGTTTTCATTAATGTAAGTAGCGGCTAACTAAACTGGCTAATAAGTTGTCTCTGTTTTTCACTCATTTTCAATCAACATAACTAATCAACATGCCAGAGAATGCAAAATACTGTACAAGCCCTTGAGAGGAGAAGCATTTTTAATCATCATGATTGTTCATCTGTTGATAAAAAAAGTGTCTTAAAATTAATAAAATGATAGCTTGTGATGCTGAATCTTTAATAGCATATGATAAGCATATTCAATGCAGAGTGGAAAAGGGCATTGTGGGATATGCTCTGAATCACAAATGTACTGATGTGGAAATTCAGAGGGCTCAAGGCACAGTGATGGACGGTTAAATATCTAATGCAGTTAGAAAGGAAATATGACCCGGGGGTGAAAATTTAAACTGAGTTGAAAATACATATAAGTAGGTGACAGTAATAAAGAGGAATAACAGCTAATAGTGCTTGGCATTTGTATCCTTTTGTGTTTAGCAAGCACTTTATATATCAGAATGAATAAAGACAAACCAGGTCATAATAAGATTAATATTATAATTCACAATTTATATATATATAACGGCTGACACACACAGAAATTAAAACCAATATTACCAAAAGACACCTGCTTTCATTCTGATGCTCAAAAGCCTGTCTATCCTTCACTGAAAAGTCAAGGTTCCCAGACCTTGGGAAAGGCTATTAATTTTAGGGGCCTTAATTCTCAAAAAATGTAATTGCCCATATGTATACAGAAAGCCTTTGCAAAATTGCTTATGGAAACCACAATGATTACACCATATTAAGCTTCTTGGGCTCAATTTGTCTAAGTCAGTCAGCATGGACATCCTTTACAGTTAAGGAATTTTCATTAGTACTGCCAATGGAGTCTAAGGTATGATTCATCACATCTTAAAGTGACTGCTTTAAACAAGCCAGATGAATTACACCTTAAAAATGCATGTTTCTCTGCATTTATCATAAAGAGAACCTGCCTTGAGCAGAGCATCTGTGAATGCTGCAGTCCCAGTTCTGGGGCTCTGAAAACACTCAGTGTTAATGGGCTGCTTTTATGACATTCTGCCCTGGATACAAAGCCAGTAGCAGGTAAATCCTATGCACACAGAGATATTTCTGTTCTCTAAAACTTATTCTGATATTAAATTCCTTATACCTGTTGGATAGTATAGCAAGTATTTGATAAAATTTCTGGAAAGATATACATTCTTCCATGAAATATTCATATTTATATAACTGTTCAGCACAGTCATTTACTGCTGGCATTCTCAAAATTATACAGCTGAAAATCTGACCTGTATTTGCTTATTTGGTAAAATTTCTTTTTTATCCTGGGAAAAAATGAGTGTGTCATTTTCAATGTTTATGTCCAGTGCAGGCATTTTCTCTCAGAAGTGTTGAAAACCCTGCTATATATAAAAAGGCCATCTAGAAATTAATTTCACAACTCTATTTCAGAGCAAGCCTCACTAACCCAGGTTATCTTTTTAATTATGATTAATTATCCTGTCAGCTAAGATGAAAGATATTAATAAAAACACAATTTTGGAAGTGCTCACAGAGAAGTTCATCTGTTGTTCCAAATCTTTTTCTGCTGGAAGTATTTGCTCCTGGTAAAGGGATGAACTCCTTTTTTTTGCCTAGGGTACTAAATGTCCACCCAAGATTCTTTGAAAAACTTAGAGTCTCTACATACAGGTCAAAATTTAAAGCAAGTAAATGACTGCAAAGTCGTTTTGAAGACCCAAACCTGCATGTCTCTGTAATTGTCCTGCTTCCAGAAAATCACATTTTCCAATTCAAGATATATCTAAAAAGAAGTATTGAGATTAAATATTGCAAGAGGAAAACCATTGCATTTTATCATCTGGAAGGTCAATAGCTCTAATGAAGCAGTAAATGAGTGCAGTGGCCAAGGCTGGGTTGGGATAGGTGTCTGCACAATCACGTGCTGTGTTTATACTGCGCACCGTGCTCCCTGTGTTGACATGTACACTGTGGCCAAGCACCACAGCAGCCTGGCAGGATCCAAAGGTGTTCCTTGTCCTCAGTGCTGGCAAGTGTTTGTGTATGTTTGGCAGCCTGAGAGGGAGAGAATGACCTTGTCATGTGTTAGGTTGCTAACCTTTTGCTTTTCCCAGCAATTCAATGTATTAGCTATTGATTTTTTTATTGATGATTCTGGGTGTTGAGCAAAGGTGGCAGAGGATAGGACAACAAGAAGATATAATTTGTTCATGGCAAGTTTAAAAGGAAGTTTAACAAAGGAATTAAAACCTTCTGAGTGGGAGTTAATATGAATAAGAGAAGAGGCAGATAAAAAGATTTGCAGTTCTCAGATGAGTGGGTATGGTTCTGACATTTTATTTACAGTGATTCTTAACAATTTCATTCAGGAAAGGAGAACAGCTAAAGTAGCCATGAGCTGGTAAATAGTAAAAAATACTCCTGATTAAAAACAGATGCTATAATTTGTGACTTCAATACTTCAGCACCAGAGAAGGGAAAATAAAGTAAAATAAAGTAACAACAAAACCTCCTGTACTAGTACCTTGTGTAGGTCTCAGTCTTCATTCATTAACTCAGATTTTATTCTGGATTCTCCACTGAATTCAGAAAAATCAGTTCCTGTTTGAGATGGCAGTATGTAGCCTCAGAAACCCTTAGGATTCTATCTGTTTGATCACAGACTAATTCTCCCCTCAAACTATTCCAAGAAGGTGGTCAAAAGGTCATTGAAATCAGTGGAAGAGTCTGAGTGTATTTCAAAAAGCTTTGCATCAGTCCCTTAAATGCACAAAGGTTGAAGATATTTTTGGACAATATTTCAGCCAATTAAATATGTTTATATAGTTTCTGTGAGCAGTCCAGGAATTTTTGGCAGTCAATAATAGGTGCACTGAAGAAAAATCTATAGTCTTACGAGCAGCATGTTCCCTTGGAAAGAAATGATCCTGAATTCCCTATCACTAGAGGAAATGTCTAACAAATAAATGACTGTATGAAAAAGAAAGGGAAGCTTCTTCTCTTGGTTGTTGAAACATAAGAGTCATGTTATACAGTCATCTGCTGGACTATGTCCAGTGGTGAGTTTCTCAGATGAAGACTTTTGAAATGAATACCTCTAGGATTTGGACATAGAATTGATAGGTGTTTTAGGAAGACTGCTTACCCAAGAATTGATGCATTTGAAATTTTGGAATTAAGTTTATAAATTTTGCCTTTTGTGTGTGTGTATATTTTTTCTTCTCTTTCTTTGTGATTTTATATTAAAAATCAACATGAAGTAATAGTAGTAATAGAAATTATGTTACTTTCAGATTGGGTATAGCATAGCAGGAATTTCCTACTATTCTAACTTGCCTTTTTATTATTTTGGGAGAAACACCTGCAGACAGCAGATGAATCATTTTAGCATCACTCTCCAACTCCTTCCTTTTGTCTTCACTCAACTGCATTGTAGTAATGCCTCAGCACAAAGGAAAACAAAGACCTGGGTTTACGTTACCAAATTTTATACATTCCGCTGCAGTGATTTAAATTAGGACCTTGTACATCCTGGACCCTCATAAGGTAGATGAAAACAGACACTCATCAACAGAGGGCTATTTAGCTTCTCTGGTACCAGAATTGCCTTTCTCTCTTGGTCTAGGACAGTGATAAAGATTAAATGGTACTCGTGATAAGTTGGGCTTCTATCAAGAACTTGCCTTGCACCAACATTAATTAGCTGTAATGCTTCAGAAATTGCCACCAGACTCCAAAACCTGTGTTATTCTTTTCATGGAAAGAACCTTGAAAGACTTGACTGCAAGCCTAATTAAAGGTATCAGAATCTCAATTTTGGGTCGTACTGAGGATTTAGAGGCTGGGTCATGTTTAGAACCTAGCCAACATTTTTCAAAGAATGCGTACAAAACTGGAATTATGTATTCTTTGGTACACATGGTGGCAAATGAAATAGAAAGAAACACAGCCTTCTTTAAAGAGCAGATGGGTGAATTAGCCAATTCAAATCTTTTTACCGGCTTTAATGATTGCTGGTTCAGACATTGTTATGGTAATAAATGAGATATTTTATGCTACAAGTAGAAGAAATAATTTGAACTATACATCTAAGTCTGACACAAAAAAGAAATGTAAACATTTGAGAGAAAATTCTAGGACAGCCAATGAAAATAGTCGAATATGCAGCAGGGATCAGAAGTTAATTCTTGTGTAATGTAACATAGTAGAAACCAATATGAAAGTGTTAAGAAAACATTAAATAAAATATTTGTATGTTTTCAGCTTGAACATGGCTCTAGACCCTTGAACTCAATATATATAGCTGAAACAAAATTGAATCAAAGACAAGAAAAAAATTAAAGCTATAGAGAAAAATAAAATAAATAAAATACAGAGAAAATTTACATTAAAAAAATTGAAAATTTGGGGATTGTTTAAAATTAGAAAGGGTAACTAATGGATGAAAAGCTTAGAGGAAATAATAAATGAACTACAAACAGTCAAGCAGATGTTCCACTACAATTTGTCCCATAATACAAGAAGAGGGAATAATCAATAAAAATTTGAAACAGCATATTGTGCACTGCTCAGCAGAAGCAATTCTGGAAAACACCCACTTAGCTTGTAAATGTAATAATTTCAACATGTTCTTGCTGTCCAGAAATTTTGAACAGATACACAGAACTCTTACTTCTGGCATAGATATGGAATAAATGGAAATAAATGCAATAAATCTAAACAAGATAATATAGATCACTATATTTTAGGATGTAAAGTTTATGGAAGATCAGTTCTCCTCATGGGGTTTATTATACCTTGATCTAAGTAACCTGAGGCTGGGCAAATTCTAAAGAAAAATACAAAATGAGATGGGCTTCTGGCTAGGCAGATATTTGGAATCCTTTCATCCTTTTTGTATTTCACTTTGTAATTCTGACCTTGTGAATAAAGAGCTCCATCCCTCTGATATTCAACAAAATGATAGTGGTATAGTAAGTCTTCCAATTTATAGGACAGATATATTCTAGTAGCATATGCTGCTAGAGACAGAGCCAGCAGTGACATCTAATCACTGTGAGAAAGCTCATTCTGACTTTGCTGCCAACAATTTAGGTTAGATAACAGACGTGCATTGACTTGATAGCAGGTGGATAAAAGGGTATAAACTGTGTTTTGTGCCTTCTGTCTGTATTACTTATAGATTAGCTGATTTGGGGGATTCAAGAGAGATTGTGTCATACAAATTTAGTTTCTGTGAGGGTTGAGTACTTGTGAAAGAAGGCAGATTGGTAGCGTTCGATTTGAAATTCTTGAGTTAACTATAAGGCTGATAGATATGTGGAGATGGTCACATGTTTGTCAAACCTTTATAATGTGTAGGATGAAGGGGTAATCAAAGCTCACAGAAGTTTGTCTCCAAAATTATTAGTGTCTAGTTTCTTCTTAATTTTATTATTTGGTTCTCAAACATTGCTGCTTATGAGAGACAACCAGAAGATCTGCATGTGGTGTTTTTTCATTTACTGGTTGGGGAGTGCCTGAAACAACTGCTCAGACAAGGGATGAGATCCATTGCAGTGAGGAGAAAAAAAATGAAGAGATACTTTTTCTGACAGCTTCCTGCTGTCCACAGCTCTGTTTCTGTTTTGAAATATGCTTTGAAATAAAACTTGTTGTCACACTACTGGAAAGCTCTGTGATTTATAAACCAAAATTGTTGTTTGAGTTATTCCTGTGTAATAAAGACAATAACAAAGGAAATATCCAGACTAACATTATCAGAAGGAAGATCTAAAAATGAAAATGTAGTTAATTCCATTAATTCTCTGGCCTTCATGTTGACAAGTACAGAGAACCTAACAACCTCAGTGTTGGTTCATGCCGTTATTTGACCCCTCAAAAGTGGATTGAGTCCAACAAATCTACCAGAATAGTTATCACATGACAAAATCTTTCATCAAGGTACAATCCAGTGCAAATCTGAAGCAGCAACTTAATAAGCTATTCTTTGTGTGTTTGCAATTTGTTATTGAGTTTAAAAAAGGGTAAAATTCAGATGGTTTACAGAAATGTTCTTAAGAAGGCAAGGCTAAATGAGTCTGCAAATTATATGAAGTCTTCAATAGAACCTCTGGGATACAGATTTTTTTCTGAGTGGAGAATGACTTAGAAATGTCAGACAAAAGGACCAAGCATGGGAATGAGGGAAGTCAGTCCAGAAGGTCTAAAGCTCACAGCTTCAGCTATGTCACACTTACAGATGGCCTCATGGCTTGGGGTGAGCAGAAACAAAAGAGGCTCTTTAATAATCCTCTGCAGGGCCACAGCTCTGACTGTGCCTGGTTCCCACCTGACAGTCAGGTGCCTGCAAGGACTTTGTTCTTGCTTCTCTTGCCATTTACCATTCACACTCCCATATATCCATTTGTTCTCTCCTCACTATTGAGGAGCCTGTACACACTCAGACAATGTGGAAAGTGAAGCAATGTGTTATGGCAACAAATGTATTATGGTATTACTGTTTTTTAATATAAAAGGCCAAAGAATTAGAAGACATTCACCACTTTTAGGACTTCATGCAATTCTTATTGTAACTAGAGAACAACTTCCACTTCACTTCTTTCATAGACTGGGGTGAACAATGTGCTTAATCTGGCAGAACTTCACATAAACAAGATAAGCATTCATCACACAGTTTCTCAGCTGAAAGGATAACATGCAGACTATGACAACGAACCAGAATGTAGCACTCCCTCGGGAGACTAAAGAATAAATTCCAAGTATTTTTTTCCTGTGTATATTTTATGAATACCAGTTTTAAAATGACAGCTGTAAAAGAAGAAATATTTTTTGGCTATGAACCATGCAGGAGACAGCTTTCACTAGATCACAACTTTATATTGTCATTTATATCATTATTAAATTACATTCCTAAGGAATTGCCTTTCTTTTATAAGTTGCATGAACATACAACACTTGCTTTATGTCTGGAAAGTTTCCATCTTGTCAGGTGAAACTACTATTATTTCAGTTATTGCTATCCTAACTCATACATTCAGTGATTTCTAGAATGTAGTACTTTGAAAGAAATGAGATGATAGGGGTTTTTTTAACAGATATTTAAGTCATAAGTGACAGTCTATATTCTGACTAAAAGCAACAAGAATAATTAGAGGTAAACTAATTGGTGAAAAATAAATATCAGTTCAACATCATCAAAGAAGATATCTAAAAATATAATGCTTGAGAAAAGAATGAGCTTAAGAGATCAAAATTTTTAAATTCCGCCTTTAAATTTTTAGTAGTAAGCAATGAAGGGCTGAAATGTTACAATACTATTTCTGGCAGTACTAACACTTCATTTCTAGTTTCCATTTCTGCATATACCAGGACTGACAGAGTTACTTTATGAAATGCAGCCAAATATGCTGACATACCTTTTACATTTTTTTTTATTTACTTAAATTTTTATTACTTAAAATCTTAGCTATTGAAAGGTAAGGATCAAACTGATGTAAGGAAAATGCACACTACAAAATATGGTGTGAGAGGAAACCACTACAGTTAATACACCTGCATGTGTGTCAGATGTTCTAAAAAATCCCACTGGGGCATTACATGGGCACCCCTATAAACCTATGGACAGATTCCAGAAGGTTTTATTGGAAACAGGGTTCATCATTTGTCTTATCTTTAACTTTGACTGGACAATATATTTTTAGGGAAGATAATGCATTCCTGTGGAACCAGATTCAGATTGGTGTAACTGGGCTGCGTTCAGTGTTGTTGCACGCAGGATGGATTGACAGATGTATTCTGAAATGGATGCAGCACTTGCAGCTTTCAAATATTAGTGTTACTAATAAATAGGGGACTACTTACTCTATTTATTAAACTTTCTAAAACCCAAACAGCTGCTGTAGGAAAAGAAAGATTTATCTACCAATAAAAACCCAAAGATTACATTTACCAAATCCCCATTCTTTATTGTAATGAAATTTGTCTTTCAGCTTTTAAAATGCATTTATAGAGCCAGAAATGTATTCTGGTCCACTGTCTTTGAGATGAATAACCACATTATTACTTGCCTGTCAAATCTAAGTACGGTTGTTAATAACACACAGACAGCTACTAAAAATTCAAAACATGGGAGGTTTCCTTTGGAGAAAATTGCAGTTTTAACCTCTGATTTCCCTTCTGAATCAATTACTGACTTTCATATACACCTTGCAATACCTGATCTCCAATCAGAAGTGAAAAATGGTTCAAAGAATTCAAAGATTTTTCAAACATACCTATGGAAATACACTGCCAGTTTTAAAATTCTACAATCTTTAATCTATAGAATATCTGTCCTCTGCACATTATCCAGTAAGCACAGTAGAAGACTTACTTGATGGAAAATATTTGAAGGTATTTTTAAAATTTTGTGCTTCAAACTTTATTTTCTATATAATCTATATTTGCACTCAGAAAACTGAACATCTAAACCAGGATTCTTAGTTTTACTTTACTACTTTTCATTAAATGAACAAAAAGAAAGATACTCCACACTTATGATAGATAGATACAAAGAAGAGCCACCTAACATAAACATAACAATATAGGTTATTTCCCTAGTGTGAACACATTCAACGTGTCTGGCTGAAAATTCTGATAGATCAAAACTTTTATAAGAACACTTTTCTACTATTTTTACTACTAACCAATGTAAAAAAGTCAACTCATTTTGGACTTAAATTTCAGTCCAGTGTGACTATTTCACTTACTTCTGGAATCTCTTTGGTGCTTAGTATCGCTGTCATATTTTCTGGAGCCTCCCATCCAAATGATTTTTTCATGAACTATAGATTTGTGATTCCCAGAATGCACTATGGAACTTTTATGAGATATGTAAATGTAAGTGAACAGCCCAAGCCATAGAACAAAGAGAACAAAGAGTGTCCTCCATATGCCATCCCTGCAGACTTTAATTGGTCACCCTCATCAAACCAGGCTGATCATCTACCAAGGAAGTGCTTGAAAAGCTCTTCTGACCAAACCTATTTCTAATTTTTAGGTATTGGAAGATCTGGTATACTGAGGAGGAAGATTAAAATCAAGCTGTATAATTAAGCTAATTCACTTATTTCACATTACAGCAGTAGAAAAGTACTGTTAGGGTCTTCTCCAAGTGTATTGCAGCTACAGACTCAAGCCAAGTCTCAGCCTGAATTTTGGTGTGGAGAATCCAGCCAAGTGTGCAATGGCAGATCTTTAGTAATCTCTCCACAGAAGAAATGAGAAGTGAACTCACAACTGAGATGCTGCTAATATCACTCTGTAGGGCAGGTAAAGATTGCACAAGCATCTACAAAGGGCTTCAGGGCTTCCTGAAGTGGTTAAAAAGAGTTTACTTAAAAAATAAGATACTTACTTAATAAGTAAGGGGTTTTTTTAATTTGTCAAGCCTGAGTTAAAAATATTTTAATCATATTATTTTTCTGATGGCAACACCAAAAGATTTGCATAAAATATAATTTTTGCAGTAAAACAAGAATATTGCTAGTAGGCTACCTTTTCAACCTTATTCAGCAACATGGTAGTCTTAGCCCATATTCACATTCATTCAATTAGCATCACATGTCAAATCAAGCAAACGAATATCTCACATTTGAGGTGTTTCATCACTCTGTTTAAAAAAATTGTCCCAAGAGGTTCTGCTCATTATTAAAAATTTCACTGATATGGTCCTCATGTGCCTGCATCCTCATCCATGCATTTGCCAGCTCTGGAAAACCTAATCATACTGCACTGCCAACTCTCCTTTCAAGAAAGTCAACAGATAATTATGCAATCTGTTCATGCAGTGCAAATAACTTGGCATTCTGGGAGCCTACCACTGCAACGGGAAATAATCCGTACTTTGTGGGGCTGCAAACACCTTACATGAATTCAAATTCCATGCTCCTCTAATGCCACCATATGAGGCAACAGCAGCAACATGCAAATATTTTTAAAATTACAGAGCTGGCTTTGGGGTTGGATTATTATTTTTGACAGCTCTTTCCTTTCAGATATTACACTTGGTAAAGCCCAGTGTACATCTGCATGACATGCTGCTTTTCAAACAAAAGCATCTGCCTTCTGTGGTATCTTATGTATCCAAGAAGACTGCTGCATGAAATGACTACAGCTCTCTCCCCCCACCCCATCAGCTTGCCTCATTACAGTCAAATTACCTTAAAATATAAAAAGCTATTTATTTTTTCCCTAAGGCTGTTGCACAGTAGCTTTAAAAAAGAAAAAAAAGTTACTCTTGTGATACAATGTGTGAGTTCTTAGTTGAATAGCTCTATTTTCAATTATTTCATTTCATATATATCTACATGACCTTCTGCATTCTACAAATTCCAGAGGAACACAGGGGCAATGTCTTTAGCTGATCAAAGATGTTTTATGAAAAGTTTCAGAGCCTGATTGACAGTTACAAGTGGACAGACAGTTACAGATACAGTAAAATAGAGTGCAGTTGCTTTGTCAGTTGTCTTTAGATAAATAAAATACCCCTCCACAGACATCCAACTGTTGGAGTATCTTTTCAATTACTCATATAGAGAAAGAATTTATTGTGCTTGTATGCTTGATGATCTATGCTTGCATACATATGATTCATATTTCATGTGTGCACACACTTCTTAAACATGACAGGAATAAATACATTTTAACCTGCAGGTAATAAAGTGGAAAGAAATATTAAAATATCAAGGGACATAGAAAAATTGTGGTGTAAGAGAATCTTAACTTCATGTAAGATTAATTTGAATAAATGTAATTTTCTATAGCTGCCTTGTCATGATGACTCATCATTTTCCCATAATTAATTTACAGTAATAAAATCAAGATAAGACTAGGTTATGAGGAACAGAAGTATATTTCCTTCTTCTAAGAAGGGCAATTACAAAGAATCATATGAACATAACAAAAATGCATCATGCTCCCCAAAAGAAAGATTACTTGAAAGTATAAAATCGGGGGAAATACAGAAGAGGATTAGGCATTGTCCTTTGGAGTACAAAAAGATTCTCTGCAATTTTTTTCAACAGCAAAAATGCGGCAATACAAATAATATGCTGTAAGTACGATGGAAAAGAATGTGAATAACCTTGAGTCAGCCTTGTATAACGCTGCCAAAGGTCTATCAACACCTTCTTATTAGAGCTGTAGCAATCTCTCGAGAGAGACTTAAGCCCCTCTAAATTTGTGAGCTCACTGAAATCACCAATAAGATCCCCACTGATGAGGGACCATGAAACTGCACCACTGGGCAGCTCATTCATCAGACACTTTCAAAGTGCTCAAGGCAGAAAAGCTAAACGAGCTGATGAAAACAGATGCTATACAAAAGATTGCTGTATTAAAGCATCCTAAAATCAAAATGTAATTCTTTTTGGCAAGGGACCACAGAGACGTACAGAGAATAACAGACGAGAACTGGGGGTGAGGAGGTGAATAGATGATTTGGCTAAGCCCAGGTAGAGCTTAAGTTTGCTTTCTTTTATTCTTGATGTAAATATACTCTATAGGAAGGATGGTAGACAAAACACCAGAAACTAAATTTCTTCTTACTACTTAGGAAGAGCTATGTTCTAGCCAATGTTGATTATGTCCAGAATCAGTGTGTGTGTAAAAAAACCATTAAAATTGCTGGAAAAAAAACCCCAAAAAATAATGAAAAATACTTTCAAATTTTGTTATAACCTGGCTAATATTTCTTCATTAAAACATTGATTTTTGGAATTTTTTTCTACCTAGACCAAAATTATTTATGGCTGAAATACATTTTTTGTGACTTCTCTATCAATAGAGATAAATATGAAATTCTAAGGCTCAATTTGCACCATCTTAAAAGAAACAAATAAAACAGCTCAGGCAAAGCATTTACATGCTCATTTCTTCCCATTAGGTGTAAAGATTTTGATAGTGACCAACTTAGATGTAAATGCCTGCATGATGGATGCCTAAAGGTAGGCAAGGGATCATCTCATCCATCAGGACAGGCATAAAATTCCCTGTCCTCTTCATCAGAACAAGCACTGCAAAGTCAGAATTTACATTCCTCTGGCAGAAATGGCGCAGCAACCTAAGTCTTGCTCTCTGGCTTTTCTTATGCACATTTAGAATAAAATAAGGGGTATTAATGCTTTCAATAAATTGGCATTTTAAACAGAACATCTTTATTCACAGTACCACTGTTACTAATGCTTCTTAAATCTTCCACCGTCACTACAGTTAAGCCCACCAAGCTCAACATGGTCTGAATTAGAAGAGTAACTGTAAACCTCTGCTGGGGATTGATCAACAGGAAAGGTATCTTCTCTCTGGTCCCTGTGAGCAAAATTTGCCTTCAGAATTTGCTTTGTGTGATGAATGCTCTTAGAAGAAGTGGTGTCAAACCACTACACAACTGTATAGAAAAACCTTCAGGCTACTTCAGATCTAGGTATGTTTCTTGACATCTCTTCACTTAGCTACCCTTCCCATTTCTCATGGTTCAGTGAGAAATCTGGGCAAATCTTTCACAAAGGAGATGGAAAGAAAAACTGTCCATCAGTCTGTGTGCTGTTGCCATCCCTGGAGTTTTTTTCCATTCATAACCAAGCCCGAAAAACTTATTTTCTCAAATATTAGAAGCTCCTACTCATTTTATATGAATGAGTTCCTGGTTATAGCAATGGCTCTAATCAGCATTTCCTTGAAGGAAGAGCCTTTGTAATCCAGCGATTTGCTTGTTTCAGGAGGGAACAGCCATCTGGCCAGTAAGCACACATGTATGTTTGGACAGTCAGCACATGTGCCCCTGTAAATCTGCTGCAGCATATGCTGCTGCTTGTCCAGCCAAGTACGTGGAAGATACAAGAGGAGAGAAGGTAGCAAGGAGTATGTGGAAAAGTTCTGCAAGTATTGCCAAGAGGGTTAAAGAAAGGTGAAAACAAATCTTCATAATTTTTGTTGCAGATGAAAAGAGCCATATATGCTTTCATATATGTACCCTTCATGGTTCCACAAGGGAAGCTTTAACCCTTTTCAGGAATGTCACAGGTCCTCCATACTCTGCTTATTTTTCACATATTTTCCATTTCTGTTCTTCTTAAGAAAACAATGTCTGTTAAGATTTGTGAGTAGGGATTTTGGAAGCTTACTTGTGACAAGGAGGAGGAAGTATGTATTAGCATTATCATGAAAACATTATAGAGAAGCATATGCAGAATCCAGCTGACACCACACTTCCTCATAGAGGGCAGTGCACTTGAATAGTCTAAGTGCTTAAAATGCATGAAGTGAATATATGAAATATTTGAAAACAGATTATATTTTATCTCCAGGCACATGGTGAAGGTTGCTTCAGAGAGTTACTGAAAAAAGAATAGGTTTGAAGACCAATGTCTTTCATCTTTTTTAATAAGCTGTTATAGACAAAACTGATATTCACAGGGTGAAAGGGAAGACTTTCTGCATTGCTAAGAAATGAGCCACAATCCTGGATACTCAATAGGAAGGCAAGCTTGTCAGGCTGTCAGAGAAGCACCAGACTGTTCACGCAGCCAGTTAGCCTTCATGTAAGCTGCTTAACTACCTTCTCTGCAGTACTTTACATTGGAGATTAATGGTAGGCACAGGAAACTGAAAGGGAAGTTTCACGAATGAACTGAAATACTGAATGAAATACCCTATAAACAGAATTATATTCTCTAAATCTTCAAATTCCTGGAAGACCTATACCAATGCCAGGGAGAAAAAGAATCAAAGTAAGCAGCCAAGAAAGTAATTGCATTCTTTCATAAGCAATTTCTCAATCAATGGAAATTTTTTTGTCTGTGCTAAGTTACAAATGAAAACATTTTTTCAATTGAAGAAAACAATGTAGAGATTAAAAAAATATTTTCTTTGAAGAAAAGCAATCTTATATTTCTATAAGATGAAAAGTCTGGCCCTGAAAATTTCAGTAACCTAGCTGAAATAATTCAAAGCTATGCCATGCCAAAAGCTTAGTTTGGCTAACAACCCATGTCCTTTTAGGTAGAGTCCAAAATCTTAGTTCTTAAGCTTTTGTCTACTTCTGCAATCACCTGAAAAGCTTGAAGACAGATATATGAAAATGTTTAGGAAACTGACTCCCACTTGCTTCGTAAAATCTTGCTTGGATCTAAACTAAACTTCCACGAGTGAAGTTACTGAGTATTTGTTTGTCTATGTGTGGAATTATCCTCTTCTAGGAACAACTGCACACTTAGGTTTCTTTTTAATTCATAAGTCCTGTCCCTCATTGATCTTGCCTGGAAATCATATTCTTATTGGTGTGCTTTCCTTACACCAAGAGCAACACAGTAAAAGGAGAGGAAAACCTCTTTTACTATTTCATGTGTTAGTAATTAGCATATTCAGTAAGGAAAAGGAGAACCAAATCCTTCCTTTGAGAAGATTTTAACTGAAAATTACAATCATTCTTCTATTTGGCTTTATCGTTCCAGTGGACGCCATTCCATTTTTTATGTTTCAGAATTTATATATTGCAGAATTCCCTGAGATACGATGTTTAGAAAGCTCAATGAAGAGCAGAAGTAATGTTTTTCTAGTCAGTAGAAAGCATTGAACATGGTCTAATTTAATCCTGGATGTTACAACCCTTGAAAGAACACAGTGAGACCAACTGGAGCAAAAAGGACAAGACTCGGCCTGACAGAGTGTCTTAGGACATTGGAGAAAGCCCTGAGTGACCACTAACACTCTCTGCAAAATCCACACACTGCATCCCTATCTAGAGGGAGCAGGTGCAGACAGCAAACCTGAGGAGATCCTGCATACAGAAACATTATGAAGTGCACAGTAATGTTGTCTTACTGGTGATATATAAACATGTTTTATTGTTCCTTTCTCCTGTTGCTCTAAAGCATGCCTTAACACATGTTAAGGGCTGACTCTGTATTCTTTAGTCACTTGCTGCTCATAGAAATTTACTTGTGATAGAAAATTTAGTGCAGTAATCAATGTAATTTAACCAAAGTTGAGTCAGGACAGGGATTTGGGCTAGTGCAGCTCTACTGGCTCTGGTTCCAGAGCATCTCTGCCAGCAGAACAAATGGTGTTTCAGCCTTCATCAGAGCAACACCTCAGACCCCTGAACCTGGGGGGGAAAGGGTGTCAGAAGCACCTGCTTCTGGTGTTGTCCTCCAAAGCCTATGCAGCTTTTTCCTGATCAGAAGGCCAGTTGGACTTCTGCTGATCCTTCACATTAAGTGGCATCTCAAGACTGTGCCCTGTATAGGGAGCTCAGGCATTTTGTTGGAAGCTGCAGTGCATAACAAGGGCCAAATTACCTGTATCATTCGTGTCTTTGAGGTCTCTCTTGTGACTGTGTGACCTGGCTCCTCGAGAACCTGCAAAAGCAGAGCCCAATTAATAGATTTTCACCTTTATATTTCTTGGTAATGCTTGCATTGTTTGGCTTCCAGGCGTAGTATGAACATGAGTGTAATTTAACACATAGCAGCTGGAAAGTGTACAGGGCACAGTGCAAAAATAGCTCAAGAAAAAGTGACATTTCCAACACATATGAGATTTTATCCAGAAAAAAACCAATTCATTTTCTTATAAAGACATATATTTTATTTGTACTTGAGGAATTTTGTATTGAGTGAAGTTTGTTGTACAGCAATAAGAAGTACAAACATTTTAAGGGCATCAGACACTGGATTACACTCAATTGCTTGACACTCTTGGTTCTGGCCCTCTGCTTCACTGGAGAACAGAGTCCTGAAACTGCTTAGAACATTAAAGCTTGGCTAAATATTTGTGTAAGGGTGGATTGTTAAGAAATGAAAAGTAAACTGTTCTATATACAAAACCATTATTTATCTGTTTACTTTTGTATTTTCCAATGTGGGACAGGTTTCCCTGAAGATTTCTGAGAACAGCCATGACTTCTGAAATATCTGATGAAACCTTATCAATATTGGGCTACACTTCCCAAGTACATTATTTCCTGCACAAGAGAAATAGTAGGTGAAACAACATTGAAGGTTTCATGTTAATATGAATTATTTGCAAGATGAAAGACTAGGAGTACAACACCCTGAAGGAATTCTCTCATTTTCAGCATAGAGAAGCATTGCTGAGAAGCACATGTCAAATGATGTCACCCTTCCAAATGCACAGCAAACATATCCTACACTTGCTTATATTTAGAGTGTGCTATTGAGAAGAATAAGCTTAATTATGCCTCACTAACAGTACAACCCTTTTTTTTTCTAAATCCAACATTATGTGCAAGTTGAGTCTGACAGATGTTTTAAAAATATTAAGAAAAAATGAAAAAAAAGAAAAAATAATTTTTCTTTGAAGCTGGTAGTACTCCAGATTAGGGTTTCTTTCACTGATTGTGTCCCTGACTGCTGAGATTTCCTTGTTCTCTTTGTATGGTGGGAATGGATCTCCTTACATGGATTTCTGGCAAAATCAATGGAAAGCACATGAATGTAAGTCACAGGATCGGGTATTTGTTTCTGCTTATTAAATCAGAAGATTTTACTAACCAATATGTTGATTATGTCAGAAGACTTTTCTAACCAATAATGTGATCTGTACCTCACAGGAACGGAGTAATTTTTACTGAATTTACATGGGAGAACATTTTTATGATATAGCATAGTTTCAACAACAATAACAGTTGTTATCTTTGAAAAAAAAATACTATTTGTGAGAATTTTAAATTCAGCGAAACTACAATTATCATAGAAGTTATTTCAGCCACCTGTAAGACATCAGAAGTTTTCATTACTGGCAAATATTTTTAAAATTTTTCTGGCAAAAATTCTATTTTTTTTGTAATTAAACAAATTATTGACAAACCTGAAACTGATTATAATGGTTGATTTGACTTATTAATTTTAACACTCCATACACAAAGCGGGAAAACAAATACTTTTTTCCAGCTGTTGTGGTATAGTTTCTATAAGAAATATCTCTGATTTTATAAGAGAATTTATTTATGCTAATTATAGTAAAGGAAGAAATGCTCCAACTACATAGTCAATATTTCAGAGCTGTCGAATCAAAATATATGATTAACTGAAATGATTTTTTTTTTTATATTTTGAATTGATATTTTAGCTCACAAAAGCTGTGGTACTTCACTGTTTCAGGAAAGGAAACAGCTCCGTTGGCCCCATGGACAGTGGGATTGAGCGCACCCTCAGCTGGTCTGCCGATGACACCAAGCTGTGTGGTGTGGGTGACACTCTGGAGGGGATGCCATCCTTGGACAGACTGGAGAGGTGGGCCCATTGGAACCTCATGAAGTTCAAAAAGGGCAAGTGTAAGACCATACACCTGGGTTGAGGCAATCCCAAGTATAAACACAGATTGGGAGCAGCTCTCAGAGAAGGACTTGGGCATTTTGGTGGATGAGAAGCTCAACATAACCCGGCAATGGGTGCTCACAGTCCAGAAAGCCAACTTTGCCCTGCGCTGCATCAAGGGAAACATGGAGAGCAGAGTGAGGGAAGTGATTCTCCCCCTCAGCTCCAGTCTTGTGAGACCACACATGGAATACTGCATCCAGCTCTGGAGCCCTCCACATAAGAAACACATGGGCCTGTTAAACTGGATTCAGAGGAGGCTGCAAAGATGATCAGAGGAGTGGAGGTCCTCTCCTGTGAAGACAGGCTGAGACAGCCAGAGTTGTTCAGCTTGGAGAAGAGAGGGTTTCAGGAAGACCTTCTAACATCTTCCAGGACCTAAAGTGGGGATGATAAGACTGGATAGGGCTTTCAACAAGGGCATGCAGTGAGAAGACATGAGAGAATAGCTTTAAACTAAAAGAAGGTAGATTTAGATTAGGTATTAGAAATTCACTTTGAAGGTGGTGAGGCACTGGAAATGTTCAAGGCCAAGTTGGATGGGCTTTGAGCAATCTGGTCTAGTGGAAGTTGTCCTTTCCCATGACAAAGATGTTGGAACTAGATATTTAAGGACCCTTTCAACCTGGACTCTTCTGTGATTCTATGAACATTATTAACTTTTCAGTCTGGATATCAGTGTCCAGCTGAGTGCTACTCATGAATTATCAGAAGTGAAGAGCAGGACAGACAATTCACAGGCATCAGAAATCAGTGCTGAAGGCATGTGTATGAGGAAACCTGAACCTGTCCTCTCCTTTCCTCATGGCCCTGTCAGAGCAAACAGCTCAGGAGCCAGCTCTGGCCTTGGCAGCTTCTCATATGGCAGCTGCTTATACCCTTTGTTCCTCTGCTCATCTGTCTCATTTTGCTGATATTTACGAAATGTCGATTTCAAGTGACACAGACCATTGATCTGTCCTCAGTCTCTACATTTACTGCAAGGTCCTTATGGTTCATGCCTTGATGTAGCTTTAATGGTGTGTCAGTAGCAAGCTCCTTAATTTTATGGCCTTTGATCTTTTATCTAAATCTAATATCTGATTCCGAGGCCTTTTTCTCATTCGAGATCTGAATATTTTATATTGTTAAGGTAAGTTAAATAAATCAACATTGCTGAAGTAATTTAGACAAAGATATTATAAAATATTTTATTTATATTTTCTTTCTTTCTATTAAAATTAATTTTTTTTTTGCTAAAAAACATGCAAATTTAAAGAAAAAAAGATAAATGTCAGAATCAGTGGTCTACTTAACAAAGTCCTCTCAGGTTCCCTTAGATAGTACTGAAAGAAACACTGAAGAAACATGGAATGTATACAAATAAGAAACTGATAATATACTAGGTACATCATGACTTAGGCACTGAAAATAGGCCAGCACACTGTTCTCAAAGCTGGTTTGCAGTACATGTACAGTAAGTAAGCTTCCACTGGGGGTTTACAGCATCTAGTGCCTGTTTTTATCTTTGGTGTCTCCAAGGCATACAATAGCACAGCTGCAACATTCTCAGGTATGGGGGGAACCCTCTGGCTGTATCTTCCAAGGTTCAAGTCAGTAAATATTTTAAATCGGCTATTATTGGTTTCTTAAATCTTGCTGGTCATGTGTTTCTTCACTATGGGACCTCAGAATAAATGTCAGAAATAATTAGCCGACATTTGGTGAAAATCCCCAAAGAAAGAAATGTTATGCTGTAAATCTCTCATTTTTAATTTTAGAAATATTTCATTTTCCTGCCCTTTTATTGCACACAACTGAGACTGACACTATCCACCCTTAAACTGAGGTGCCTGGGTTTCTTTCTTTTCTTTTCTTTTCTTTTCTTTTCTTTTCTTTTCTTTTCTTTTCTTTTCTTTTCTTTTCTTTTCTTTTCTTTTCTTTTCTTTTCTTTTCTTTTCTTTTCTTTTCTTTTCTTTTCTTTTCTTTTCTTTTCTTTTCTTCTTTTCGTTTCTTTTTTCTTTTCTTCTCTTTTCTCTTTTCTTTTCTTTTTTCTTTTCTCTTTTCTTTTTTTTTCTTTTCTTTTCTTCTCTTTTCTTCTCTTTTCTTCTCTTTTCTTCTCTTTTCTTCTTTTCTTTTCTTTTTTCTTTTCTCCATATAAGTTATATTTTATTCATGTTTTTATTTATTTTATTCTGACAATGGACCAGTCTCTCTCTTCCCACAAAAGTCATTGGCATATGAGAATTGTTCTCAAAGAAAGACAGACCGAAGTGGATAATTTAGTCAGTCTTTGTAGTTGACTCGTACCTTGTGTGAAAACAAATATTTTGCCTTCAACACAAGTGCACCTAAACAAAAATATCCTCTATGGTTGTTTCTTCAGTGATTCAAAGGGAGGAATGAAAAAAGCAAACAGTTGCTAAAATTTTATCAAACAAATCCCATGCCTGTGTAGATTTCCCCTCAGGGCTGAACATGAA
Organism: Corvus brachyrhynchos; assembly: GCF_000691975.1. NCBI lineage: Eukaryota > Metazoa > Chordata > Aves > Passeriformes > Corvidae > Corvus > Corvus brachyrhynchos. The sequence continues at coordinate 7,649,009 of NW_008239547.1, read as the reverse complement.
ACTAATCCAAATTCTTGACCAACAGGGGAGTCAAAAAATTACAGAGGAGTTGCAAGACCAAGGCTCAGATCTACCTGTAGGGAGCCAAAACTAAAACATCCCATAACACTTCCTCGGCAGAACCCAGCCCCTGCGTGACACTGATCTGGAAAGAAGGTGTTTCATTTGTTTGGGTTTAATATCTTTCCACCGTAAAGAAAAAATTAAACACAGCTTGGAGAAGAGATTAAAAATCCTAAGGTAAGTGGCCTGAACATCAAGCTCATGGTTTTGCAGTCATCCAGAACTCATCCTTATTGTTTTGGACTAGCTCAAGAACTGCTTAAGTGCCAAACCACTCTGCTTGATGCTGGGCCAGCCTGGGAACTCAGACCGGCAGCAAAAAATCAAGATATGTAAAAATGACTCTCCAGACTGGTATTTCAGCATGATTCTGAGTACAGAAAGCTATTGGTCTGAAGCTTGTTTGGCAAAGAAACAAGGAACAGGCAAATATACTACCACATAAAAGGGAGACCTCTGACAGGTTTAAAAATAATATTTTTACATCCTTAGTTTCTTTAACAAACAGTTGACATGGAAAACTTTATTCTGAAATTTACTTTGCATTTATTTGTGCATTTCTTAGTTTTTGAAGAAAAAAATTGTTTAGATCCTGTCATAATCATTTTTACATTTGATATTTGATATCAAATCAATTGATATTGATATTTTCTTTTGATCCACTTCATAAATCCCTTTGTTATTTACTCAGTCCTATCTCATTCTGTATGAACTTAAACATATGAGGTTTAACATATGCTTCATACTTATTAGGCCTTTGCATAGAAACAAATTTCACTGACAGACAAAGTAAAAATGCAACTTATGCAAAATTCCACTCTCAGCACACAGAAATAAAAAGGAAAGGTATAAGAGCCATTAAGAAATAATAATACTAACAATCACATTGAAAATCATACTAGAAGATAATGATCTGGTTTGAGAGGAAAAAGAAAATTTGTGACATTATGAGCTCTGAATAATTCATTTTAATTAAATGTTAATGTTTTTCTTATATGCATGAAACTGTAGTTTTTCTGGAGATTAAGGTATAAAGCAAATATATGAGTCTAGAGACACTTTGGATAGCTCCAAAATCTGACATTATTTTATTCAAAACATGCCATCTTCACCTTTAAAATAATAACATCCCTTGGAAATTTGTGATTCTGCAATGAGCTGCAAATGTTTGCTGTAGAGACATGAGTTATAAAACAACCACCATGGATAGGGCAGCCAATAAACTCATTCCCAGATCTGTTTCAGGTATTATTGTTCAGTCAAAAGCAAACCCTTTAATATCTGGTTATGTACTCAAGTTAGAATGCTAATTACAATTTATTTCTCTTCCAAGTGTGCATTTCTCTCTTCTCTCTGACATATTTAATATTTTTCTATATCTGTGACTATAGATATTCTCAAATGGGTTATTATTCATTTGTTCATACCTCAAACAATGACTGTCCTAAGAAGCCATTAACAGGCTGACCTATTCACTGTCTGCAAACGCACATAAAACATTGCACTGTGGAACTGCAGAAGGGAACTCAGTGTGGGCTAATATCAAGGTCTGCACTGCCTGAGAAGAGATGCAAATTTTACCTCTGCATTTGTTTTGACATCTCGTAGAAAGCTGGAGAGACCAACAAGGGGGTGGGAGGAGGGTAGTGTGGGGGGAGTATCTGCAGCAAATCTCTGCTAGCTCTATGATATGTATGTTTTGCCACTGGGATGCAAATGACACTCTTACCTCTTCCAAGTTGCTATTTTTCCATTTTGTTCCCTTTCTTTTCTCCTTCCCCTTCCCCTTCCCTTTCCCCTCCCCTTTCCCCTTTCCTTTCTTTTCCTTTTTCCTTTCCTTTCTTTACCTTTCTTTTTTTCTTTTCTCTTTTCTCTTCTTTAATGTCCTCTTTCTGTGTCTGCAATTGCAAGCTCAGAGTATTTATTACAATTCAGAAATTCCCCAGGAAAATATAAAAAAACAACAGTAGGAGTGTGTATGTCCAAATGAGATGTTTGGGGTTTTTCCTAGTCTGCAGTGAGAAGTGCAGAATACAGGTCAGCTGTGAGAAAAAGGGGTTAGTAGTGCTCTCCTGGGTCACCATGGTCAGACATCATCAAAATGGGAAACACATCTAATGTGTAAATTTGGCGTAGGCTATGTGGCAAATTTAATAGTGTCAGTAGCACACTAAACAGGAACAATTGCTGCTTGACT
>NW_008239547.1:7626232-7646710 GCF_000691975.1 Corvus brachyrhynchos | reverse complement strand
GGCTGGTTTTTTTCTTGCTTCTGCTGCACTCTGTGGTTTCCTCAACCACTCAGTGCTTTAAAGAAACACAACCAGAACACAACCTCAAATGTGAGCACTCTGAAAGACAGCCTAGGGAAGAACTTGTATCTGGAAAAAAATATGAATTCATTTCTTGACTTTTTTTTTGTTTTGTTTGGGTTTTTTCATTTGTTTTGTTTTGTGGGGTTTTTTTTTTGTTGTTTTGGTTTTGGGGTGGGGTTTGTTTGTTTTTTGGTGGAGGGTGGATGGTGCTAAAATATGGCACTTATTCCTCCCAATTTTCATACTGTGTAGATCAACAGGGTACGGCTTGTATCCAGTGTGCGAGATTCGTCCTTCCAAAAAAAAAAAACCAAAAAAGAAAAAGCCACATCCACCATCCATGTCAAACAGATGAATTGGGTTACTATAAAAAATTACTGATGTAAGAATCTCATTCAAATTCTTTGTTTTGATCCTTCTGGTGTGTGTGGAAATTTTCCTTCCAGATGATGAGGCAAGAGTCTTAACTCTCAATCTGTCCCAAGCACAAACACTCTGAAATGATTTGCCAGTACCTGTTCAAGCTTTATACATATTTGATGCTATTTGTTTATTTATTAGTGATTATGAACATGATTACTTGTTAATATTCTACTTCAGCCACACAAGGCATAATACAATTACATTGTTTCTTATTCTGTTTCTTCTACTCATTGACCTACTTTAGGAATTTTTTTAAAAAATGGAATATGATGAATTTTTTTTATTGCCAGAACTTCAAAGGCTTTTATTTTTGTAGGAGGAAAATGTAAACTATTGAAGAAAAAAAACCAAACACACATTCCCAATATTTTGTATTTCTATAAATGAGAACAAATTAAGTGCCAAAGTTAAACTATTTCAACAAATACCATTCCAAGTGAGAATAAAAAAAAGTCATCTTATTTCTAAACAGAAGGATGAAAGAAAGAAAAAAAGCCAAATATTTAAGTACATTGAAAATGCAGCATATCTGAATTTAAAGGTCTTTTTCTCTTAGAATAGCCTACAGAATGATAACCTAAGTTTTAGTTTCTTCCCTGTGATATTTCAAATGAAATATAGGAAATGAAAAAGTATATGATGAAAACAACCACAAACTGAAAGTACTCATTTTCCACAGTGTAATTAGAAAAATGCTCAAGTAACCTGGCAAGAACAGTTATGCGTCATGCCAGGCATCATGCTAAGCAAGCAAACTCATAATTGAAATCCTGTGAAAAATTTGGTCATGACAGCCTCAGCATACCTACCCTCTTGTAATTTGTCATGAATAGTTCCAGGTTGCTCTGGTATTTCTTGCAGAAAGCCATCTGACAGCTGTAGGTATTATGCCTTGTGCCTATAAAGCAGGAGATTATGGTGGAAAACTTAATAAAATGACAGCAGAGAAATGAAGCAAGTTGAAAGGCTCTAACTGGCTCATCCTCCCAATCAGACAGTGGAAAATTAGAAGGGAGGAAAGTCCCTGCAATTTAAAGATGTTATGAAGTGTTCTAAATATGTTCTAAGTAAGGATTCTAACATCTGTAATGAAGGTGGACATTTACAAAATGCATACTGGTACGAAGAAAGGAAAAACTGGGTAATATATCCCAGCCATATTTCCGGCATTTTGGATCCTGGACTACTAGGATCCCATGAGATGCATTCTTCCCTTGATCCTCAGTTGTGACCCTACTGTACATAATTGTTTCAAAATATATGTCCACTTTTTTAAATTTTTGGGCATTTTATCAATTTGCTGGTCTTTCCCAGATGGTCATAAGTTCTGTAAGATCTATAATTTAGCTTAGTCTGACAGAGAAATCTTGGCTTTTCTTCTCCACACACGTGCAGATTGGCTCTACGTGATGGTCACACATCCAACCTACCCTGCACACGCTATGAATTCACAGCAAACCTAATGATTTTTTATATGCCAAGCTTACTTTGTCATGCTCAGATTAATTAAATAACAGATTGCTTTAGGTCCAACAGGTTCCTGATTAAGCTGACCTTCCAGGAATGTTTTGCACAGAACAGTTTATATTTGTGTGAAGTCCAAACACCTGAACTGCAGGTCTGTTCAGTGTGGACATAGACGGTACAATATATCATGGTGTGCCTAAATCCATCAGAAATATCTTTTCACTTTTTTTCAGAAAGCTGGTTCTTCAGTGGTCCCATGGACTCCTTCTTACACGTATGCCTTTCATGTGAAGGCATAGTCAGGGCAAGATAGAGTCAATGCTTCTAATGTATCCTTTGAGAGGTCTTGTAATTTTTAGCTTCCCTTAGCAGCCAGGCAGAATCTGGAGCAAACCTTAGTTAAGAATTAGAACCAGAAATGTTCCAATTAGGATCTGAAGAGGAAGAGCTGAAGAAGTGGGGGGGTGGTGGTGGGGAGGTGGTGGAATGTGTGTGTGCGTGTGCATCCCGAGACTGTGGAGTGTTGGTGCAAATGTTCCTATAGAGAGCAGGGAACAGAGCTAGATCTCATGAGGAGTTACAACTATAATTTTATTTAAAATGGAGTCTCATTGAGTGCTCCTGTTACTCAAGCTTCCTTTAGTGTCACTTCTTAGTTGAGTAACTGCAGCCACCAGTGTGGCAATGTGGTGCTCAGACTGGGAAATTCAAAAAAGCCCAAGGGAATTAGAGGCTTTTGAACTAAGTTATCTCCCCTAGGCTCTCCTGAAAACCTCAGGCTTAATCTTTTGTTTTGCTTCTTTCTTTAATGACGCCTATCATTTCTTTCCCCTCACTTGCAGGCATCAAAGAGATTCCTTCCCTCTAGTCCAGAAAACTGACAACATTTAATCAGTGGTAAAATATAAATTTTCCTTAAACTCATCACTTTGGAGCCCCTACTCATCCAGAGCACCCTATACACTTAAGTGACAGCTATCACCTACTTTTATTTGCATTGGGGAAATACTGAATTACAGGGAAACATCAAATGTGAGACCTTATCAGGTACTTAGCTTGGCATCATTTTTTGTGCTCTGCCAGAGCTGATGTGTGCTGTTTATGTCTAACAACTACATTATTACGGTTATTGAGCAAAACAGCTGCAGAATGAATGTTCATTTATTTTCAGTTGGTTTTCCCCAGATCAGGTGATGCTAAATTACAATGTCTTCAGTTTTAATCATAGTGCAAAATGTACCATAATTTTAAGTTCATAATTTTAATTCTTTCATTTAAATTTTGTCTTTATAGAAAAAGAGTCCAAAGATGAAAACTGATACAGAGTACCATACTGTTCACTGACAAAGTGTCACCTTATGCTAGTAAGTTAAATTAAATTTTCCAGGACAAGACTAAATATGTTAGACTAAGCATCTGGTTTTACAGGCATTTGCTGCAGAAAGCAGGAGACTGGAGGAGGGGTTCACAAATCATGTTCTGAAACATTTTCATCCAAGTGTTTTATGAAGATACAAAAAGAGGGCCATTAGAGATTCCTCCACTTTGCAGTCACCATCAGAACCAGTTTAGTTTGTCTCCTGGTGACTTGAGGCTGTTCCTCTGGAAGTTTTCTTTATAGTGTGATCAAAAGGAGTAATCATGCATCAGCCTCCCCAGTGCTTGCTTAAAGGCCCCAGAGACACTGTGGGACCAGCAAGCTCTGCTCTCTTAATTTCACTGACCTCGCCGAACCCTAAGGCTTCCCTCTACAGGCATCCAATCCAGTACTGCCATATTTGTGTCACATCTAGCCTGTAGGTACCAGCCCCATGTGACTTAATAATGCATATTTCCTGAGTGGAGGAATTAAGAAAGCCTAGTTTCCCATGGCTTTGTGCCTTACAGCTGCATTCCTTGGTGCTAGAGAAAGCATAAAGTGAGTGAATAGTGTGGCTCTAAAGGTGGGGTCTCCAAAGGAGATCTCAGAAGGGTGGATTCTCTAGTCACCAGCAGGGACATACCTCTAAAAATTCCTTTTTCCTTTGTTTGACCTTTGATTTTAGGTAGTCCTGTGTAGCGCTGTATTTTCCCCACTCCTTATTAAATTGTCTGCCTTTCCCACACTGTTTCCCCTTCCCTGCCCCTAGTCCTGGCCACACCCTTGGGTTCTCCCTATTGGTTCCAGTACCCCAACTCCACCCATGTACCGCCCCTGCGCTCTGAGAAAACCCCCCTGCTCCCTAACCATGTGGTCTCTCTGCCTCTGGGTACTGGCTTATTGTTAGGTGAATAAAAGCTCCTCTGAGGTCCCCATGCAGGGACCCTTCTGCCTCCTTTATTGTCCCCGTGTTGCGGAGCCCAGCCAGCCGGAGCAGGAGCGCGGGGCCGTCCGCAAGAGCTGCGGGAAGCGGAACAGCCACTCTCCCCGAAGCAGCTCCGCTGCGCTCTCTGGGGAGGTTTGCAGCTTGCTAAACCAACGCAGGAAACTAAACCACCACAACAGTCCAGAGGAGCAAGACCTTTGCTCTTGTTATAAATTAACCCCACAAGTAAAAAGTTAGTAATGGGCAATGGGAAAATGGGCAAATTGGCACAAAGCAATGCACATCCAGAGCAGAATGCTGGAAGACTAATCTCATAAAGAGAATACAGTGGAAAAAAAAAAAAAAAAAAGGTGATTTGAACAAAAATTTTGTTTGTAAGTGGGGAAAAGAGTTTCTTATTGATTCTTCCTGCCCCTCCATTTATCGCCCCCCTCATCATCTTCTACAACTACTTTGCCATTTTTGAAGGTCAGGCTAAATCTCAACATATGTTTTTAATTTGAGGTCTTAAAGCAGCATTTCCTAAACTAGGAAATCTGGAAGCAAGCCTGAAAGTGCAAATAGGAGTGGAGTCGTGAATGGAAAAGTTTGGCAACTGTGGTATAAAGCTTACTCATTCCACCCAACCAGAACTTTCAGGAAGATGTGTTCGGTTTACAACTGAATTAAGCAGCTCCTTGCATTGATGGCCTTCAGAAAAAGGCAGCTTGTAGAGCCGTGCTGCCTGTTATGCTCTCCAAGTCACAGCCCTCATTATAAAACTCAAATATTTTAAGCAATATTTAGTCTTTCCTGTGCAATAGATCTTTTAACATAAATCTCTGTGGAAATTCTGCTGTAAGAACAAGCATCCCTACTCCCTTCCGCATGTCCCCTGTGGGCGCTGGCTCTTTCACAAAATGGCCTCATGTATAAAGGCAAGTGCAAGGCTGTCACTGTATGATCTGATGAAAGGATGGAACCCTGCTGCTGGTGATGTTGAAATTATCTCACAATTATTGGCTGAAATCCTGTCCTTGCAGGCAATGGCAAAAATTCCCTGGCAGACCGTGTGGGAGACAGGGATTTCCCTCTTGTCATAGGCTGTGGAGGGTGAATTTCTCACTGTGGGGGTGTTTGTGGTTAGTGTTGCTGCAGTTGTATTGTGAGTGGTTCTAAGAAATTCCCTGTCCCCAAATTTCAGTGTAATGGATAAAATAACTCACTGGTTGTAACTCAGTCTTCTCATCAGTGGTTGTATGATTTGGGGCATCAAAGAAGAAAACTTTGGCAGGGATTTGTATGGGAAAAAGGAAGGACAGAAAGAATATGATCCATGGGCTGTCTCCAGGGCATTTCATGTGTAACCTTCATATTTTAATTTTTTTTAATTTATTTGCCTTTATGGTTTTTTTAAGTTATGTTTACTCCCATTTACCTCCATTAGGAACTGTCCTATAGAAAATTAAAAAAGGAAAAAACCCATGCCTGTTATATTTAAGCAGACTAGGAGTAAATGACTGATACGCTCAAGTGATTTGAGACCTTTATCATAACTCTGCCTACTGTTGTGACATTTAAGTCTTGAATGGTTCCGTTTTCAATCAGGTATCCAACCTGAAATGTTTTTACACCACTGCTGCGCACACAGATCCTGTGGATAATTGCTATAATCACCTCACATTTGCAAATGCTCTTTGGGGACTTGAACCCAGGTCTTGCTCCTGCTCTATTACAGGGGAAGTAGAAGGAGCAACTCTCCTAGTTCACAATAGCATTGGCAAGGAGTAGTTAACCTGAACTCTCAATTATGTGCAGAAAATCTGCACATCCTGCCCAATTAAGATTTCTTTTTCCCATGGAGCAGGTTCTAAATTTTTAAATAGTTTGATTGGAATTCTAAAAACAGCAAGAGAGAAGATTAATCTTGTTAATAATTAGAAAGCTGAATGCTAACATTTTTCCCCCATAGGAGCTGCCTCAATGTTATTACTCTCACAGCTAACAGCAGTTATAGTCTGTGTGTAAGGAACCTGATATACATGTAAATTGACCAACAGTTTGTTTAAAGTGAAGAGCTTAATTTTGTCTGCCTCTTGATTTGCACTACAAAATGGAAGGATGCAGGGCCAAGATAAACCAATTGATCCTGTGACTGACATGGTCAACCTACCTCTTTGCTTTCCTCATGGTATAAGGAAATGTTGCTTCTAAGACACATCCTCTTGTAAACCAATACAGGGAAATGTGCACAGCACCTCTGACAACTGAGGATGTGTTAGGTGCTGTTCAAACACACCTTTTGCACTCTCTGCTTCCTGGGTAAGTCTACCACAGCTCAGTGTAGGCAGAGTAACCCAGAGCATGAGACTAAAGTCCCTTTTGATGGGTTCTTCCTGTACAGTGGTTCCCAAATATGGTTCATTTGTCAGGACCACTTTTTCTCTTCCTCAAGGTCTTTGGCATAGGACTTTCAGAGGCCTTCTACATAGCAATTGCCATCTATAGCTCTGTTTAAAAATTTAATTCTTATTTCTATAATAGTGGAGATCATGTACCATGTTACAACCTTGTCAGGGTGACAAGAGAGCAGAGTATGTGATAACTGCAAGACAGTTGTCAGATGGTGACTTTTTCGCTTTTGAGTAGATTTTTGACCAAGGTCCTCCTCTTCACTTGTGAGCATGCTGATCACTAATAAGAATTTATCCCTCTTTTTCTTTCTCTCCACTTGTAATATTTAATTAAATACAAGGACAGAACTCTGCCAACACAGATGGCTGGCAGAGATAATATACCAGTCCACCTTTGCTGCCACTGTATGCAATGAACGAGACAGGAATTAAGGGTTCATTTCTAAAGTGGAGATATGGAAAAATATTGTATCATAATGCAGAAGGGAGGTAACAATGATTGCACACTAACAATAACTTGGTTATTTCTTTTTATATCTGTGTTTAATGACTTGAATAATTGTATTTACATATGCATCACCAAGAATGTGTGTTTATATGTGTATATAAAATTTATTAAAAAGATTATTCAAAGTTAGATATGGAAAGAAAATCTTATTTTCTAAACAACAAAAGACTTTTAAAAACTAAAAACAAACATTCACCAGGTTTCTCCCTTATTTAGAAGTCATTGTGGCTCACTATTCAAGCTCAGTAACATACACTGTGTGAATACATTTCCTTCTCCCCTGAAAGTACAACTGTATAAAGCGAATGATTCTGAACTGAGATTAAAAGCTGTATTCTCCTCTCTCTGACCAATTTATACTCAAATAACCATACATTTTAAAATGGATGTCATAGAACAAGAATTTTTAAAAATATTTTTTACAAGTTGTTGAATTTTGTCATATATTATAAATTAAGAAACTAATCACAACAGATCTTTTACTTTTTTGCCAGTAGCTTGACTTTTCAAAAGAGAGAAAAGCTTTTCATTTTCAAAACATCCCAAATGCTTAATAAACATTAAAACAATTTAAAATTGTGTAATATTCCATCAATCATCAATATAATTCTTTGCACCATTAATGGAGCTTGAATTACGAAATATTAGAATTGCAGAAAAATATTTGTGATCAGCAGTAAGATACAGTAGAAGGAAAACCCAAAGGAACCTGAGATATTACTCCTCCATCTTGAAGGCCTTGGTCTTTCTTGCACCTAAATAAAGGCATTTGTTTTTATGTAAATTTTAGTCTGAGATAATGTACAGGTGAATTCACTGGTAAAACTGAAAGAGGGGGTTTAAAAGCTATTAAGGTCTTGCATGACTGTGCGTCTTTTTCTGGTCTATGTATCTCTTCAAGGATGGAGAGAGATAATAAATCATACACTATATTTCAGAGAAACTTGCATCATGTCCAGAAGTTTCCTATTTTTTCCTGCTCTTTCCATAGATCAGGATTGGCTTCTGTAGTTACAAATGAATATAAACCCAGACTTTGATTTTTTTCCTACATACAAGGGATTTAGGCAGACTTTTTTTGAGTAAAACTAGCACAATGACTGAATTGATGTTTAAATTTTATTTTTTTATTTCAACATAAAAGTATAAGGGAAAAAGTCTCCATAGCCTGATGATATTTCTGTTCACTTAATATCAAGACCTTTTTTGTAGAAAAAAATTTCCAATGAGGGATTGAGAAAAAGAATATTCATAAAGAATAGCTTTCACATTTTATAAGTATATCCAAGAGGTGCTCTTGTGATGGCCAGAACTTAGAATTACATGACCAGTCATCAATAGTGCTCATGACAGAACAGTAAGTTTTACATCAGCATTCATTTTTTAAACTTCTAAGGCAGTTTTGAATATCTAGCGGTTGCCATACTGTATTTTAAAAATATAACAAAAATTATCGTTATGAATTACCATCATCAAATATAATTGTACATGATCATCTCTATCATAGCACTGCAAGTTAATGTCTCATATTAACAGTTAATCACATACCTTAAATGGGCCCATGATGCATTTTTATGAACTCTTTAATGTGCATTGGTGAAGAATGCAAATTGTGGAGAAGGAAAGAACTTAAGCAAAACCATTTTTGTTGTTAATTTCAATATAGAAAGCCTAAAAGCTGAAAGTGGTCAGGGCATTTAAGCAGACATTAAATGTTCACTAGAGTACAGAGGTTTTTTCCTAGATTGGGTGCTGCACTTTACAAAGATGAGTGCTTCAAAAGCTGTTAGAACAACAAGGTGGGAAATTCAAAACTTATATGGAAATAGCTTCGGGGTTACAATTCATGAGACATCTCATGAAAGAACATGAAGTAGTTTCTCACACAGAAATTTGTAGCTTTAATAGGTGATTATTATGCTGTATGTAAGTTTGCAGCCTTTGTAGCCAAGGTTCAAAGATTGTAAGGGGAAAAGACAATTTACTTCAGTACTATAGAAGTAATAATTCCACAACTGATTGAAATTTTGTCTTAAATCAGAAAACCTCAGTTTGTGTGTGTATATATCTATATATATTATTTATAACAGACAACTGGACATTTTTGAAATAATTTTTTTAGAACAAGACATTGAACTTTTTCAATCCTTCCTAAGGTAGATAAGTCATTGCTATTAACCCAGACAGATGTGCTGAAGGAGGACAGGGCGGTGCAGGCCTGATAGTGGCTGTGGTCTGAAGACATCAGTGCAACACCTGGTCAGCAGCAGAGGGAGAAGAAGAGCAGGTCATGGCATCACAGGGAAGATGACTGGGAGGTAGATTACTTGAAGAGACCCTCTAGAACCAAGAATCCTAGTCCCACGTTGTGCAGAAAGAAGGACAGCTGGCAGCTGAAGTCAAGTAGAGGGAGAACAGGGACTCCAGCCATAGTAGGAACCGGAAGATGGTGACTTTTGGCACAAAAAAAGATGTTTCTCCTTACAAGTGTTTGGTTGGAATAGTGGAGTCTGGAAACAGGGGGGGAACAGGCACTCTGGGGAAGTACCCAAACGGATTGTGCCTGATCCACGTGATGGAGCCAGTGCCTCCAGAAGGAAGGGTAAAGGATGATGGAAGTCCTCTGTAAACCAGACTTCTTGTCTTGGGACACCTGAGCCCTAAATCTGTAATACTGTGAAGATTTTTACAAGGTTCATCTGGACTCAGGCTACTACTGATTGCTGCTTATCCATGTGAGTGTCATGACACTGCCAACGGAGACCTTGAGCAGATCAAGGGTCACGACTTGAATTTAGAATGATGGGTTAAGAGAAACTGTTGGTGTTTTCTTCAAACCTGCTGGTCAAGGGGAAGCAGCCAGGGAGGAAGTGTGGGTCCTGTGGATCAATGCTTGGTTGTGTGGTGGGCAGGGATCTGTCTTTTACATACATGAGAAATTTTTAATGACAAGAAAAGAGCAAATGTTACAGCTGTTTTCAAAACAGACAAGATGAAAGATCCAGGGAACAGCAGCCCAGTCAGCTTTATATCACTCCTGGAGGACTATGGAAAGCGTTCTCCTGAAAGTCGTTTCCATGACATGAAGCATAAGAAGGAGACTGGGAGAACCCAGTCAAACCAGTGGTCAAGGGCAAATCATGCCTGACCAATCTGATTGCCTTCTATGTTGAAATGACTGGCTCAGTGACTGAGAGGGGATGTGTTTGACTTTAGCAGAGCTTTTGACAGGATGTCCCATGGCATCCTTGAAGTCAAACTGATAGTTATGGACTAGGTGATGGATTGTAAGCGCAGCGAAAGACTGGCTGTACTGCAGTGTTCAAAGAGTGTTGGTCAATTTTGAAAGTATGACTGGCTGATAGGTATGAAAGGCACTCCTCAGAAGTTGATGTTAAGGCAGTTAGTGTTTAGTATCTTCATTCAGTGGACTGGATGATGAAATGGGATGATCCTTCTTTAGATTCACAGAACTGCCACTCAGAGAGACCTTGACAAGCTGGAGTAGCAGCTACAGAAATCTTACGAAGCTGAATGAAAACAAATGCAAAGCTCACGGGGAGTGACTGACTGGAGAACAGCTCTGCAGGGAGTCCTGGGGGACTGTGATTTAACACAAGACAGTGGGATGGCACCCCAGAAACGAACATAAGTGTGCACTGGGACAAACTAATAGGCCATAAATAGCCAGCAGGCCAAGAGAATAGATTACCACCCTCTATTCAGCTTTCGTGAGGCTTCATCTGAAATATTGTGCCCAATTTTGGCACATTTCCCAAGTGTTGGAACTACGATGACAAATTGGAGAAGGCCCAGCAGCAGTCCAGTGAGATGGGAAGTTGCACGAAGCACAGGGAATAGCCGGAAAGTCTGAAGGTCCCAGGTTTGCTTAGCCTGGGGTAGAAAAGAGAATGTAACTTCTTCCTGTGATAACTTGGTGGTTACAGAGAAGACTTCAAGGCTCTTCTCTGAGATCCAAAGTGAAAGGATAAAAACAACATTCATAATTTGTTCAATTAAAATTCTGGCTAGATATAAGGAAAAAAAATGTAATGAGACTGGTTGAACACCAGAACAAGTTGCCCAGTAAGCTTCTGGAATCTACAGCTTTGGAACTACTCAAAATTTGACTAGAGAAAACACTGAGAAACTTGATTTGATTTTGAGGATGCACCTGTTTTTAGCAGAGGGTTGCACTAAGTGACCTCCAAAGGTCACTTCCAGAAAATTATTCTGTTATTCTATGTTCCATTTATAGCTATGCACTCCTGAGGGTGTAGGATATTTTATATCCTTCTCCAGTTTAGGAATGAAACTTATGGCCACAAATAATTATTACTCTAATTAAGATAAGAGAACTTTCTGCATCTGAGTCTCTCTCAGACTTGTTGACTAGCAGATAATTTTTTGTGTATGAGAGAATCCTCTTATGCATGAAAGCTTCCAACAAAGCAAATGCTTATGATCCTGATACAGAGAAACCATATGCAAGCAGATGATTCATGAGATTCAGGCTTCTGTTCCGTGTTTCAATCATGTCTGATTTATGAAACGTAAACAGGGGATCCAAACCCATCCTAGTTGTCAGTGGTCCTTGTGAGGCAGTAAATATCATGAATTTCAAACTGTTTAAAAATCTTTCAAAACAGCTCAGCATGCAACTGCTTTTATACTTACATGAGCTTTTAAAATGCACATTTCCTGAAAGGCAAGCAAGCGGGAATAATTACTATTCATTTTTTTCCTCTCAGCTTAGAGAGTTAAATTGTACTCAACAGTTATTTCTCCCTAGTGCATGATACAGCAGAAATCCTTCCAGGGCAAATGCACTGCAATCACAGAGTTGGCTTCAACAGCAGAAGCACTAAAAGAAGTAATTCAGATTAATGAATGGATGATGTAGATACACTCTGTCAGCACTGTTTGCTACAGGGATCTCCTAAAGCTCTGGAAATGGAGACTTCCTCTGGAAAGTTTGTTTGCTCAGCCTGTGGTAGGTACTGATGATCTGGTCCTTTAAGGACCCTATTTCTCCCCACTCCACTGATTTCAGAAAGTTTCTTTTTGAACATGAAAAGGCTGGACATTACAAATAATAAAACTCAAGTGTCAAAAGACTTCATCACTGTCAGCAAGAAGCTTGTGATGTTTTCTCAAGGAACAACCCACACATTCATCTGTCTTTAATAAAGGCAGATCTGCCTGGCTGTATCAGCTGATGTGCCGTGGTTGCCTTGGAATAAGAATCATTTGTTGCTTTTTTTTCAGTGGGAGGGTTTTGAAGATTTATGGGTGTGCTGAGAAAACATGGGAGGAATCTGCCTGGAGGGCTGATTGATCTCCATGGTGTGAAAGATATACTCAATGAAGTGCATTTATACATACTGTCCTTGGCTTGCAGTGCAGCTTTCCAAGGGTAAGCCTCACCCAGCCTCTTGAGAAACAACTTATTCAGTAGTTTCTTCTCCATATGATTTATTAATTTATGGGAACAGAAGTGTTGAGACTTGTTGCAGAAATGCGAGTAATCTTATTAATGAATATGGCTCTGAAATGGGAGTTTGTGGGAAACAAGATCTTGAAGTTGTGAAACACATATATTCATATCCTTTAGCATGCTTAAATGTTCCAGAAGTTAAGTAAGGTGTTATAAGAAGGTCCTACAACATTTTATAGCTAATTCTTGAAAAATTAGAAAAGAAAATTACACTTTGTAAGTGTTCAGACTAATTAGGTACAATGAAGAAATTCTTTATACAAGATGCCACCAATAATTTGATATAGTAAAAATAAAAAAAAATCTAACTGGGCCAAAATGAAAATTTGGCATAATCCAAGCAATTAGCTTTTTAACCACAAACGCTGTATACTGGTCTAATCTCATTCCTGGAACTAAACTATGAAGTGTGCATATGTTCTTCTAGGAGAGAGCTCGATACTGCTTTTCTGGTCCCATCATGCCTTAATCCTGCCCTCTGACCTCAATAATCTAGTCATTAGTAGAGTCATTTAAGATCATAACATATATTCAAATATCTTCTGTCACGCAAAGTAGCAGAGATTTAACCTCTGGGACTCCAAACTCCTGTGCTAGCTTAGAAAGTAGTCTAGCTTCCTTTCTTTCCTTTTAAATATCCTGTGTTTGCATAAAATGTTCAGACTTCTGCTAAAGGAAGAAAATGATAGCTACTAACACCATGAATACGACTGAAAGGTCTCATATTTTTCCCACATAAGAATTTTGTACCTGGTATCCACTACTTAAGTGTTCCAGTCACTAGATGTGAATATAAAAAGAAAATATCACATCCTCTTGGAATCACAACATTCATCACTCTTTATGAAAAAACTTCTCTATCCAAAGAGTTTTTAGAGAGGCTGTGGGTCAGATAACAATAGCAATCATTCCTAGGTACAAAGTAACTCGCTGCCATCATTAGCTGTGTTAAACTGTAGATTTATTGGTGCTGAACCATCAGTTTCAGGTGAAATTTTTAGAAGGTCTCTAGTCAAACTAGGAATTCTGATGTTCACAGGACTGAAGATCACAGCTGATACCTCTGCAAGGATTAGAAATGGCAGGGGGTTAGGAAGCTTGGATTCCCAGAAGCATGGCTAGCAAATTTAGGACCAAACAATCCCAAGGAGCAGGATCAGGCTTATGCACACAGATGAAAGAGGGTTTACTCTCATTCTGGCTATGTTACATTATAACATTTACAATGTTTAATAGCACATAACACCTATTCTGTGTACACAGATCTAGTGGGCATCTTTTGCTCTATGTGTGTTAGCAATGAAAACAAATCGGATTATGACCTTAGTTACAATCCCTCTTCCATCTAAAGGATCTTTTCTTAATCTTAATATCTTCTATAGTTCTTTCTAAATGTACAGGTGGATTCCTACCTGCAATTGTCACCATACCTTGTTACCAGCTGTACAGCTCCTGTAACACTTCATGTTCTAGCTTCATTTTATTGCCTTCCTAGTTGTGCTCTAATTAGCCACCACACAGAATAAACTCATAAACTCCCTCTGAATAGATTACGATGCCTGTTTTGATATAACCATGCCTTTTAAAATAGCTGAGTTATTGACCTTATGGACTTAAACAACATTTCCACTACAACTACTGCTAAATAAAGAAGTTGAGGGAAAAAAAATAAAAAAGCTAGGTGTTTATGGGAAAAGCATTTACCTAAGTGCTTGCTATTTGAAACTGATATTCAGTGTTGATGGAAGGGAAGATAAGTCTTTCAGTCTAAGCTGTAGGTAGGATATTTCCAGATGTGGATATTTTCCAGCAGCACAGAGACTAACCATATAGACTAACCATATAACACTATAAGTGTTATATTCCTAAAGCATCAGGGAGTCTATTTCAGAGTTCAGGAAATTTGTGAATTTAAGTCTGCTTACACAAGCTCCATTAGTGAATCCTGGTTTTAACCCAAACGAAGGATAAATTCAGTTGTGCATATCCCTGTGGAACAAAACTTTGTATTTTGCTCAGAGACCATGCAAAGAGAAAGCACAGCTCAGATGTGTCTGAGAAATTGAGTGTAGTCAAATCTATACAAGAGCCAGCAATAGCTGTAGGTCCTTCATGTAACCGCATATAACAGTGTCGACAACTACACACCCAGCAGAGATTGCAAAATCTCTTGAGAAAGCTACAGGATGGGTTTTACACACATCTCCAAACTGGATGGACATACTTCAAGGAGCATCCCATGGCGATCATGATATGCAGGTAAACAGCCCAGTGTTTAACACACAAGAATTTGAGGATTGCTTGTTTATAAGCACCTGCAGTGCTTCAAATGCTGACAATTGTGTGCTAATTCTCTCATACTATTATTTTATTTTGTTGACTCTTGTTCAGAATCTTCTTTGGTTTAGTTCACCTGATTTTGAGGTGTGCATGAACACTGGTCTCTAATTGCCCATGGAGATCATAAATTAACAGACTACAGGATGTCAGCCCAGAGAACATCCTCAGCTTAACATTAGCATTTTCTGAAGCCAATGGCCACTATTATGCCAGCCAGAAGTAAAGACTTTTGTGCTGTATTCCAGACAGTGGGAAGATGGTCAGACACAATCATTTAAGCATAGAAGAGAGGGAAAAATACACAAGGACCATATACCAGCTCTCAGGTTCAACAGGAGGAATCACTGCTTCTTGGGTTTACCATCACCTAGTGCTGTGCTTGTCTTCTTGCACATTCTGATTGTTTTTATGGCACCTGTTTAGAAAAAAAGGACTAAATTCCTACTGAAGTGTTATTTCATGGGAGGCCTGACACAAGGTAAGTGTTGAACCAAATTCTGCCAGGCTAGAAAGCCAAAAAGTACTTCAGGGGTGCTTTTAGTTGTCTTCATTGTGAACCTATTGCCTCTAATACAATATTTTGTTCCATAAAGTGTACAAAGATGCATACAAAAAGATTAATTCCTGCCAAAAACATGAGTTTAAATAGAAAAGGCAGGCCAGGAAAGAAACATGATTCTAATACTTTCAGGTGATTCAGATCATCTAGTTTGGACTCTTCTGGAGCACTGGCGGATGAACAACCCCCACATGCCCCATAAAGGGATTTAAACCTTGAGGGCCTAATAAGAACACACTGGCGGGAAGACAAAAACTCTTGAATATGAAGAAATTGAGTTCCACCACTTTCCTCATATTCACTTCTTCTCTCTTATGGCACTACTTACTGGACTTAAAGAAAGGGGGAGCAAAGAAGGAGGTGTGACCAGATCTGCTGAGAGTTAAGAAGCCATTTAAATGAATATTAATTTCCTAATGTGAAAGGCATTTCTCTCACTCTAAAGGCAATGTTGAGTCCAATAAAAAATTTGCAAATTTATGAATGCATCTTCAGAACAAAAGAAATCTGATCATTTCACATGATCCTTGAAGTAGCCACTGAACACACAGGGATGAAGGAGGCAGCAGATTTTTCAGAGACCCACAGAGTATTAGGGGGATGAGATGATGCTTTTCATGGGCACACCTCCTCTCCAACACCCTTGTACTCAACTATACCAGTGCCAGCGCTGTATAAACAGGTTCATTATTAGACTACTGTTCTTCCTCATGTAGCAGATCCTGTCTGCATGAAGCTCTCTCTATTTTTCTTTCTCAGAAGGTACAGAAAGAAATAATTTACTTTAAAGGAAGAAAATCTCCTTACAGAACATTTCACACGTTTCACATTTGCACATGATTTCTTTTTCCTTTACCTCTTTTTTTTTTTTTTTTTGGCAAATATCTCCCTCATCGTGTTGGTGAATGTTTAGGGAAGAAGTAAGATCCAACTAGTCTGACATTTAAAACCAAATGTCTCAAGGTAAGAATAAGAACAGCTGTCAGTAGGAATTAGCAAGAGCCAGCACTTGAGATGAGGTTGGTATTTGACAGTGTTCATGAATACATTTCACTCTGAAGATGTTACCTTTCAGACTTCAGGTTTCCCTTTTCTTTTTAAGCAATATCTGGCCTACTAACCCTTTTAATGTTATGAAGTGTTGCAATATTTTATACATGACAAGCATGAGGGAAGAACCCTATTATCATTCTCCCATGTATGTGTTGTAACATGAATTAATGCAAGGAGGGAAATATTCATCCATTTCATGAGGACAGCTGAAACATTTGCTGCCAAAATTCCTTGCCTGTCATTTATTACTGACATTGAGAACATTTTTTACACACTTGTGAAAGAGCTTTCCAAAAAACATTGGAGTTTAAGAATTGCTTGCAAATTTGCAGCTGATAAAGTAGAATTTTCAGTACTTTTCAGGGCTTACATTACTCTGTGGCTTTGGAAGTAACCTGTACATTTAAATTGCCTTACATGGCAATTTAGATTTGCTCATAATACGCTACATGCTCAGTGATGTTTTTCTGGTGCTGTTATTCCAGTTAGCAGTTAGGTCAGTGCATACTTATGTCTCCTGCAGAGCAACTCTGCTCAGGAGGGGGAAATCCTCATCAAGGTTTCCAAATTCCTTTTGTAAGAGTAAATATTTTGTGGATCTCTAATGCAGCCTACTGTTAAAGTACAGGGAATACTTGTCAGACCACAGTATAATTACCATATTCATGGTGGTAATTAAGTCTGCAGTGCGCTAAACTATTTTGACAAATTTTCTCTGACTCAAAGGGGAACTGAGGGTTTTCTTCCTTTTTTCAAGGTTGCTTAGTAGCCTATAGAATTTGAAATTGTATTAGGGAAATAGATATTTTAGAAAACCTGAATACATTATTAATCTGTAATTTTATTAAGTCCCTTTATTTCTAGAACATTTTTCAGACAATTTTAACAGAAAAAAAAGCCATGCAGAACATCAGTGAAGTATGCAGAGGTATATGTATTTATATCAGAGGGTAAATCAAAACAGAATGTTGTCCTTGAAGAGAAGGACTTCAGGACAAAAATCAGGAATATTCTACAGTAAAACATTTCCACCTGCAAAGGGGAAGCTTGTCAGAACTGAAGCTTTCCAAAGGAACATATCAAATTTGACAAAGCTATCACATGGAAGTTCTGGTAGAAGTTAGAGAAAGCAAGAAAGAGAGAGAGGGATAATCTAATCAAATGCCCTTCCCAGGCAACAGCAAAATGCCTCCAAACTACCTCCTGGACACCAAACCATGCCTGGCCACTGCATGAGAGAGTAGGAATTTTAAGCAAAACCTGCATGGTGAGTGTCCTATTAATTGAATGGTAAAGATGATAATGGAGCTCTTGCTGTTAATTGATTAAAAAGGATTAACTATCCTCATATTTTATATTTTATTTAAAACCACAATGTAAATGCTGTTTCCTGAGTATCTACCTGACTGTGGAAATACGCTTTGTAGTTCTTACCAATCTGTGACTGAGAGAAAAATAAAATGTGAAACTATAAATCTCAAAGTTTTTCTTTCTTTTCTCAAATTTTCCCTATTGCCTAAGCACTACACTGGTTTACAGCCTTCTTGAGTGTTTGATATGAAAGAGCTCAACACTTACATAAAACCAGACCTATATGCATTTTATTGGATGTGATGTAGATTTCTTACACTTTCCCCAAAATGTCTCAGAGCCAATATTGCTGTACATGTCTGTAGCTTTTTCACATAGACCTCAAGGGAGCAAAGATACAGAGACACATGTATGTGTATCCCCAGGTGCTTCCAAATATATCCCTCTCTATTTGAGTGTATTGCTCTTTACAACTATTTGTTCTTCGCCTTCTCTATTCTGGCACAGTTTCTGGCAGATAAAAATGTCTATTGAAATTGGTTCCCTCTCACTTTTATAGTTTCTCACCGTTCAGCTTTTTCCTCTCACTAACAGCTGTGGGCAGTTTCTCATGCAGTTGTATGCTCCAAAGTGGTTTTTTGAGAATTTTGGGTAGAAAAGATAGGAAAGGTGAGTCCTGGGGGGAGTAAGGCAGTGCCACTTTAGTGGCAATACCAAAAGTGGCGAGTGCATTTTAGAGTTGCTTTAAATAAATTTTAATTCTGATGTGTTATTTAACAGAAATTCACATTCTGATCCAGCAGCATTAAAGCAAGAATCTGTTTTCGAAAGACCCAATATCTGGCTGAGTTCATTTTAGCCATTGAATGTCTACCTGTCTTCAGCATGACTAATGCATGTCCTCAAAGTTTGTTTGAGGCTGAAGTGCTTAGCTGAAAGGAGATCTGGATTATTCTGCTGAATAAGCCTGTTATGGCAGGTCAGTCAATAGCAAATCTGTTTTACACAGATTTGAAAAAAAAATCGTCATTTTGTACTTAATTCATTCGGTATTTACAGGCACGTTTAAAAGTTTGTTGTACTTAGATGAGAAATAAGGATAGTCTATAACTTCTTTGGACCTTAAAATTCCTTCTTCAATTAAGGCTACATATTAAAATAATGTTATATTTTCCCAGTACATATCTTAGTTTCTGTGACTGTAATATTATGATATGGAAAAAATTAAGGTGTTCTTGCTTTCTTCTCTGACCCAGCACTCTGGCCAGTGCTTTCCTGCTTCCTACCAACAGTTTGCTGCCCTTTCAGCTGTGAAGTGACAAACCTTTGGGGAGGGGAGGATTCTGTAGACAGGATCACTAAAACCTCTGAGTTAAACTTCCAGGAACAATATGATAAGGATAAGGAATGCAGTAAGTTGGCCTTGCACAAAAGCTGCCATCTCTTGGAACTATATTTTTACTCAAATAAATCAGAACATAAGAACATATTGCACAGATAATGCTTTGAGGCTTATTAAGGATAGCTGGTACTTTTAAGTACATTTAGGGCATAAAAGCAACCAAATGTTCTTGAATAGTGAATTCTGTAAAAAATGTGGAAAAAAAGGGAAGGGAGAGACTCCAAGAATCAAAAGAGAAGAAAAGATGTATGAAATCTCTACTTCCCATTCTTTTACTGACAGCTTGTCTTTTTAAGGTCATATCCTCCCATAAAGTTGAAAGATGCATAGAAATATTCTTACAAAAACCATTTTCTAAATAAACTATGCTATTTTTTTCCACTCTGAGTGTTTTTCAAGGTGAAACTGATATGCTTGTACATTTTCAGTAAGAAAAAGAAATTAACAGTAAACATGTACTTTACTGAGTGTACTGTAAGCATAATTCCTACAGTAATTTCTGATAATATACATCAGTGCATATTTGAGATCACTGCAGCTTCAAATATTTAAGTAACCCTCTGGGAAAGGTCATGGTTTTCCAAAATACAGATCCTCAACTCCCTCTCATGCTTACAGCAACAGCAAATACTCCTCAATAGATGTTTTGGCACCCCCTCCTTCCTCCCATCTTTTTAGTGATTTACCAGCAACTAAATGCCCCCCTGGTTGTTAGAGCAGTATTTATGTCCTTTTGGTCTGCCAGAGTTATAGGGCTGGCAATGAGGAGGTCACCTTGTGGCTCAGGATCTCCAGCTTGCCAAGCATCCATCCCTCTGCTGCGTATGGCCCCATCCTGGGCACGGCTGGTTGCTATGGAAGCAGCACAGTGCAGGGATCTGACACACTGGGAGATGCTGGAGGGACTATTCCTCATCTATAGAGACATAGCAGTGCTCTCATGTAAACTTACACTACCTACCATTTCACTGGGACTGAATGGTCCTATATCCTTTGTTTCCTGGAAACCACAAGGGTTATTGCTACAGTGGGGATTCTGTAACACGATGTATCAAACAAGGAGGCCCGTGGAAAAGAAGTATATATGGACTGATTCTTGATAGATGTTTCAGAGATGTTTATTTCTCCAGCCGCATGGCCGGAGCTCTGCCGAGGA
>NW_008239547.1:7580074-7624759 GCF_000691975.1 Corvus brachyrhynchos | reverse complement strand
ATCCTCAAGAGCTTCACTGGTTACAAGACATCCATGGAGAGAGGTTCTATCACTAGTGCATGTTCTGTTTGATCCTTCGTCTCACACAAGATCTCGGACCAAAAACACTCGAGACTAGTTCCAGGAGGATTAATATCAAAAAGTAAGTCTTGAGAAATATAAAAGAAATTTTTGAAAAGCCAGTTAAAAAAATGTTCTAAATCTCCTGGAACAAATACTTTCTTGTTTTGTTGTTCAAGGATTCCTTTAACTTCTAGATACGTTTCTTTCTGTGGTTCAGAGAGCCACATTTCCCACGATTCTTCCATAGTCCAGAGAGAATATCCAAACCAAGGTGAGAAGAGGGAGATCTAGAGTGGTTTTTACTCACGAATTTTCTGTCCTTAGGGATTGGGGATCGTTCTGCTCTCAATTCTCCACCATTTATTACAGTGGGGATTCTGTAACACGATGTATCAAACAAGGAGGCCCATGGAAAGGAAATATATATGGACTGATTCTTGATAGATGTTTCAGAGAGATGTTTATTTCTCCAGCCGCATGGCCAGGGCTCTGCCGAGGAACTGTTACAATCATGGGACCCGAGGGTCCTTGCCCGCGCAGGGGAACACAAACCAACCAATGGGAACGAGGCTGACCAGGGCCAGGGAAACCCCGTGTCTCCCCTCAGGGCCCCTCTCTCAGGACTACATGGCAGGGGGGAGGGATCCCAACAGGTTATGACTTTTGCTTCCTATGAGGGTGTGCAAATAGATATTTTGTACATCTGGATCTGATTCTCTCTAAGCTTCAATATTAAATAAACCTGAGGCTTGTTTTTCATTTGTATGTATTCTACATGCTTTTCCATGTTTTCCAGTGGGAGGTAAAGACAAGGCAAAGGTGGGTGAAATGGATGACCTCCTGCTCAACCTTCCTGTCAGTCCCCAAAATCATCCCCTACGTGGGAAGCTGTCAGCCCAGGAGTGAGTTCTGCCCGTGGTCAGCCCTGGGAGATGCTTCAGCTCAGATGCTGCAGTCTTTCAGAGCAGGGGAGATGAAGTACACACTGATACATCACTACAATGACAAGGCACTTTTCAGTCCATTGCTGAGGTCATATCTAGAAAGGGACCAATTTGCTGAAACCTAATCCTTCAGTGAATATTCTAAACTCAGTTCTCCAAAGATTAAGCTTGTTAAACAGTATTACTTAAAAATTTACATGTGCAAGAGTGAGAAATTATTTTCTCAATATTGTAGGCAGGATTTAGTTCACAGATTAAAATGGCCAAATAGAAATGTCTATATGGGAGGCAGGTATCTGAGCTCCATTAATCGAAGATTTCATGCATATCTTCTTTCCAATGTTACAAAGATCAAGAATAAGGCAATACCCTTATTTTTATTCTACTATCTAGAATTTGTTAATTAGCAATTTTTTACAGGAATCATCTCATTCAATTACATCTATCTTAAAATTAGATATTTAGGTTAAGATTGTTTTTGGAGTTGCTGTAGAGAACTCCTTCTCAACCAGAATCATAATACAGTATTTCTAGAGTGCCAACTCAGTTTCTTTAGACTGTTTTTCTGATGGATAAGATGGGTGATCTCTGAAGGATCATGCCTCACATCCTTGATTTCATACAAATAAAAACTAGTGTCAACAGGATGTTGTTCCTTTTTTAAGATAAATGAACCTGACCAAAAGGCTCTATATTTCCACCTTGTAATTACAGAGACAAAAAATTTTAGATGATTAGAGTTACCAATCTTGTCTTCAAAAGTTTGCTGTTTAGATTCTTCTACAGAGTTTAATAGCTTCTACCATGAGAAGAAATCCAACACTGTGCTCCTTATGGGTAAGAAGTAACATTTTGCAGTAGTAGTATGTTTATATAATAATAATTTGAAGGACCGAGAAACAAGTGACATTTTGGTTTGCAGGGAAATAAAATAATTTGCATGAAATCAATAACTCATTTCCTTTTGCCTACCGAATTATGTCCTATAATTTATTGTCAAAATAGTGGGTTCTGTGGAATGGAGATGATTTACAGTTGAAAAATTCTTCTTGGAGCACCCACCACATAATGAGATTTCACTGGGAGTCATTCTCATGTGAATCTGGCTTAAAGCCAGAACAGTTGGAATCTCAAGGGTTTGTTGAAAATTGGGCTGGATTTCTTGGTAGTTTTTCTTTCTGGCTTTCAGACGGGACTTCTAGTAGCAATGAAATCTGGAATTGCTTCACCTCTCAGCATCTCCATGCTTCCAAAAATAAAAAGGGCATCTGTTTGTAGATATCCCCTTACATTTTTTTATTATTATTGCAACACTTGCATGTAGACCTATTCATGAACTGAATTTTTTTTTGTGTTGTGGCACAGCATGTGATTTAAAAAAGAAACAAAGCCACCAAAAACCACATACAAAAAACTAGTTGGATGGAAGAAAGTTTGGCAAGTAAAGTACATTTTCTGCATTTTTTCTTTTAGAAGATTATGATTCGATGTAATCTCATACCCCTGAGCAGATGCTATATGTTTTCCCTTCCAGAGCTTTAGGCTGTAACCAACAGGAGACATAAAGGAGACAGAGGAAGCTGTGAGACTGCAAGGCTTTCTTAACATGGATCATTTACCAAAAAAAAAAAAAAAAAAGCAGGAGAAGGTCCATTTCTGCACTAGTTAAAATGTAGAAATTCCATACCCCTGAGCAGATGCTATATGTTTTCCCTTCCAGAGCTTTAGGCTGTAACCAACAGGAGACATAAAGGAGACAGAGGAAGCTGTGAGACTGCAAGGCTTTCTTAACATGGATCATTTACAAAAAAAAAAAAAAAAAAAAGCAGGAGAAGGTCCATTTCTGCACTAGTTAAAATAGTAGAAATTCGTAGGAAAATGTAAAATTGAATTTTAATTTTAAGGAAAATTGCTGAACAAATTCCACTTAGAAGGATTACAACACTTACCTTTTGCCTTTCCTATTGAGTGCATTAATCTTGCTGAGACACATATTTCTTTCAACACTGTAGCATGTCTGTTATAACTGATGGTAATGAGACTGTTATTTCTGTGGTACAAATCAATGGCAGTGGATACCTAAGTGAATGCATTTTTCTGTGTGGGTGGTGGCCTATATCATACTCATAAATCTGTAACTATATATGAAAACATCTTGTAATTTCATGGCTTCTTATATTCCCCTTTCTCAAAGTAATAAGCTGAGGGTGAAAACCTGTGGTAAGGTTTTACTAGAAGGACAATGCTGCAAGAATTACAAAAAATTTCAGAAGATGTGAAGAAAGGCACAAAGGAAACAAAAGGATTAATGCAGAAAAATATCAGCAACAGAAATTCTTCTATAAAGAACCTTTCTAGGTAAAAATTTTGTGTAGGAGAGGTTTAATGCACAGTTCTTCCTCCTGACAGAGACCTAGGCATACAAACCCTTCAACTCTTAAAAAATACATAGATATTAAAAGAGAGGATAATCAAGGACAATATAAGTATTGGCCAGAGTATTTCCATTTGATGCTCTTCATATGTGAGCAAATAAATATTCAACTGATGACATGCAGATTTCACTTTCTAATGCAAGAGCCCATGCATAAGTCAATAACTGGAAAGAATATTTCAAGTGTAAAAGCTCCAATAGAATGAAGAAGAGGGGCCCCATCAAAGAGAGGCCAAGGATCTGATAATTCAAATATTCACTTGAGAAGAGCGATCACACAGTTTGCATCTCCTGATTGTAGCAGTAAGAGGACATTTGCAGTCATGATCCCCTTCTCCAATGATTGAGTTATTCTCTGGCTTAAGTAAAATTTAAATTATTTACACAGAGTGAAACATTCCCCACAGCAAGGACAACAGTTTTCCTGTTGTGGTGAAGGAGATGTGAGTCCACATTTTTTAGCCAGAGTTGTAGGTGAATCTGAGTCTTCCAGACCCAGAATTTTTGTCTGCTGGTGATCAATGGAATGATGAACACCTATCTGGATATGTTCTCCAAATGGTGCTGGCTCTAACTGATTTGCCAATTAATTCAACTAGAAATTAAAAATATGCTGTGAATAGTCAAAAATAATCCTTTTCATTAAATATAAATTTATTGAATTACTTATCTCATTTTACCAATACATGAATTAACTCTACCATGAAAAATTGTCATAGAAGTGATTGTTATCATCAGTAAAATATATTCTCCATTACTTCAGGGTTATTTTTTTTAACTAATGTTTTGATTGTGAATGGCTGAATTAAGGCCTGTGGTTTGTGATTTATACAGTGATCCTCAAACACTCATTGTTATTTTCCACAATACTTCAGATTATTTTGCCTTTGACACCACCACTAAAGTGTATTTTTCTTTTCCTAGAGACCTCATCTAGTTTTTGTTTTATCTCCACCTTTTTCTAATTGAAACTTACTTAGCTGAAGGAAATTGTGAGCTTAACTGACTCAGTGAAAACTTTTCTACAGATCAACACCTAATGTAGGTTTTTCTATTCTGAAATAACCCATGTTTGAGTAGCTTGTTGGTTTGTTCAGCTTATTTCTTACCATTTGATGTCAGACCTTGTAGAAAGAATACGTATGTGTATTTATCACCGTTTATATAATTTTTTCACTTAAAGAGAGCTGAGAAATAATACATTTTCTTCAGTGACTAGCATGTCATGGCTCTGAGGGACTATTGATTTGAAATGTGACCTTTTTAAGAGTCAGAAAAAGACAGGAAAAAGAAATGTAACAGCATGTCAACAGCAGTTTTGACCACTCAAATCAGCAGAAGTTGTCTGAAGTACTGTTTGTCCTGCATATTTTTTCTTAGGTTCTCCATAGTTTTTGCCATACTCTTTTTTTTTTTTTTTTTTACTTAACCTTATGTTGAAAAATATTTAGGTTTTGCTAGTCTCTGATTATTTAGGTGTGACAGTTCATTTAGGTTTGAGCTGCACAGTTGTGACTTAATTCTGTTTTCTGCTTTTTTTCTTGTAGTATTTTTTTAATTGCCCTTGTTTTCAGAGGTATATAGGAAATGTTAGTTTGCACAGTTTGGCAGATGCTACCACCTTATACCTGCTGTGGTAATGGCAAAAACTCCCAAAATTCTCCATTGCACATTACATCACATATTACATGCACATTACATTGCACATTACATGTGAGTAATCATCAACTTTCCCATAGATGTCAGTTTCCTCTTTAATGTTTCTATTTTTCTTTTTATTTCCCTAGCTCAATAAAATGTGTTATTAGGTTAAAATATTTTTATTCTTCAGGGTTGTCATTAATTTTTAATATTTTATTGTATTTTTTACTTAAAGTATCTCAATGAAGTGTCTCTGGGATCATTGTTTAGTTCTATAAAGATGATTTTATAAAATGCTATTTAATGGCCTGTGATAAAATACCCAAACATAAAAATCCATTTAAGTCTCAATAAAAACTTTATCTTACTGTGTGTCCAAAATGATTTATAACTTCTGTATTATTATTAATACAATCTAAAATAAGAGACACTTTTGGCTATGCTGAGTTCTGTTTTCATTGCTTGTTTCCTTGCATTAATGCACAATAATTAGACTTTATTGAAAGATTTTGCCTTTCTCCTTTTTTTTGATGAAGCAACTTTTTCACGATCCTCTAACATAAGGTGACAATCCTAATATTGAAAAGTCAAAATTAGATGCAGAAGTGTGAATTCAAATACCAAGAACTAAGCTGAATGACTTGGAACAGCAAATCCTCACCTGAATTCCAGAGGGTCATTTTCATCTACTGCTGAAGCCAACAGAAATTTTGACCTGGATTTCAGATGATGTATGGAATAATGTTGTGAGAAAAGATTATAGTGAAATATGTTTCATGCTCATTACCTTTCCAGTCACAATGGTTACTGATTTTGTGCATTTAGTTCAAGAGGCGTCTTTACTATTTCTATCAGACAAACCCATAAATATGCATGGCTGTGTTATGACATAAGGTATATTCCACCTATTGCTTAATAAAGGAATTAAGATTGCATGTGCTAATATAACTTCTAGCCTGTGAAAGCCAGGATCACTTACTGAAAAACAGGACACCTTTTTTTTTCTCAAAAGGAACTATGATTTATTCTTATGTTTAATAGTTATTTTAAGAATAAGATAAAATGAACAAAGGTATTCAGGGGTAGTCATAATATCATTGAAATTAGGAAATTCTAGTGAAAGTGTTCAATAAAATAATCATATGATTAGCTGTAATAATAGCAAGAGTGCTAATAATGAAATATGATTCAGTAACAGAGTACACCAAAGGATAGTCCTTAAAACGGAGAGTTTATTCTGTCTCTTTTACTTTCATACCCCACCTATTCCATTTAAGCAATATAATAGCATATTAGTCATGGGTTCTTTGGATGATACTGTAAGACTTTATATATAGGCATGGGGTGATAACCAGTGTAGTAATTTGTATTTTCACATGGGAAAATTGTAGTACCTATTATTAGATTTATTGTGACATCCAGTGATGAAATTCTTGCCTCATTAAAGTAAGTAGGCTATTTGCTAGTTACTGCAGTAGAGCCACAGTTTCAGCCCACAACCTCAGCTCATAATTCAGGATGTCTCCACTGAGTTAATTGATTCCAAGCCAAAACATACATGCTAAAGTTCCCAGGCACTATTGAAATATCTTCTAGAAGCAGGAGACATTGTCTTCCAAATAACACACAGAAGGTTAGTTCCTTGTATTTTTCAAAGGACTATGACATGACTTTCTAAGGCATGTATCATCCACACAGATGCATACAGAGGATGTCCTTAAGAGTCCTTCGTAAATTGTAGGTCTAAGTAAAAATAACTTGTTCTGTATTTCACCTTCTCAAACTGTTTTAGAAAGGTTGGACTTGACTAGTTCCTGGAAGTCCACCCAGCAAAACACAAGGGATACAGAAAACAGTGTTTGCACCAGGTCAGTGGTCCTTGTCCATGTCATCCTGATTTGGGCAGTGGTCCCTTACTGAGATCTTTGAGTACACTTCATTGTAGAAGCTGTTCTTCACATGACATTTAACACTAAAACTGTGGCTGGTGTCTATTACAGAGCAGGGATTAAAATTAAGTGCCTTGGCTGAATTCCAGTATTAATAGCTTCATTCTGCCCACATAAGAAATTCTACAGTAACTTCATGAATGGTACTTTAGGTCCTGCATCAGAAGCGTTCTGGGCAAGAGCTGTGCTTTGGTGCATTGTTGTAATAATTCTCATTGCAGACATAAGGTACTGCAGATGTGTGCATACTGAAGCTCAGATACAAAGCTATCAAGTTCCTGCATTTAAGTTTTTTTATTTTGTTTTTGTTTAAGCCTCTCCTCACCTCTCCCAGTTTTTAACTTCCTGAAGAACTCTTGCTGGCAACCACCACATTTTACTTCCAGCTGGCAGGTCAAACAAACACCCTCTTTGAGGGCTGATGTTAATGCACAAGCAGACCAGAACATGTGTGATGTTATGTAGCAACCTAGCCAGCTTCTCTTTGCTCTTCTCTCTGCCCTCCCAGACACTTAGTGAAACTGCATTCCTAGGAAAGGCTGGACAGATAATCTAACCTTGAACCTCTCACATGGAAAGTCTATAATGTTTTGTGCCAAATCATCTATTGTGTTCCCAGTGAGCATGTAGTTTTCCAGGATGTTCATCTATTTCAGCATGAATTTAGACAACAATATTGTTTTCTCCATCTCCTAATCACTCTCTAATACAGTTTATAAAAGTTTATTTTATAAGACACTTGTTTTGTATTACATATTATTTGTGTTACTTGACAAGTCGCATTAATAAAAATTCTTAACTAGATCAAGCAATCTGCTTAAAAGAAACTTCTGTGTAATGTCTTTTCTGCCAAGGCCTTCCTGGATGGCAAAATTGAGCAAACTCCTCTCTGGTGACAGAGGAATAAGTTTCTGGCCTCTTCGTGGAGCAGAGACTGCCATTGTTGCCATCTGTTATGGATGTTAGATGGTGGCCACAGAGTAGTAAATGTGCTTCATCAAACGCCACTGTATGTCTGGCTTGTTTCAACAAGATCTGTGCTTCACTCATGAGGCAGGACAAAATCAAAGTTGCCTGGGAAATGGTTAATATATATCCAGAATTTAAAGTAAATTATCTGTGCACCAAATGAGCTGGATCTTGTTGAAATGCAATCATGTCATCTAAGTAATACTACTGCAATGTGACTTTTTTATAAGACTATTAGCTATACATCCTACTGAATTATATGAATATGTGCTCAAGTACAATAAATTTCAGAGCCCATCCAATCATCATATCCATCTAGTAAAACACACTTTTTAATGTACATTTAACAAAATAATGATTTGAACAGCTGACTACTCCATTTTAATCAGAGAAACTGATGTGTCCATATTTCTTACAAATAAGAAAATCTCTGGCTGTGGGAAGTAAATGCACATCTCTTCAAGAGTATCGATTTGTTCTGAATGCAACTCCTCTCTGGAATGCTCACAGACCAGCAGTATGACCTACTGTACATTGTTTCCTCTGCAGCATTTTGCTGGCTTCATATATTTTAATTTCAGAGCTAATGTCTTTCAATGTTCTTTTTATTGGAAGTAGTGAAACACTAATGAAGCAATGTTCAAGCCAAGAGATGATAAAACGTAGGGGATTTTTATCTTTGCAAAGGCAATTCTATAGACCAAACAAGTGATTTACTAATACCTTGACATGTCCTATTAATGGAGAAGTTGGTTTTTTTTTAAATAAATGGGAAAATATTGACCACTATCTAATTAGCAGCGGACCTTTACAAGGTTCTTGTCTGATCTGACTGACAGTATGTACTTTGAAAGGTGTTTGGTAGATAGATTTTAGAAGACAAGCTGATTATCTTTGTAATTCATAAGGAGAGCCATTGGTTGCAGTGTTGTGTCACTCAATAGTTACAAATTCAAGGAAATCATGATACATGGCCTAATCAAAGAGTTTTTATCTGACAACTGCTAACAGGACAGGTGTGCCCGTGGCCCTTCCTGTTTGTTATGAGCTTGTTTCATTCTCTTTTTGCCCCAGCGTCTGTTACTCACCAAGAGCACATTAATCAAGTCTCCTGTCCTGCACAAACTGCAGCACAGATCGAGGCAGCTACTATAAGATAAGTACTCTGGAAGTGGAGATGAACCCAGCAGGCTGCAAGGGTCAGGCATCCTTACTGAAAAGGGCTCTCAGAGGCCAGAAATTACTTAGAGGGATAAAAATGAAAAAATAAGACGTATGTGAAGACAGGGTTACTGAATAAAAGAACTGTGACCACCAACCACTTCTCCAATAAATGTTTATTGTTTTACAGCCTATTTGAAACCCTAAATGGAGGACCATTAGAGGGATATTATTACAGGACAGTTAAAAGCTTACAAAAATTTCTCAGCAACTCTGGAAGCTGCATAACAGAATCATTCCTTAGTGACACCAGTAGCTCCAGACAGAAAGCAGTGATAATGCAGATATGCTGTTTCAGGTATTCAGGCTGGTTCGGAATGGCTTCAGCTCCAGCTAGGACAGCAATCTATGTGTTGACACACCCATAAGAACCTCCTCAGAAAAGGAGCCTCAGTGCTATGAATCAGCCCATTACACTGACCAAAAGCCAAATAACACAACAAAGCACAGAAATGTGGAACAAATATTTAAAATAAGAGTGCTGTAGGGGAACAATTTCCACTCTACACAGGCCTTTGAGTGATTGCGTTCAAAAGTTCTGTAACAGATGAAGCTGGCAAAAATAAAAGGAAAAAACATGGGTTGGCAGGAGGAGACCAGCTATTAATATCTTTCAGCAAAATATGCTGGAAGAAAGGACGTATTTTTTCTCTGGAGCTTTGGCGTGCTGAA
This sequence comes from Corvus brachyrhynchos, assembly GCF_000691975.1. Classification (NCBI taxonomy): domain Eukaryota; kingdom Metazoa; phylum Chordata; class Aves; order Passeriformes; family Corvidae; genus Corvus; species Corvus brachyrhynchos. The sequence goes on along the minus strand of NW_008239547.1, from coordinate 7,614,866 downwards.
GAATAGCAGTTGGGCAGCCACTTGAGTACAGGAACTGCTGTTCTGCTCCCTATTTCTTCACTACAACAGGAGAAAAGGCCAGCCAACAGAGCTCAGTAATGGTATGTAAAAAGGACTTACTTGCCACATAATAAGAAAGAAAAGGGAGAAAATTATAGTGAGCTGACTTTCAGTGTGGGAGTATGAAACATGAAAGCAGTATCAAGATTTGATACAAGTCTTGCTTGAATTTTCATGTTATGTTTTCATGATGTGTATGTAGTAAAAGTGTGGGAGTGACAGGACATCATGTCCTTTCCCTTCTGTCATGGTTTAACTCTGTGTTATCTATGAGTTTAAACGGTGAAATGCTGGCTTGACAGAGGTAATATTCATGGGGTGATATTAGAGAATACACTTAGTTTTCAGATATATTAGGTTTTGAAACTTCCCGAGACCATCAATGAGACAAATCTGTGAGCAAAATGACTGTCCTTGAACCATTTCTGAGAGCCTTCATAGGAGACTGCAAAAGCATACGGCACATTCCCTTGCAAAGCAAAGCAAAGCCAGTCTAATGCTTTTGCAAGTAAATGGATTTAAATTCCTTCCAAGACACTTTAGAACTTCATTCCTTATTTGTCCAACTGACCCTCTCTCTTCCCCTGATGTACTTGTACTAACCAACTTATACAGACTAATTCTTCTTGTTATTAAAGTCCATTTGTTTGGTAATAGTCTTTCCAAGTCATTTGAGATGCTGATACTGGTGAGTGAGTCAGTCTATCCCGACAACTCTCTGTAATAACAGCAGAAGGGATTTCTCAATATAATCCAGGTTACCCAGGAAGTAACTTACAGAAGATTGGCTATTTTGTGAGGCAAGTAGTAGAAGGTTTCCTCTGGCTTTTTCTCTGTGTTTGTTGCTGCTCCCTCCATTATCTACAATAAAATACCCATTGACATCCAAGACACAGAATTAGTTTTTAAGTGCTAATCACACTGCTTCTGGCCCTGGGAGATTTTTACATTGTCTTTCTTTTGCCAGCATACTGAATAGAAGATAAAGATGGGGAGTGGAACCCATGACAAGCCAGATCCTTACCTCAGAATATACTACCAGGAATATTTAGAAAAACTGTTCTCACTTGAAAACACTGATACCTTAAAATAAAACCATTTTTTTTAGGAATTAAGTTGAATCTGGTTTGTTTTTCTATTTTAAGTTTTTTAGATCTTGAAAGGAATTTCTGGTCACAGCAAAAGCTGAAAAATCTGGAATTATCTGATGGTCACAAACTTCCTGTTCACCACCCTTTGGGCTCTTTCAGTATGAATTACTCACTACTTGAGCATTCCCATCTTTATGGTGACAGTGGAAGGTAAAATATGTTAGTTATGAAAGGTTCGATGGATCCAAATGTTTGTCTTTGGGGCTTCTGTGCTTGTATCACTTTCCTGGTCTGAATAAGTATATCTATATTAATTAAATGGTTTGCATGTAATTGGAAAGTTCCCAAAGCTTAAAAGAAAATTTATTTACAAACATCATGGAAGCATCAGATGATATCAGACAAAGAGGCCTCCCACTTTTTAAAATTTCTTCCTCCTTATTTTTTGGTCCATCTTATTTTTTTCTTATAATATTATTTTGCCTTCCTTGGATAGCACAGACTGCCTGTAAAATGGGGGAAAAAGTACTCTTCTCAAACTTCATCATGCTTTAAAAAGTGGTGCTTTTTAAAGATTAAAAATTAAACTCCAAATTCTGCATGATTTACAAAGCTCAGAGTTACATCACTCCCACATCTATATTTAATCTTATGGTACACCAATATAAAGGATTGGTTGATGTTATTAACAAAGTACAGAGTATCTTAGGTCACATGAATTTTTGGATGGAGTGGAGAGAGTTAAATGCCTTTTATCAACCACAGATTTGCTTTTGAGCAATTCTGGGAGCACATGAAAGATAGTAGGGACTTAGAAGAGAAAGACAGATGAAATGCTACCCTACATCTGCCTTTATACATGAAGAAAAGATTAAATTGTGTCTAAATCAGGCATCCCTGAAAGCAGGTGAAAAATTAGGAAGCATTAAGAAGCAGAAAATTAGGAAGCATTAGGAAGCAGAAAATGGTTGTTAAAAGGTTATAGTCTTTTAAAATCGACAAGATTCCTTGGCCAGATTACACACACCAGGAGTGCTGAAGGAAGTGGGGGATGAAACTGGCAAAGCAGAAGCAGCATTTTCACAAGTTCACTCAATTTTTATTCACTTCAAGAGCCAGAGACAGATCTGAAGACTGGGAAAATGGGTCACACCGTTTCTTTACTTCAAAAAGATGAAGAAGAGGAAGGGATACATACATGATAAGGTTGATTCAGTCTTTTTGATAGTGTTGTAGGAAGAGAGTGAAAAATGTTATGAAGGCTTGAAAAAAACCAGATAAAATATAGCAAAGGGTAAAATGTCACTCTGTTTGTTCAGCACTATTCAATTAACACCATCTCATATCTCACCAGACTAATGCATTTGTCCATACTTAAATGTATTCATGTTGTTTGGGAAGATATTATTGTGATAGATAGGGATCATCAAAGAAGAAGAATCACTACACACCCTGCTAATTTCTCCACATCACAATTACATATCTCTTAGAAGATCCTTTGAGAGCACCCCACTTTAGAGTCCAGGACAGACAGGCACAAAACATGAGATACCTTTCTGTAGTTCCAATTCCTTCCTCAAATTCAGAGGCTAAGCCTTTAAAGAGGAATGTACAATATAAGAGATAAAAATAGGAATTCCAACGTGCTATATCAGGATATTTTTTGTCTTTCACAGTGAACTGTAGCTTGCATCTATTTTAAACTCTCAACTATAAACAACACTATTTACCTGCAGCTATGAGAAGCTGTTCCAAAAATCCTGTATACAAACCCAACTTTGTTGTTATTGTAGAAAGAGGGTATTCTACTCCCATTATATGAACATTGTGATTCCCTGAAGAATGGACAAGATTATGATTTGCCTAATTCTTGACTAGCTTCCAGTTTTTTAAATTTTTCTGAACAGTTTAAATATTGGGCAGTGAAGCTATGTGTATACAGAGGCAGTGATGCTGGTCAATACAAACTGCAGATACCATCCCTTGAAATCTGTAAATTAAATGCTTATTATCAAGGCTCAAATAAGTAGAGCATTTCTGCATTTTTCTTTTAAGAGCTGATGCAGAAATACTGTCTTCTCATGTGTTCATAAGTTAAGTCCCACCGTGCTTGTTTGCTCTGGCACTGTTCATGAGAGCACCCTTCTGTCACTCGAAACAGGAATGTATGACCTCCTGCTGTTGGATGGCTGCATGGTAAGGCCAAAAACTGTGTGGTGGAGCTTTTGAAATGGTGCTTATTTTCAGAAGAGGTCAGGAATGAGAGTTCCACAGAATCATTTTGTCCCAAACTACAGATATGCCTGTCTTAAGCATACACTAATTTATTACCAAAATATAAGCCCAGGGAACAGTAAATAAAAGATAAGGTGAACAGATGTGGTAATGCTGCATATTAGAATCCAATTAACTGATATGCCAACATAGCATTTTTCTTGTGCCTCTCTCAATATGTTATTCCATGGCATCAGGGCTTGCTTCAAGTGACAAACTGCTGCAGCAGCATAGCTGGTGTGGCCATATGGCATGTGGTCAATGAAACACACTTGTAGAAATGCCAAAAATGGAAGCACTCTACTCTTCCCCAAGCATGTTTCTTCCTGAAATTTGTCTCTCTGTAATAAATACTAAATTGCAGATGAGCAGGAAAATCTAACTATGGAAACAGTGTTAACCAAATCTTTATTAAAAAGTAAGTATCTACTTTTAAAATTAGCATGTCACATCCTTTTACTCATGTCACATCACTTTACTCTTAAGCAAGAAAATTAATCAGATACCCCATATAGCTGTTTCTTAACTCTTGTCTAAAATGTCAAGAACTCATTTTTGGAGGGTCAATATTTGAGTTTCTTTACGCTTTTTCTACATTACAGTTTGCAACTGTTAAGGATACAGCACAGAAAAAAAAGATTACATGATCAAAAACTATAAGAAAATTTTTTTTCCAGTTTTTAGCAGCTCCTAAAACTAATTCTGAAACTAGTCAATTAACTATTACTTGTCATCACAAATTTATATTAATTATAACATTTAGTCCAGTTTACAAACATATATTGCAAAGTTTTCGTATGGTCAGACCAGAAGATATGCACCCTAGTTTTCAGAGTAAAGGTAAGGGGGAAGTCCACAGACAAGAAATATCAGTGTTCCCCAAGAGACTCAAGAGTGACAAGAGACCATTCTTCCTCTCACACCTGGAGATTTAGATTACTCGGAGTTCTGTGGCTCTGAAGAACTTTTCATTTAAACTTTCTTGTGAAATACATGCATTTTGAGAGGCATGGACTGCACCCTCATTACAGACTGCTCTAAAGTTTTGATTATCAAAAACCAAAAGAAACTCACATTCAGAAGAAGTGATGCTCTTCCAGAAAGAATGTGGAACAACCAACATTATGCAGATAATCACATTACATAAAATCCTCTCTTGGTGTGATAAAAATAAAAACATAACATGATGTGAGTAGCATATCTCATCTAACATTTCTGATTTCCTATTCAACTGGACAGAATGGTAATGTCTGGCATTTAAACAGCCACTTTGAAAGGAAAGATAGTGTTTTGGTTTGGGGTTGTCTTCTGACACTCATCTGACATCAGCTGCCACCTATCCTAATTTCAGGCACCTAAAAATTTGATGCACCAAATGGGAGTGGTGCATCAAATGTTTGAGGGAGCTGGGGTTGCTTAGCCTGGAGAAAAGAAGACTCAGAGGTGACCTTACCACTCTCTACAACTACTTGAAGGGTGGTTGTAGTCATGTGGGAGTTGGTCTCTTTTTCCAGGCAAAAACTGACAGAACAAGAGGACACAGTCCTAAGCCGTGCCAAGGGAAATTTAGGTTGGATGTTAGGAAAAAGTTTTTTACTGAAAGAGTGATAAAGTTCTAGAATTGTCTGCCCAGTGAGGTGGTGGAGTTACCACCCCTGGATGTGTTTAAAAAAAGATTGCATGTGGCACTCAGCACCATGGTTTGGTTGAGGTGGTGTTAGGGCATGGGTTGGACTCGGTGATCTTGAAGGTCTCTTCCAACCTGGTGATTCTTTGTGGCTGTGTGGCTGTGGATAGGCCTCCAGCTTTGTTACGTAGTGCATGGAGATAGGCATCTCCAAGATGATTCACACGGCATGGGAGGGAAGTTCTTCTTTTGGATGTGGCATAGGGTGATAATGAATCACCAACTTGAGGTCCTTACATCAGTCACAGGAAGTTCCCCCAGTATCTATGAAGGGATAAACCAATTGGTCTAAGTGAAGAACACTCAGTTTAGATGCACTAATTAAATGAACCTTACCCATGAAATAATGACTGTAATTTAGCAGGTAAATCCTTTGAAGCAACTGGCTACTTTCTATGAAAAAATTTTGTTTCTCATTCCAGATTTCCTCAGATGGGTTCTGAAACTGTAAGAATATGTCTTAATGTATTGAGTGAATTGTGGTAACTCTAAGGAAAAAACCACAATAATTTGAAATCATTCTCTTGAAATCCTTGTTTAGTATTGGGGGCAACCATAATTGTTATGGTAATATCTGTCCAAGAAAAAAATAAAATTCTGTAAGGTAAAGGAAAAACTGCACAACAAGTGATTTCCTACAGGAATTGTAAATACTGTCAGAAAACCTGAGGGGAAAATATTTGCTCATAGACATGAAGTGTCTTCTTACATTTCAACCTCAAAAAAACCTCCAAAAAACACAAGGAAACAAACACCCCCCCCCAAAAAAAAAAAAAAACACAAACAAACAAACAAACAAACACAAACAAACAAAAAAACCCAAAAGAACCAACATTGACAACTAAGATGACAGTGATTTTCTCTCTGTTATTTCCTGAAGACTGTGGCATTTTTAGAGCTAGCTCTTATCAAAGAATTACTCCGATTAAGAAATCCATTTAAAACTGTGGTATGTTATGTACATGCCTGTACCTGCAGTAATGTTTTTAACCACAAATTATCTTTTTTGATTTCAACAAATTCTCTATATGTTGATTCAGTAACCCACTACAAGTATTTTTGCCATAGAATATTGGTACTTTTTCTTCTTTCTATAGAAATTTCTTGGACTTTACCTATCTGCTATCAAAACTGTTATTTTAAATGACAAACCCATAAAAGGCAGAAGAAATAGCAGTAGCAATGATCTTAAAGTTAACCTGGAATGGTAATTTTCTTATTTCCTCAGGGACTGCTTTGAAGCAAGACCAAAGGGTTGTGCTGACTATTATACAATATGGGATTTTTACCAGTAAAAATCCAGTCTGGAACACTCAATCTTCCCATCTCCCCTAGCTGGGATTAGACCTGTATCTCCCATTTCCTTTCCCTTCCTTCCCCCTCAGAAATATTTTCTTCTGTTGCAGAACCTTAAAACCTCTCAATAAATCCATTACTGTAAAACAGAGACCAGCTGTTAATATTTTATGAGACTGATGAATATCTCTCCCCACTTTGGCTAGGTAAAATAAAAGTGAATGTTTATGGTATAATAATTAGTGTCTTTGGAGATGATTCAAAAAAGATGTAGGTAAGTCTTGACTAGAGATGTCAAAAACAAGGAAAAGAGACTTCCCTTTTCAAGACTGACATGAAGCCGTGGTTGTCACATATGAGATCTATGAATATTTAATGCAGTGTGGAAATTAATATTTAATATACTCAATTCCTATATGACAAAAGTACTTGGCACATTTCTTTCAAAATAAAATAATAAAAATGTTTAACTATATTCTATGATTTTTGACCCTGAAACCTCTACATTTTGCAGTTCTGAAAGAATGCCAACCTCTATCCAACAGCATTAGCATAATAGTTTCAGAAATTACACATGGAAATCTACATGCCAACAGCAAAATAAAAGCAGCCTGTCTTTCAAAGCTGTTACGATACATGGAATCCCTTCATGTATTGACCATTAACCAAAGAATTTATTTCAAATGATTTCTTAAAAGGAAAAACACAAGCAACAAGGTTGCCCACAGTTTGATTCTCGGTTGGTTTTTTTCTTTACTTAGGATCATACACAATCTATGTTTTTGAATAAATCAAACAGCTAGTGTTGAATAATTTATTACAATAATAATGTGACAAAAATGAGGTTAACAAGCATTTACAATGACTAACTCCTGAAGTCAGTGCAGAGGTAGCCCAACATTTTCTTGATAAATGAGATTTAAAGTGAGTGCTGTATTAAAGCCTTGGTTACCTTTTCAGCACACCACCAGATTTGTTGATCCAGAAGGTTCTTTGTGGGCCTGCATTCATAACTGGCCAGCAAATTCATTATTTCACTGGACACCAGGGCCATTATTTCACATACATAAAAAGTGAATATTACATAAAATTGTTCTCTGATTAAATAACCATTTGTTTCACTAGGCAATGGCTGAGGATTGGCTTGTGTCATGACAAGCGCAGACAGCACAGTTGGCTCAGTCTTTTTCAACCTTGTTTTGGTGGGAACTGTTCAACATAGATGAAACAAATTTATTTCTTCTCCCATGCCCAGTGAAAATTATACAAAACACTGGCAAGCCCAACTAATGTCTGAATTTGTAATGAAATCTCAAATGAGCCAATACCTTTTCTTTCTATAATTCTAACTAAACTGTGCTAATTTAAATCTCATATAAAATGCAGCACTTCAACACTCCAGAATTATTTCACCAAGCAGAAAGTTTTAGCATTCTACATGCATGTTGGAAGATAAGAATATACTTTTCACTTTAAATGGTTTATTTAATGAAATCATATATTGCTAATACTTTGTGCAGCATTTTGGTCCTTCTAAATATTTACAAGAGGCTTTGTAAGTACCTTTTTCAGTTATATGTAGTATTAAAAGTCACATGATTTTTGTTGTACATTCTCATTATCAGCTTAATCTCATTACTGAATGTAAACAATTGTGCACATTTTTAAAGATGCCTGCAGTGCTTTTAAAACCAAGATAAAATTTCATTCAGAAGGAGAGGCTAAATATTTATTTGATTTTATTTAGCTTGGGTTTGATTTTTTTAAAATGTGTTCTACTGCCTTGTTCTAAGAAAAAGAGGGAAGATTTATTTTGCTCTAATTGTATAACGTCTTTTTGTACCGAACAGTTCATTAAAACATTAACAAGTAATATTTTAGAAACTAATTTCCTAGACAAAACCCTGAAATTCATAAAAAATTCCAAATAAATCAAAAGATGAGTAGGTAATAACTGACATTTTTCTCAAGCAGAATAATTTCTTAAACATTAATAATTCCTTTAAAATAAACATTTGGAAAATGTACCACATTGGTCAGAGGTTATCCTCCATTTATTATGGCATGTAATTTTTTGGTTTGTATTTTTTAAAAACTTTAGATCAGTTCAGAATATGAAAATAGGTGTCTATTGTGAAAATTAGGCCTCTACAGTCATCTAAAATGCAGTGAGAATGATAGCTGAGAACTAAGACAAAGTTAATATTTGTCATTAACAGTAATTCCTTCTTAAGCAGTCACCTAAAGTCCCACATAAGGACTTCTGATTTATTAGACTAAGCAAAAGTTTATCTATTTGTCCAAGACTTTTATTACACAATTTTGGTTTGTCTTCTTGTTGTTGTTTGCTTGCTTTTAAATTTCTATTTCTTCTATTCCTTACATACATTTTTCTCCCTTACTTAAAGAACTAAAAGGCATTTAATCCATCTGAGAGGTTAAACAAACTGTTTTGTTGGAAAAAAAATGCCACCTAAATTTAAATTCCTTTGGTCTTTTGTCCTGATACATATCTCTGGATTGGTAAAATGATTCTTCAGAAAGACCTGTCTTATCAAGGTGAATGTCAGCAAAGTTGTCTTTTTCCATTACTGAGCAATCAACAAATTCTTCCAAGATTACATCATGGAGACAGATAGTGGGAAGAATTGGAGCATTTCTTATGCAGTCAGCAAGACCATGTTGCTAACAAGTATTTAAAACATAAGACAGGGAAGCCATGCCTGCATTCTCTCCAGAATACTTATCATCACCCTTCCCTAATGGGTGCATAAATCCTCAGGTGAGCTAAACTTGCAGAGATTCAAAGATATTTGGAAACATAGAAAATGTAATCATGAATTCCCTATTATAATCCTTTCTACAGAAAAGTTTAAAGCATCTCTCTTACGCTCTTATTTTATTTAACGCCTTTATATATCTTAACTTTATAAAACATGATGATTGAATGATTAGGCAATAGTAGAGTAATGAGGAAAAGACATGAAGTTCACAGGACTTTTGCAATTCATAGTGAATTTAGAAAGCCATGTCAGATTTTTAAAAACTAGCCTATTTGTCAATTTTTTTGTAGTTGCCTGGTATTTTGTTTCCTCTCATTCTTGTCCCAAAATGTGAGTTTACTTTTATGTCCTTAATGTGGGTCTAACATATTAAACATATCAAACATATTAAATTATGTCCACTTAAATTAATGACTATGAAGGTCTTTAAGAATGTTCCAACAGTTTTTTGATTAGGATTAATTCAGCATCATTTGTTATGATATATTTCTGTAGTTTTCTCAGTGATTGAAATAGCATGCTGCAACAACTTTCTAGACATTTTTATTTCCTATAAATAATTTTTGTTTATCATTTTTACATTACAAAATAATTTCATTGTGTGAGGCATTTTTAAGTAAATCCCAGTTTGTCAAGAAATACTTTAAAAATTATTCAAGAAAGTTATTCAAAGAAACGATTTCAGAATTTGTTACAAAAATGATGCAAAACAGAAATACTTTCACCTTATCTCGATATTAATTGAGCTGAATACTTTTCAACTTTTTTTTCCAACTTTTATGCATCTTCATCACTCACATAACTTGGAAACAAAAATATTGAAAGACTGAGCATTCCTAGGGAAAAGGAATAGGATTTTCTCCCTAGACCTTTTAAAAATTTCTGTGGAATCTTGTCTGTTCTCCGTATACCCATGAAGATATTTAACTTTACTAACACAGGAAATAATAGAAAACTTTCATGAGATAACAACTTGTTTAGCCCATAATCTTGTTTAAATTAAAGATCCTAAATTGACAAGATACTCTTTTATGAACTGTCCTTTGCTATGTATATGAGCTTACCCATTATGCATGTGACCAATTTCTCATCCTAACTAAGGAAATTGGCACCGTTGGGGCAGAGAGGGGCTGGCTATTCTCTCAGGGACTGGGAAACAGGGTGAGCCAAGGCAGTCAGTGCCCTCCCCAGTAGGACACAGTCCCACAGGGGCTGGTAAAAAGGCCTATCAACAGCTTCCAATAAGTCAAGAGATGAATCAGTCAGGGGCAAAAGATGGAGCCAGAGACAACATTAGAAACTAGCCCAACACAAACAACTACCTGAAGTAAGCTGCAAAGGGATTTTTCAAAATTTTTCCCCAGAAGGAAACAAAGGAAGATCTGGGCAGTAAGAGGTAAGTTTCAGTGCCAAAGAGTTTATGCCTTTTTAACTAAGGAATCTTGAAAATATTTGACAGCAAGCAGTTGTAAACTGTACATTAGTATATTCTGGAGAGCCACCATGTGCACTGGACTTCCAGTTCAAATCTATTATTTTCTTTTTTTTTAAAAGAAAAGCCACAGTTAGGCTCCATTTATAGGTTTGGGTCCCATTCTTTAAAGGGCAAGTAAGGGTTGGAAGTTAATCACATGTGAAGTTCTGCAGAAATGTAAGACATCACCACACTAAGCATCTGCAGTAAACTCAGCCCATGTTTGGCATGCTTTGGCTTAGGCAGCTCCATCTCATTTGGCTGCAAGAAGTCAGCAGCTACAATTTTCTTACACTCTCTTATGCTCTTGTGGCCAAAAAGGCCAAGGGTATTTGGTATGCATTAGGCAAGACAATACCAGCAGGTTAAAGGAGGTGATCCTTCCCCTCAGCACTAGTGAGGCCTCCTCTGGAATATTGCATCCATTTCTGGGTTCCTAAGGAAAGAGATGCATGGACATAGAGGAGAGAGTACAAAAAAGGTCATGAAGGTGATTAAGGGACTGAAGTGTGCCTCATATGAGGAAAGGTTGAGAGATCTGGGACTGTTTAGCCTGGAGAAGAGAAGGCTCGGTGCCGGCTTATTAATGTATGTAAATACCTGAAGGGAGAGTGCAAAGAGGATGGAGCCAGGCTCTGCTCAGTGGTGCCCAGTGACAGGACAGAGGCAATGGGCACCACTGAAACATGGGAGGTTTCCTCTGAACAACAGGAAACACTTTTTCTCTGTGAGGTGACTGAGAACTGGCACAGGGTGCCAGAGAGATGATAAAATCTCCATCCTAGGAGCTATTCAAAAGTTGTCTGGACATGGTCCTGGGCAACTGGTGTCCTTGCTTGTGCAGGGGGTTTGGAAGAGATGGCCTCCAGATGTTCCTTCCACCCTCAAACATCCTGTGATTCTTTGACCTGTAAGGATTAAGGATGTAAGGATTATGGTAAACACTGAGCCCAGCAATCTTGCTATGTTCAGACGGTACATATTTGATTTTCCATTACTTATGCCATTTCAGTCACATGACATAAGGAATAAATGTGGCCTTATTCTGACAGTGGTCAACTTGTCTACATGGGAGCTTCCAGCTTTGGATTGTGGAAAAAGTGCAGTAATGTTCCCAGGGTAATATACTGCCTCTCTCTGCAGGGTATTTTAGGTACACTGGAAGAGTGAGATTTATTTAACCAAAGTGTGATGTTCACACCAGGAAGGCTGAATTCCCACTCAGTACACATTAAGTCCTGTTTATACTGCATGTCTTGCCTTACTGATAGACAGGATTATTCCTGTTATGTATGTGTAAAATCTATTTATTTAGTCTGTACAATTAGTTTGGCAAGACTTTTCACTTGCAGACTTTTTCACTGCAAAGTCTGCAGACATAAATTAGAAATTTACTTCTTGGAAGAATTTTGCAGGGCAAAATGGGAAATGGGAGACTTGAGCTCCAAGTCTCATCTCATTCTTGTGGTTAGCTGTGTCCTGTGAGCCTGTCTATGGAACTGTGGGTGCGTATTTTATTGTTGTTCTGTAATGAACAATAAAGACATTTCTAGAGAGCAGGAAATAGCACCTTAGAATTTAAAATGCATGTACAAGCTCTCTAATTTATTCATGTTTTCAAAAAAAAGAGGGGCATGTGATAATTTAGTTGGTTCCAGAAGGCTTTTTACACTGCCAGTAAGGATCAGACCCTTGAACTAAAGCAACTTTCTGCCCACTCAAAATCTGCAAATATAAAAAGCAGGAACCCAGTGGGTGGACTAGTGCCAATATTCTCACAATGGTGCAAAATTGCTTTGTCAGTATCAGTCTGACTGCACTGTGTAACTTCTGCCAGAGTTTAACACAAAAAGCTTCTTGAGCCAGGAAGATAGACCAGTCTGTGAAAGCTTGAATCAACATTTGGGTAGCTTCATATTACTGGTTTTGCTTTTGTTTAACTATGCATCTGCTTTAGTCATTTCCCAATTCCCGACTTTGTTTTTTTAAATCCTTTCTGATCACATTACATACAATTAAATTACTTCACTGAACAAATCATGTTCATAAATTTGCCTTATTGATTGTCCAGAACACAGTGCTTCAAGAACCCAGTGTGTTGCATGGCTCCTGTACAGCTCTGCAAGACAATAAAATGATTTATTCTAATGGATGACCTATTTATGATGGAAAAACAAATCTAATTTCAATTACTGCTCTAATTAGGATGACTCATGAAAGCTGGAACTTTTGTTTTAGTATAGGTCAAAAAACAATGGAGAATGATTATTATTCATTATACAGACTCCTTCTATCTGTTATTTACCAGTATAAATAATATATTTCTGTTTGTGTTTTTGTTTATAATAAATTTTTTAAGACAGAAAGGATCTGTAAGCTGCTTTTGTTATTCTTTTAGGGATGCCTGCAAAAGGACATCAATATTGTGACTGATAATAATACATGGTATAGACATTCCCAGTGAAAGAAAAGGATTGTCTGCTACATCAGGTTTCTGTTTATTAGAAAGATTTTTGAGTAAAGACCAAAGAAGCAGCAGCAGGATGAGCACTGTTGGAGCAGGAAAGGTTGACTGTCTGCTCTGTCATTGTCTCTGATCTCCAGAAAAGCCACTTGAGGACACGTGGGCCATCAGCAAGGAGTGGTGGTGGCACAATAGAGCAAGTGTTGCTCCTAGAAACAGTAATTATGTGCCTGCTCCTTTCACACAGAAGAGGCAGAAGTGCAGCTCCCCAAGGGCACGTCCCTGACTGTCTGAGATTTTCAGTCCAGGTTTGTCCAGTTTGGCATCCATCCTTCTCTGTGAAATTCCTAGATCTAGGTAGGTCCCAGTCTGTGATCCTTGGTGTGATCCTTCATTGTTTAAAATTCTGAAAGCAGAAAGAGCTTTATAAGCTTGAACTGCTGTTGTCATTTAAGATCCTAGTGAAAGCAGCACCTTTCATGAGGTAAAGTCAGTCCTTGCCAGTATGAATTGAATGAATGCTAGAGTGGCTCTTGATATCTCTGTGTCCTAAAGACAGATATTGAGAACTAATTTCACCAATCAGTTCAACATATAAAATCCATCAGTTCTGTAGCCTCTGATAATATCTTAGTACAGACATAAGGTAAATGTTTTATTTTTCAGTAAATATTCAAAGAGTCCTTGGGGGTTTTGAGCGGCTGTTGTGTGGACAAGCAAACTCCAGAGGCAGAAAGTGTACATTCCCATCACAATTCATAGCTGTATATACTTTTTCTTAGTAAAGGGTGAATGACATGAGGCCTTGTCTAACTGCTCAAAGAAGTTTCTAAAGCCCTCTGAGAGGCTGGTGTGCATTTCCAGTTCTTGTTCTCAATACTAGTTTGGAAAGAAGGAATATCAGCCAAATTATTTTTGTGTCCTAAGATTAACTTTTCCTTGTTTTTACAATCTGTGAACAAAACACTTCAGGATATGTGAATTCCCAGAAGAAAGTCATCTATATTAAAAGGCTGAAGCATCAGGAGACAATCTTTGAAAAGTGATGCCTCCCAGCATTTAAGGAAAGTGATGCAAATCAACCCGACCCTTAATTCAGCACTGTGTCTAGAAGTCTTAAATAAAGACCTCTTTTTCAAGTTAAAGGGAATAAATAAAACCTTTAAGCAGTGAAGCAAGAACAGGAAAAACACATCAAAGTCATCTGGCACATCATTTACAAAAATAGCCTTGCAAATGTGTTGGTCAAGTCAGTGAGGTGGGGAAAAAGAAAAAAGAGCAAATGTTCTTTCCTTTCTCCCGTTCTTTTATGTCAGCCATTGTAAATATGCTCAGAAGATGGTCCTTTATGTGGTAGGAAATATAAGTCAGAGTAAACACATACTTCTCTACTGTTAAATATTAGAAGATCTTTACATAGAACATTCATCTGAGTTTAAGTAAGAGATTTTGCATATATTTGCATGATAGTCAGAAGGAAAATTCCAATTCCAGAAATCCTGGTGAGCATGCAGTACTTCAGTTAGCAAACAAACCCAAAACAGGCCTTTCAGGTAAGTTAAGAGATGAGTTTGCCCAAAGACTGGTATTTTGAGGTTTAGAATGATAGTTCTTTTATTTTCCTAATTTGGTTACTTCTGTTTGGTATAGTTTTTTTGAGAAGATTCATAGCAGAGGACTGAAGAAACACAAGAAATTAATTGCTACTATATTTCTAATATTTAATAATAAATTACCTTGTAGGATTCCCCAGGTTCTAAGCCATAGGAGTATGAATATTTTAGTACAGCTAATTTAAAATACAGCTTTCTGAAACATTGTTTGAAAATCCGTTCAAAGGCAATGGGAGTCTGTCCAATAATTTTAGTGGGAGAAATTCCTAATTATTCCAGGGAGTTTAGGATTTGGCTGAAGCTACCAAAGGAGTGGAATTAAGTATAAAAAAAGAATTACACTCTACAACCATACTATAATAATGTATACCAGAACTTAGAGTAAGAACATCTCTTTTCCAAAGGGGGTCCTTGCCCATGTCTGTGTCACAACAGATTTCTAATAACTTCTCCTCCAAGTGCTAGTGAGTCTCACAGTTTTTGCTGTCTGAGATCAAAAGTGACTGCATTGAACCCATTATCAATGTCTATAGAGAATGTTTGCCAAGAGTTTAGAATAATAGCAGAAGTAAGGTGCTATTGACATTTATTTAGAAAAAAAACATGAAAACCTTTGATATCTGGTCACTGAAATCACAGTTAAACTGCAGTTACTTTCATAATAAACATGACGTGTGATGCAGTAGCTCAGAACAATGAAATCTTACTTTTTTTAGCACGTAAAAAATTTCATTTGATGCCACTAGGAGAGCTGCACTTCTTCAAATTAACTAAAGAATGAATGTGAAGTTCTAATATTAGTTTTGTCTACAGAGAAGTTGATTTTCAAACAAATGTATTTTCATTTTTAGACTTCCAGTTTACTCAGACAGTAACCTCTACATTGTAAAATTAAATACGTGCCTGTCATATTGACCTTATGTGTTACAATTCCATGGTAAATAATTAGCATGAATAGTTAACACGAGCCAGGCTACAGGCAATTTGGGATTTAATTAAGGGTTTCAGTGTTGAAGAAATATCCCTGTCTTAGCTTACTGCAAACATATTTTTGTTCAACTCTGAAACAACTTTCAGCCTTTGGACAGTTAGAGATTTCGTTTTAATCCTTGTAGAATTTTATTTGTTTGATTGCCTTATTATTTTCTGGTCTCCAAATGACTGAGTCACTGCAAGTACTTATCAGGTACTGATGCCTTTTGCATTTGTTAAAATATTCTCCCTCCTATTTCTGGTCCTTCTGCTGTCTGGACACAGACACATCCTGAGAATCTTTTTTGCTCTTTTGGAGATCTGCTAACATATATATTTTTTTTCTTTTCTTTTTTTTTCCCTAATCATTCTGTCAGAAATATGGCAATACCCTCAAATATATTTAGTTCTCAAGGACTGTAAAAGTATAATTTCAAGGGCAGTTTGTCTGAACTAAATGTGTAGGAATTAATTCACCAGTGCATTTTTTTAGTATGAGTCCGGAACTGTAAAAGGGAGTAAAATTGTAGTGGAATACTGGTGCATAGCAAAAATAGGTGGAAAATATCCTTGTGACTAATCCTCTCTCAGTTTTGCTTTCACATTTTTCTGCTGCTTTGCTAGAAATCAACAGGTATTCCACTGAGTTCTGTGGGAATTGGTCTAAGTTTTCAGTTACCCACCAACAAATTCCTCTGACTTTGGCATATGAAAAAGCAGTTTCAATCCTGTTAGGGAAATCTGTGTTTCTGCAGAATTTAAAAAAAAAACACAACAAAATTCCAACCTATTCTCAAGGGCCCAGGACTTGGTTTAGGCCGTTGCTAAGACCTTGGTACTAAGAACTTCAGTATGAACATGAGTACAGCACTAGATGATTTAACAGCACACAATTTCAAAATGTTTACCTATCTGACTCTCTGCAGACAGATAAAACCAGACCTCTGCCCCCACTTCAACCAGGACTGATAATTTTCTACATAGTTGTCATAGTCAATGCCTCTGACATCTACCATAGAGCTGTGTGCAGGGCCACTTCTTCAGCTGCATAAATACTGAACAAATGAAAGGGCAACACAAGAAAATTGACTATCTGGGGCCTTGTTTCAAAGGTGTTAATCACTGATTTTTCCAGTTCTATAATATTTTGTGCTTTGGTTTCCTCATTTTTGTCCCTAGAGGCTTTCTCCTGCAGTTATCTGAAGTCATATGACCTACTTTCCTATATACTTCCTTCAATATTTTTGATCACTGGAAATCTGACGATGTAGAAAAGTTAATAATTTAAAATATTTTTTAGCCTTCCTCCACATCAGAATGGTGGGTCCTAGTATACTATTACTATAATCTCCTTAAGGAGTTGCCAGAATTATAATAATGGTGAAATGCCACAAAAAAACTTTAAATTAAATTAAATATAAGTTGCAGATGAGATTTTGATTGTGGTAATGTGTACCCTACGGAAGGATGGAAAAATAACAAAAAATAAAAATGTATATAGTAAAACTCCAGAGCATCAAGGATTCATTTCAGCAAGGCTGCTTCCAGGAAAACTCAGAATTCTTCACCAGGAGTGGCTTCTATATATATTTAATAAATATTTCATTCCTACTGTTCTGTCTGTTCAATCAATCCCTTGATAATGAAACAGTTGTTTTTGAAAGCTCATATATTTATATCCACCTGCTTCACGTGCACGAGCAGACTGCTTGATATAGAGAGATGAGAGAGACATAAATATAGATGTACATTAATCTCATTTTGACTGCAGTTACACTTGGTATTGTTAGAGTAACTCTAAATCTAAGATACATTAGTATAAAACCAGTGCATTTGAAATCAGCCAAAGTAAATCAGATATGAATTGACTGACTGATTGATCAGACATGAGAAATCAGACATGTAGTTATGTTGCTGATGTGTTTGTTCATCATGTTGAATTTTCCCACAAAGAGAGCATTAGGAATACAATACGTGAGCTGTTAGAGAACAGCTAATAGTAACATTTAATATACTTTACCAAAAATGCCTTCAGCATAAGATTTTGGTACTGCTGCAAGATTTTGGTGTCTGTGGCCTTTAAAGGACCTCAGGTGGTTAAGGATACTGCCATTTTTCTCAAGCGTTTTCTCTATGTATGACTTCAGACATAAAATATTATGATGTCCAAGGTATTATCTAATCCTTTGTCCTTCTTGTATTACAGGATCAAAGACACTATGAAACCAATAATGAGAGTAATATGAGCTCTGCTTTATTTCACTTAAGCAGAGAAAATGCCTTTAAAACTGTGTCTGGTTTCAAAGACTGAGGAAGGTTGAGTTCAGTGTTTATAACTCTCTTGGTTTGCAAGAATAAAGAATTTTCCTTGCTTGGCATGCAATTATCAACTGGACCTCAACACTCTGAACACAGAAGCAAAGGGTGAAGTCTCCATTCAGAAATCCATTTCTAGAATGCGTTTCTGACATATTTTCAAGTTTTAAAAAAGGAGTTATACATCTACCCATCTGTCTAAATTCTTAAGCTCTATGGTGATAGACATTTCCCAGACATTTGCAATTCTTTGGCCCATGTTAAGTAGAAAGCCAGATCATAATGTTCTCTCTTAACCTTAACATCTATTAATGTTGGTTAAAAATTAGAGATAATAATGGTAAAGGTTATGGGCAGACCTTTTCCATGAAGTGGAGTTGGAATATAGCACTTTGGGAAAAAAAGAAGTGCAAATGCAAATTCACCAAAGCTCTTCAGAGCAGCACAGTTGATCCCAGGTGTAAGTCATGGAGAGAATGCCAGTGAGCAAAAGATGAGATTTGTACAGCACTCTTACCTTTGGGAGGAAAACTAGGAAATGTTTTATTTAAGTGGAAAAATAAAAGCGGTTAACCAAATGGAAGTAAGCACAATAAAGTACAATAAAGTACAACAGGGCCTAGAACATGAAAGGGATATGTGCCTCATCACCATTTCAGGGACCTGCTTAGCGCTTAGGTCACTTATCCAAAAGACAGTGAGACATCGAGACATTGACTATCAGACTCTGTTGCATCTACAGTGAGTTTTACCTCAGACAAGCAGCAGATAAAAATATGAAGGGAGGAAATTGAAAACATTGAAAAAACCAAACCCAAAGTATCTGCGTAACAGTTCAGTCCAGTTTTCTCTTTCAATTCAGCAAAAATCTCTTGCATTTGTGGGGCTTCCTTCTATTCCGTTCTACACTCTGATTGCTAGGAAGATGAGGATCTAAGGAGGCTTATGTGTATGAAGGATCATTCCATCATCTTTCTCAGAGACTAGACTACTTCCCCAAGAAAAGCAGCAGGAACATCTGTTCCAGCCAGATTTAGGCAGTATAGCACTTTTCTTTACCAGAAATATGGTTCCATTGAAGAATTTGACTCCAGGAAGAACAGGGATATCTGAACCCAAACTTCCCAGAGTATCAGGAAGAAGAGGAGTTCAGACAGGCTTCTACTCCAAATGTCCCTTTCCCCAACCAGCATTCAGAGTGGCGTTTGGGGCTTGTGTGTCATTTTCCAGAAGTGCCTGACTCTCTCTGGGTGCCATGTGAGAGGTGTCCTTCACCCAGCTTTAGCTGTGTGTTGAGAGGTCTCACTTACTCTGGTTGTTTAGCTCCCTCTATAGTCAACTGAGATGGAGATGCTGCCAAAGGGTGGGTGGCTCATCCTTCCTCAGGAAGGGACATCTGGAACTGGTGGATAAATCTCCCTGGGTTTGGTTATTTCTGGCTGAAGAGGAACCCTGCATATTCAACTGCATTTCTAACTTTCGGATGACTTAAATTATGTGAAATATATCAGCCCAAACTTGCATATTCTAGCAAGAGCTATTCACCGAATTCTTGCTGAATTCTTGTAGTATCTGAGTTGAACATCCCCAGCTATGCACGCTGAACCTCACTTTATCTGTTCTTAACTGCACAGCACCAGTTAAATGTCTCATAGTAACAACTTACTGGCATTTGCCTGAGTTGTCCACTTACCACTTGGACAAAAAACTTTAAAATCAATATTCTTATTAGATTTGTATTCACCAAGTACCTTTTTTTTTTTGTTTTTTTTACTGGCAGAGTCATCTAGCCCACTTGAATGCCCAACTTATTAGTGTGTGAATCTACATGCTTTAATAAAGACAAATTTGCTCCAATATCCTTTGACAACATGTTCAAATGACCCACGTTTCCCTGAGGATGTAGGTTACGTACCCCGAGTTCCAATCCTACACATGTTCTCAATAAATGTGGCTGTAAATTTAGCGCCAGCAAGTAGACTTGCCTTTCACTTTCAGCATGTTCCCATTTTTAGACTACACATATTTCAGACCTTATTTAAATGAAAACAAAGAAACAAGCTTTATTTCTTAAGATGTGTTTTCTATTCATATGTGGTGCAAGGAATGCCATACAGGAAAAAATACATGGTTCTTGTCTACTATGAACACGTCAGAAAGCAGAAATACAATCTCTTCTTTATAAAGCCAAAGGAAAAATTATTTTGGAACCTCAGAGTTTGAATGTGTTAGTCTGCAATTAAGTGCAACAGTAATTATGTTAGGGACTTCAGTTTAGCTAAACAGGGTTTTTTTTCTTGTTTATTTGTATGTATGTGGAAAGGGGTTACTATATATGGGATTTCTTGGTTATTTTTGATACAAAACAAACTATGTAAAAGTCAAACGCCTTATTTGCTTTCATGCCCATGCACTTAGGGCCAAAAACCCAAGAAAATAATGTGGTCAAGATCCAAGAATTTATTTAGAAGAATACAGCTGTCTTTGATGTCTAAATAGCTTAAATACCCAAACTCCTGGAAGGATTTGGGACGCTAAAATTAAAGTTTTATTCCTACATAGTTTTACTGATCTCTGGATTCCTTGACACCATCATCAATCATCACTGATACTGTTCAGATATACTCTTAGTACAAGAAGTGATTTTGTTTTATACACACTTATAAAGGAGATGAGATAATCACCCTCCATCTTAAAAAAATTAAAAACTTATACAGAAAAGCATGGGTACTAGTGCTGCTGCAATAAATTTATGACTTGGACTAGTTAGAGGCTAGGATAATGCCAAGGGAGTTCAAATACTTTCCTACTGTATTTGTTGGATTTCAATCTTCTTTCTAAATGGGCACAAAACACTTCCTATTTAGACACTTCCTATAAAAGTTGTGTTGAAGACTATAATCTGAGTGGCTGAATCAATACATGATGTACATCAACATCTCCTTCTTGGAACACAACTTCCGATTCCAGCAACAGGGTTTCCAGAAATATTTGGATCCCTCTTGAATCTGCAATAAATAATTTGTAGTTGTTAGAGGAGTCATCCCCTCTTTGTGCATTATGTCATTCTGTTGTTCAATGTGTCATTATCTGGTGCAACTGGTCCCAAATGTAAAACCCTGACAGAAATTAAAAAGCATTATAGTAATGAAAATACAGTTCCTTCTACCATTGCCTAAGGACACCATCAGTTTCTTCCTACATTTCGACCATAGGTCACGATCTAATACTTGCAATAGTGTAGAACCACATTCCATATATGATTGACTCAACTGGACTGTTGATTTTCAAGTAAAAAAGGCAAAGAGAACTATTGACTTAGCAATTGGACACCTGTAAAAAAGATATTTAGAAAGCAAAATTACTTCTGAGGCAGTCTGGTAACTTGAACGCATGAAAGACCATGACATTGAATCTTAATTTTTAACTACTGGTATCTAAAGAGATAATGACTAGTTTGCATAGCTGGATGTCTTCCTGAGAAGGAGAAATCTTGGATTTTCACGTAATTAAACTATGGGACAATTATAGCATCAGCCAGTATCAGCTGAGGCCTCCTGAAACAACTTTTAATTAAAACACAAGGTTTAATGTTAAAAACTGGGTATGTTCTTTTTCAGAATTTTAAATACATTAGGAGGTAATGCCATTTAGTGATACACTGTGGTGCAGAAGAGACAAATGTTCAGACCTTTTGCAAGCAGTTCATTAGAGTCAATTCAGATGCTTCAGTAACTGCTACTGACACTGCTCACCTGTGCTTGTATCATGGAGAAATTCTTACAGCCTAGGGACCAGATCTCTTTCAGATAGAAACTAAACCAAATGACACTCTCTGGAGGGATTTTTAATGATGCCCAGATTCTAATGGGCACATAGCTTGCAAAATCAGAACAGAGGTATTCCGAACTGTACCCCCAAAATGCAGGTATCTGTATTAGGGGACTTTAGCAATGTATCTGAAGGGAGAGTGTCAAGAGGATGGAGCTAGGCTCTTCTCAGTGGTGCCGGCAGTAGGACAGGAGGCAACAGGTAGAAAATGATGCACAGGAAGTTCCACCTGAATGAGGAAAAACTTCTTTACTGTGCCGGTGACCGTGCACTCAAACAGACTTCCCAGAGAGAGTGTGGAGTCTCTCTCACTGGGGATATTCCAGAATCGTCTGGATGCAGTCCTGTACCATATGCTGTGGGATGTCCCTGCTTAAGCAGAGAGGTTGGGCCAGGTTCCCATTGTGGTCCCCTTCAACTTTACCCATTACATGATTCTGCAGGGTTTTTGGTCTTAGTAAGAAGTATTTTATTCTCTAGACCTGTGTGGGATGTAGTGTACTATGTGCTGCCATATACATGCCGCCACTTTCTGTCTGTGGACTGCACATAAAAGCAGATTTCTAATTAGATATAAAATACTAAAGGAACTAGTTTTCTAATTTAAGATTCACAGTGAAGTACCTTAAACGAATTGTAGTCATGTGGTATGTCACATTTTGAGGGACTCTGCAGAGATTTTTACCCATATTAGAAAGGCCCTTGCTGGGAAGCCAGTTTATGTTGCCTGATGTATTGCATTAGAGAGGGAGCCTATTCTGAGACCGACACCTATTGTGGCAAATATTCCATATCCCTTATGCTACTGATTTAGTTAAAATATATTTGGATTGCAAGGGGAAGCTAAATATTGTTGCTGCAGTACTAATATGTACCAATTTCAAATTGGTGTCTTCAACCTGAGAAACTGCAGAGAAAGGTCTTACCTCTGACACTTTTTAAATAGGGACAATTACACTGATGCAACACAATCTTTTGTTACGCTGTTCATAAATACAATTTCAAACAAAAACAAAACACAAAACAGTGACCTGTGTTGACTGATAATTTGTTTAACTCTCTTTCTGGACCAATATGCTAGAAAATCCAATATGTTATTAAAATTAAATATTAGATTTATTTTCGTGTAGTTTTACTCTCTTTGAAATGCAGAACCCTTAAATAATGCATTATGTGCTTAGGCCTTCTTTGTGCAGTAAGACTTGTGAAATGACACCTTTGGAGCATACACAGGTGCAAATGTATTTCACTGACACTCTTAAAATAAATATAACTCAGACTTGTTCTGAAGAAACCTTTTAATTATGCATTACTTTTTATCTCATTATTTGTTTAAACATTCACAGGTTTTTTTTCAGAGCTGACATTGAACCAGCAGTTTGTGTTTCTGTGTCCCGAAGGCATTGGTAATTCCAAAACACTTGGGAGATTTATGAACTGTAGCAGACATGTTTTCTGAGTATCCCTTGAAGACCAGAAGACCACACCAATTTATTAGCATGCCATTGTGACTTTTTAAAAATTAAAGGCAAAATAATGAGTTTTCTCATCCATCTACTAAGACAGAAATTGCATTTTCCCCATCTCTCGTAATACTTTTTATGTCATATTCCTTTTACTGATCTTGGACCAGAATTACATAGGAGGTTTCTTAGCAGGATTTATGAAATATTCAAATAGGATATCATAATCTGTTATAAAATCCATTCCCTTGCTTTCTTTGATTTACTGTTTTTATGTACACATGCTACTGTTGCTGGGCCCTAGCATCAGCTGCTAAAAACCAGTCAAACAACCAAAGAGCTGCAATAGGGAGGAAGCAATAGTATTTTTTCATGTACTGGTGACCCAGTCTCATTTTCTGCCATTCTGAGAATTTTGTCTCATCTGCACACTTAGCTGAGAACAGACATTTCCTCCATTAGGATCATTTACACAGGGTGCTGACACTTTGTCCCCTGTGAACTACTCGTGGAAAACCAAAAAAATTGATTATTCTGATAATACCTTTAGACTGTTTGGGGGGAAATTTCCTTCTGTGATGGACACCACCTTGGCCACAAGCAGGCCAAAGTGACATTTCAATTATTTGGGTCAAAAGTGTTTGATTTCCTTTCTGAATGAAAGCCCAGATAAGATAGATATAATATCAAGACTAGCTTCTGTGAAATTAATTATTTCAGTATTATCTGTAATAATTGATTAGGAAATGAACAGGTTGAATCCTGGCACACTGAAGACAATAAGAATTTTTCCACTTAGTGAACATTTCATTCTCAGATTAAAACTCTTAAGAGTCCTCGTTGCTTGCTTTTCCTAGAACATTGGTGTCCAGATTTCTCTGTAACTTTGTGACCTCTCCTTGTCTTTTATGGCCATTTTTGTCATTGTCAGGTGTACACTTACACTAAGCATCTGTTTTCATCATCAGCTATGAGTGGACTTTGCAATTTGACCCTGCAGTAAAATCCAAGTGCTGTGATTCCTTAAGAACAAGTCCTTTTAATAAATTTATTGCAAAAGTGAGAAGACTAGGGAGTGCTCTTCAAATTTATTAAACAATTATAAAGAAAATGCAAGCAATTAGTTCATGATACATTGCTTTTTATAGTAAAATTTGCAGCAGAATACAAATTCTTTTAAGGATTGTTATAGGAACATTTTCAAAGGCTGCAAGAACAATTAGCCATCCAGTTCTCACTGAAAATTAATGGGGCTTAGGTACATCAGTCTACTTTGCACTGTCAAGAACTTCTTCAACATGGCCTATTTTGGAATTTTCCATGTGGTTAGCATTTTTGAGTTTCAATAAATGTTGCATTTTTTTCCCAGTCTTCTTTCCAGAAGAAATTTATTTGTGAACTTCTGATTTCATTTTAAAAAGCTAACTTCCTTTTGTCCTCCATTGTAAGCTTTTCCTGAAGGCAATAGAAATAAAGAAAATCAAATTAAATAAATCAAATAAATAAATATAAATATAAAAATTTATCGTAAGAAATACTGGTGATTTTGGGATGTCTTTCTTGATTTTCTCAATTATTGTGCTCAACCATAATGTAGATTTTTTTTGTTCATTATGCAAAATCATTTTAATTTTCATGCAACTTCAAGAGGGCTAAAGTAAGATTATCTGAGTGAATGCAGCACAAGAAATAGAAAACTCACATATAGATTAGCTTTATCCCTGCTAATGCAACTGGTCAACATTTCAGACCTTTTGGACATTTGGAAGGCTGCTATTGTGGACCTGACACAGTGACAGAAGTAGTTTATTCACACAATATCTTTTGACTGTCTTGTGACACCCTTACTAGAGATCAGTGTATTCACGTTATGGTTTTTGACAGTCTTTATTTTCTAAAATTACTTCAGTGGTCTTCCAGCTCATCCTAAGCATGCTTGTTCCCCTGTTTTCTGTCAGCATGCCATGTCAAAATATCGATCAGAACCACCATCACTACTCAGACAGAAAGGCATTGCAAATTTTAAAACCACATCTGCTACTTATGCACCTTTGCTTTCCAACAGCACATAAAACAATCTCAGAAAGTCTGTCTGGGTGGAATTGGGTGCCTGAAGTAGTGGGTACCATCATTCAATACTTCTGCTTCCAAATATGATCAGTGACTTCAAAAGACAGATCTCTGCTTGTTGTTAGAACACTTTAAATGCATTTGTGACAACTGCAAAGGGTGTCATTGGACATCATATTTCCTATTCAAGTAATTTTGAACAGCTAAGTAAATATTTATCTGAGCAATGCTGAATGTTTCTTTTCCATATCCTGTACAAATGGTCATTTTCTCAGTCATTCTCAGTGTACTAATGACTTTTAATTGCAGAATAATGATTGGGAAACAGACGTCTAAGAGGGAATATATTTGTGCTGTGGATTTATCCTCAGAATACTCATCATGATTCTCTTAAGTGTTTATATTGGCTGTCATTTGGTACTCATAATTATTGTAGTACTAATAAGTAAAATGAGAAAAGGTTTTTAAGCATTAGCTTTTTCAGTGTTTGAGTCCAGGCATACTTAGACACCACACTTTCAACATCTTATTTAATTATCTTAACTAGAGTGAACATGAAAAAAAGAGTGATATGTGTGAGAGGCAGGAGGAATTCAGGATATTTAGAATCAGAAAAAGAATTTTAAAAAAAATTGCTGAGCAGTATCCGTGCATGATGGTTTATATGTTTTGGGAAATCACTAACTTACATCCCCCAAGGTCCTCTTATAATTGGAGAGATGTAGGTACTTTTAGGCCATAATCCATTTTGCCTACTTTATTTGCCTCCTTAGAATGAACTAAATTGCATCCTGATCTTTAATGACTATTGTCTTTACAATGCTCAGATTTCCACTGATTTTAAAGGCTCAGAGTGAAACAAATATGTTTAAATTAATCAAGTGTCAGTCAAATGACTCAAATCATGTTTGTTTTATCTTACTACATTAAACAGAAGACATAAGGATATAGACTTGCAAAGTGATGTATCCTTCTCACTAATTTTAGACAACTGAAAGTTGCTTTCAGAACACATTGATCCCAACAACTGATCCGTGTAATGTCATCTCTGGCACTCTGGAAGTGAATGTTCTTTTTCATTGAATATAGCTGGGGCTAGATGATTCATTTAGACTTAGACAAATAAAAATTAGGTGGTTAAAATTAAGCACCTAAGCGAGAAATATCCTTCAGGTACTAACTTTGTAGTTTTAAAAATACCTTTATGAAGATTTGAGCTATGATGATCAGTCAAAGATATTGCCTTTGCAGAGGTGATAAACTACTTCAGGATCAAAGGCCATATTATTTGATGATAATATTGGTGATTTTAAGTACAAAATGCTCAAATGAAAGGTTAGGATGTTCACACCTTTGATTTATTAGTGTCAGTCAGCCACTGAGGTCAGTGGAAACATGAGGTGATACAGCACAAATGGAATTTAGTGATGAAGTAATTTGTATGCAGTATCAGAACTGCAATGATATACTCTGGCATGGACCATCTGCTCTTCCTTCTTCCTTGGTCTCCTTCAATACAGCTTTTTTCCAGTCATTGTTATACGAATCTCCATCCCATATGCTTGGCCAACAGCAATGATTCCTTATTAGATTCAAATGTAGATCCCTGGGTTTGGAAGAAGATTTTCACCTGTGACACCTTTTTGTATCAGGTGAGTAATGTTTCTGTGTAATTTCAGGAAAAGAAAGCAAAGGCCCTTTTTCTGCATCAGGGCTAGGATGACACTTCTGGTTCATGCCATAACAATGTAGCACAAATAAGAAATTCAGCTTATTTAAGCAAAGGACATTTTGAAACTATTTGATGCTCTTTAACTTTTTGGCAAAACTAGTTGGTAATGATGATGGGAAAAAAATCTGGTGCGTTTCAAAGTTTCTGTTAAGTGATTGTGTCCTCTGTATAGTAATTTCTAGACTAAAAGATTTTCATAAGACACCATTTCATATGAAATTAATAAAAGACATCTCCCTTTTTTAGATTGATCTAGGTTTACATGTCCTCTATTAGGAAATTCCTAACTTGTTTCACCTAGGCGAACATGCTCAAAATTAACTGCAGACTCAGTTGAGGAAATGTTTGCAATAATTCTTAGTATTTTCAAATCCTGTTTTGATGCTCTGCAAGTTCATGAGTTAGAAATTGCTACAATTTAATTAGGAAATACTTGTAGTTGTCCAAATGCTTGCTTCTGTTATGTAAATAACACTGGAACAAATTGTATTCTCTCACTATTCAAATCAGGGAAAGCCAGACCCACTGTAAACACGTATTTACAGAAGAAACAGTAACAAAATGGAAAGTAAATAGTTTGCTGGTGTGTTTGTGGCACTTTTTACAAGAAATTGAATATTCAGAAAAGATATTTACTTTGATTTATATTTCTTAACTGATTTGGATATTATTTCATAGCTATAAAAGTATATTTATGGACTAAAATCTTCATAGTAACTTTCAATTTCATGGAAAGACAAGAAAGGAACATTTACTAGTCAATATAAAATAGAAATATATCCTTTGTTGAATTGTCTAAATAATAGTTATTGTACACCAAATACAAAACTTCCACAAACTGGAGTTAGCTCCTATTCACTCCCATATCTGTAAAGTGGAGTGGAATTATTATTGTTACTGGTGTAGACTATTTTGATGGAAATAAGTATATTTAACATATTTTCCCATAAATCTATTAAATCTTTACAGACAAATGTTAAATACAGAAAATTTAGATAAACATTTCTCCTTTCCAGTAAAAACCTCAAATTTTCCATTCCAAAATTTTGTTGCCATATCTTGGTGTACACAAATGTGCTGAGAAAGTTGCAGATCATGTTTCTCATGCCCCAACTCCTCTTTGGGGACAGAGTATGTGTGTGCTTGTTACCACATCACCTGGTGCAGTGGGTCCTTGGTCTGGAGCATACTGAAAGTCTTGTCCAGTTATGGAGAATGTTCATGTTGAAGAAGTTGGGAATAAGCTAACAATTAAATCTTCAGAAAAGCTCTGCTGCAACATATGACTCACCTATTTTTGTTGTTTATTTGGGAAAACAGTACGGTTTACATTATTTTTGTTTTGATTTGTTTCTTCACAAAGATGAAATTCACTGAAGATGGCAAAGGCATTTGTGAATATTTTCAGACTAAATTAATCAAATGGGAAAAATTAAAGTTACACAGCAATCTTTTCTTATGAGAGAGAGATAGAAATTTTCCATAAGCATTTTATTTTTTTTTTTAAAGGACAGTTTGTTTATAACAGAAGATGAAACACCTTGTTTGGGGCAAACTTTCAGAGAATTCTGACTGTCACTCTGGCAGCTTCCTGGAGGCAGATTACAGTATAGCAGCCCTTGGACTTTTCAGATGTAGTTTCAATACAATAAGGAGTATAAATTCCCTTGAAGAGTTAGTCGGATTTCAGGGAGTTTTGGATTTTGATATTGCTTGGTCTTTTCAGGGACTAGATCAGCCTTTAAAGTTTTTACCCTAGACACAGGCTTCAGAGGTTTGCACTTGGGGAATAAGGTTACAGTACTTTCATTGAAGGGTTTTTTCAGTTTTGAGGTTAGCTGTTTGCACAGCCTGGAGCATTGACAGATAGTGGCAGCAGAGAAGGTCTAGGAAGAGTGCAAGTTCCCTAAAAGTCAATTATAGTTCTATTTTTACAGTAAATAACAATAGAAGCATTACAATTTTTATCTGAAAAAAAAATATTGAGCTGATGATAATGAACAGTGGCAGCTTTTGGGACCTTAATGCATAATGTTCTGAGGCAGTGATAGTCTTTTAATCTACTTCAGAAGAACTTTAATTAAGACTTCAGATGTTATTTCAAATAATCTGCTAGATCATAATACTTTTCTTCATTCAAAACATCTCATTATTTGTCAAATGTCATTACTAAATGGGAAGGGAGACACCTCTCAAAAGAATGCTAATCTACTGTCCGTGTCAATGGTATCTGTTTCTGACATTCTTAATTCTGCTATCTTCACACTTTGCATACAATTATCATATTCTTGTGAGATTTTATGAAAAATATCACAGCTATGAAATATGCCACTAAGAAAAATCTCTTTTACTTACTTTAGAAAACACATTCAGAAAGTAATTATTATCCTATCCTTCATCTAAAACCACTTGCAAGCATGGCACCTACACAGAAATGTAGCTATCTGGATCTAGATCCACAGTGAGACTTAAGCAAGGAGTGCTTTTTTAAGTGTCTTACAGCATGCACTTTCTTCAAGCAACACTTGAATTTACATTGGCATGCAATAATAAATAATCACTGGCTGGCAAAATGAGGGGAGAGGGAAAGAATGGTAGCAAGAAGAGGCAGAAAGTATGCAACTATATAACCTAAGGGTAAGTTATTAGCAAGATGAAATGTTCAGATTCTTGTACCAATGAACATTTAATCTGGTCTATGGTGTGGAAAAAATCCAAAAAGAGACACTTCAGGAATAGAAGAGCATGAATTAATTCATACTCTACAGATTAAATTGCTAGTCTAGTACATCTGAAACTCAGATTCGAATTACCATTTTGAGGGGGGTGAAATGAGGTTTGGAAGTGCAGGACAATTTTTAAATTCCTCCTTAGTGGTTTCTGTTCCTCCTATCAACAATTAAACACCCTGAAGTGTGAAGGGGCAGGCAGGTGGGATTTTTGTTTTCTATAAGAAAGATCAACTTGCTCGAGTTCCCAATGGAAGCAGAAGTTCATAACTGATGGCCCTAAACAAAGAAAGGGGCTATCATTGACCTTCATCTTCCCTTCACAACTCCCCTTCATCTATGAAGAAAAAGAGTTGGGGAATTCAAAGCTGTTACACAAATGACAGTTTGGAAAGCCTTCTGTGAGACTTAGAGGAGGCTTCCTTCACTGGAGGGAGTCCTTTAAGTCAATTTTGCCTCTGGATTATGAAGGAGAGAATGTTCAAACACAGCCTCTGAATTTAGCACTTTTCAAAACAGTACTGGGCAGTAACTTCTCATAATCTTACTATATTGTAAGTACGCAGTGTTCTTGAAAAGCAAACTTCTGTTTTAGTGTTTTTGTACTTTGAAAACATTGGTTTATGTTGCCATGGGATATTTTAAAGGCAGTACTAGAAGCATAAAAAGCTATATATTTTTGTTTTGGTTTAGTTAATCTGTAATCTATATATTTCTGATTTTAAATTTTTGTCTGGGGAAAAAAAATGTTTGCCTTTGCAAGAACTAATCCCCTCATGAATTATTGACTAACTTTACTGCATAAAAGCAAGACTCTCAAGGTTTTTTCAGGGGTATTACTCAGAAATTAGGAACTTTGCCAAAGGCTGGGATAAACTAAAGAATGCAACTATAAATCTCCAGGGTCAAGTACAGGGAGTGTTTTATTTTGAACATGATTCAGACAATCTCTTAGTGTGCTTCTTTGTTCTTCAGCTCTTTAAAGCCCAAGCTATCAGTAATTCAAAGTATGTGCCTAATGTGTACTTACACTGTCTGTATTCGGAAGGTGTAACATAGTAGATTTTCTTAGCTGTTTGAACTGTTGATACTCTAAAGCAAACAATAAAAGTTCACATTCTTGCTCCTGCAGAGAACAACTGTTAGGTGTTAAATTACCCTCAGGCATTTTCTCCTTAACAGTACAATTAATAGTCCATTTTTTGTCCCTCTAGTAAAAAAATTTCTTTACTCTTGAGAAATATAGGTGGAGATGTTGCCAGTATTCCTCCTCCCCTCACATGAATATGCATTTTGATAATGCACAAAGTCAAGTTGGAGTGTAGAATAAAGACCAATTGCAAAGTTATTAATGTCTTACTTTCAGAGGAGGCAGGTAGGAGGTATAGATCTGGCAGTCTCTTCTTCATTTCCCACAGGGCAAGTGACACACCTGGACTTCATAATAAGCTGCTAGCAGACACAGCCTGTTTCTCCCAAAAGGGGAAATCAGGAATTGATTATATCATGCTCCATGTACATTACTGTGAACTCTGTTATACCACCAACAGATACAGGATGAGGCTTAAGTCAAAATCCAACACATGGAATCACAAAATCAGAGAATATTCTGCATTGGAAGGGACCCACAAGGATCACTAAGTCCAGCTCTTAATGAATGGCCCATATGGGGTTCAAACACATGACCTTGGAGTTATTAGCCCCTTGTTCTAACCCCATGAAACAGTCTAAATACTTACTGGTTCCTATATAGTGCTTGTGGAAAAATACACAAAATAGAAATAATCAGTTCTCTGTTATGTCCAAGACTTCATCAAACATCAAAATATTTAATTTAAGTCATATTGATGTGAGGGTAATAATCATAATAATAACAATGGCAAGAGAGGAAAATGTCCACATTTTTGCAAGTAAAACTGATGCAGATTCAATCTTTGCTTACATGTGTGCTAAGGTACAGACAGAATTTGATCTACTGAATATTTCATTAAGGTGTTGACAGCTAAGCATCTGAGATACAACTGCAGAGATTATATATGAAACATGCCAACAGAGACTAAATAACAGACTACTCAATCTTTCCCTCTATTTTTGGTCTCTTTGTCTCTCTCTTTCTCATTTTAGCTGCATACAGTGTAAAAACTGGCTCACACACGTTCCTGCAAAGAAAAGAGTTGAGGTTCTGGTTGCTCTGCAAGATTGTGGCAGCCATTATTCATACAGAGCTGCCTCTGTAGTTAAGAAAAAGGCCTGAATCATACATTCAAACACAAATAAATGTTTCCATGGGAAAACTAACTCCAAGGGGCTTTATTCAACCTAATGACTTCTTTCTAGCTTTAAAAGACTCCCTATAGGAAACAACAATCTGTAGCATGAAATGCAGTCTCTGGAGACAAAGTGAGCAGCTGCACACATCAGAAGAACGAACTTGCAAGAATTGTTGGTTAACAGTTTGCAAACAACTGGTCAGTCCAATAAACATTCTTTAGAAAGTTTTAATGAACATAAATAATTCTTTTCCTCTAAATAGTTCTTTAAACCTACGTTGCTATATTTTTCTATTTTAGCACATCATCCTACAGTTAGTATAACAAAAAGGGGAATTAGGCCTTGTTCATATATTTTATAAATTAGGACTAGTGAGTTTATGATTAATTAATAGGAAAAGGGATGCATTTGCAACCAAATATTTCTACAATGAATAATTTATCCAAGTTTGCTTTTAGCATATTGGTAAAGCAGGCTTCATTTCACATACTGCACAGTAAAATCTCTCTAAAGAAATTCATGGGACCAAAAAATTACCAACATAAAAATCAATTGCTCATTTCCATTTAAAAGTTGGGTTAGAACTATATACAGTAGATTTAGGATATCCTCATAATATATGTGATTGTCTAGGAAGGATATAGGTTCTATTATTCCCAGACAGAAAAAAATTGTTAATTTCCCTAGAAGCAAGTTCTTTGTGTTAATTTATTCCTTCACATATTTCTCATTCCCATGAAAACACTTCTTTGTGAAAATGGAGAAAAAATATACAGTAAATTAAACTTGGAGCAGTGATTTAAAGCAGCAGATATCCTGTAAAGGGGGGAAAAGATAAGTTATCTTAATTTATGAGCCTTACAGTTGTGAGTCATGTCCTGTTATGGTTATTATATTTATGAGGTCTAAATGACTGCTGAAATAAATAACAAATCCATGACTATCTGAAATGTATGGTGAGAATTCTACAAAAAAACCTTCAAAGACATACTAAGATCAAAGCAAAACATTTAATTTCATTTAGTTCACTCAGAAATTTTGAATAGCAAAAGTGATATATACAAATAAGCAATACAGATTTCACAAGAAACCCTAACTGTAGTGGTTAGAATTTGGAGCTATTATCTAAAGTTCAAATAATTGGTGGTAATGTGTTCTCTCTGGAGATAATAGAAACTGAGGTGCTGATTAGAAGAGAGGCAGAAGGACTGACTTGTCACTGACTGTTCAGGGATGTGACACTGTCACAAAAAGAGGCAAGAGAAGAGAACTGTTTATGCATCTGGCTGTTTACACAGCACACAGTATCAGTCACTGATGAGAAAATGTAACGTTTCAAAGCTGAACTCTTTATTGTACATTAGCCATCGAAACAATGGTAGAAAATTATTTTCCATCCAAAGTTAGAAAAGCTGTTGTTACTCTAATGGCCTAATGTGAATTGACAGTGAAGTGTATCCCTGGAGAACCAAAGCACTATGCTCTAAGTGCAGACAGCACAATTCCATTTATACTGACATAAATCCCAGCTTATAGATTTCAATAAGCATCAGGAATTTTTCAAGACTTCTGTAAGGGTTTTAACTAGTGTAGATGTAGATTTTGACAAGGTCTTCTCTTTTTGCTCTCCCTTTTTTTTCCTCTAACAAAACCACTGATAACATAATTTCTATATGATGCTTCATTACCTGAAAAGACAGAAAATAGATTGATCTGATCTGAATTTGCTGCTAATAGAGATTGCTAGAGCATTGACACACCTGTGTCTCTACCACACTTGTCCAGCCATTTCCACAGTTCAGTGGCAGAATCTTTGAAGACAACTACAGCCACTACTTTGGTTTCTCACAACATTTGAAGATTGGTTGATTGGTTGTGTAGTCTTGATTTTATTGCATAGTTCTCTCATTCTTTTTGTGTCAATTACATTATATTTTTGTAGAAGTTTTCAGGTTTCCACTAAAGGGTAAACAAATGAGCTTTTACAAGACTGCACAGTAAACTGCACATGCAAGTGCTGTGATGGTGTATGGATTCAATAATTCAAAATATTAAGGAGGCAGGAAAACATAAGGCATTTTTTCCTAAGCTCATTATTTATTGCCAAGAGAATAAGATAAAAGAATTACGCCAGACAAAGGCAATTTCCCAGCTGCTGTGCCATACATTTAAAAGATATAGGCCCTTTTATATTTAAGATTCTCCCAGTAGGTGTGATGAGGGCATCAGCTGGTAGCCCTGGGCTGACTACCAATACTACCCAGGAATTTATTCTGCAATGTGTAGACTGTACTAATCATAATGACCACCTGCACTGGCTGTGAGTTCAAGGGAGAAGGCTGATTCTTCGCTGTCTCCCTGTCATGGTTTAGCATAGTTTGGGTTTTTAGTTAAAGAGGGCTCCATCAGCCATGGAAGTGATTTTTTTGCAAAGAGGTGCTTACAGCTTCCTCTAGATCTGACAGAACCAATCAACCAGCTAGTTTGAATATTGGCAACTTTTTTAAGCCACTTAAGAAGCTTGACGCACCTCTGTGATCCACGTTTAAGAATGAACAAACCCTGGGAAAGCTCTCTTGCTTCCGGCTTTCAGACAGGTAACTGGGGGCCCACAGCACAGCCCAGCCGGGCCCTGCTGGGCCCTGCTTGGCACGGCCCGGCCGGAT
>NW_008239547.1:7574217-7579885 GCF_000691975.1 Corvus brachyrhynchos | reverse complement strand
TGAAGGAAAGTGAAAGAGATAAAAAACTATTTATTTAACAAACACACTGGAAAAGGATAATAATGCTAAATGATAAAACCTCCTGCTCTGTTGAAAGAAACCTGGGGGAAAATTTCAGAGTAGATTTTCTTCTGTAGATCTCTTTCTCCCCCTCCTTGGAGCTGGGACGGGGTGGTGAGCCCACCTCCAGGGCCAAGACCTCGGTGGAAAGTCCGCCCAATGTATTCTGATGTTGAAACAGTCCAGCAGAGAGAAAAGGAAAAAAACGAAGTCCCTGGAAAACAAAAGTTCAACTCTCCAGAGGAAAAGGAGCTGAGGAAAAAAAAAACTGCCGAAAGCTGGCTGGAAAGAAAAGCAAGCCGGGTGCTTCCCTTCCCTCTCACTCTCCTGCCGCAGCTGAAAAAAAAAGTCTCTATCTGTGTGACCTTGAACAAGCAGCAAACTGCTTTGAAAAAGTTTTGCTCAGTTTTTCCTCCCCCCTCTCAGGCTCAGTTTAAAGGCATAAAAATGCACAAAAATTAATTTCTGGGCATAGGGCAGCAATATGGGATACACATCATAAAGTCACTCCAAGACACTCACCCAGTGCAGCCAAAATTCATCTGAGGCCACTGCCCGGCAAAGATCATGTGACCAACAGCAAGAGGCAAATTCCAGCTGCAAGGCCCGGGTAAGATTAACTCTCCTAGTGCTGTAAGATTCCTCCGGAGCAGATGAAGCCTGCAGACATCAATCCTCTCCCAAGTCAAAGGAAAGGGAAAGGTGAAGGCACGTGAAGAAAACACCATGAAAACACCAAAGTCAGTGAAGAAGGAAGAGCTGAATCCCCAAGAGAGGAGAAAGAGGAGATGCTTAGAAGCTGAAATTCTGTTGTAAATTATGGTGGTGATGGACTATGATATATCAGAGTACCTGCTGTAATTTCATGAAAGCATGGGGGGTTGGAGCATTCAAACTGCAATTGTGAGCAAAAGTACTTGTGCTGAAATAAGCAAATGTTGAAGTAGCTGTAATTTGATGAGAAGCTTGAACAGAGAGAGATGAAAGTGATGAAGACCTTTGCTCCCAGGGAAGCAGAAGACCTCTGTTCCTAGAGATGAAAATGATCCCAGAGATAGATGAAGAGAACCTTTTGTTTCTGAATCTCATCCTTAAAATGGTACCCCATTAGCTAAAGACTAAACCCTTGAAAAGCAGTTGTGTGGAAAGCTGTAAGGCGAGGGAAGAGACTTTCACATGTGAGCAGAGAACCAACCCGGGCGGCTGTCTTGCTGTGACATTGAAGCCATGAGAGAACTGTTTCTTGTGGAGATGTCTCCATAGCATGAGCAAGAGAGACTCCTCTGCCTAAGTGAACTAAAAAAGATTATTATAGAGGTGGTAAACTGACTGAAAAATCTTAAGGGTTGTATTTTTACGTTGTGAGTGGGAGAAGGGAGAAAGGTGGGGGGAAGAGAAGAGTTCTGAAGGTTTAGTCTGACTCTTACATTTTTTTTCCTTTTAGTTCTGTTAATAAACTTCTTTATATTCATTTAAGTTTTGTGCCTGCTTTGCTTTCTCCTAATTCTTATCTCACAGAAGGAAAATAAGTAAGTAATGGATATTTCAAACCAAAACCACTACACTGCCTCACTTTTTTGGCCTAGTGCTGCAATCAACTAATCAAAGTTTGACTTTGAAACAGGGTTTCTACATCTGCAACATTTGCGTCACAGCATGCTGCATTTTCAAACTCGTAAGATAAGAAACTTTGAAGTCGCACTTACTAAACAAATATTTTATTGTGGTGTTCATAATACAGGGAAGGTTATAATCTTGTAGCAAGTACAGTTCTATGGTAAGATCTGAGCAAAGTACAAAGTGCACTCCAGAAATGAAAATTAGGCAATTTCTATTGTCCTGTATTTAGGCATTTAGACCCAGCTTGTATTTGGAAGGCAGAAGTTTGACCACCTCACTGCACAGATAACCTTTATGTTGTGGGGTATTACAGGTGCTAAGTTTGCCGCAGCCAATCTCCATCTTCTTTTGATGCATGAGTAGGAAAAGAGATCGTGACTACTGGAGAACTTGTAATCACTTTTTGCTGGAATAAACTTACCACATTCCTTTTCCACTCCATCGCTCCTTGACAGCTATCATTTTTCCCAGCCTCACACATGACCTAGGAGAGCTTTTTTCCATGGTTGTCTTACACCCAAGAAAAATGCAAACTGAATGATGCAACAGTGTGATCTTACAGGACAAGAACTCACTTCCTTACAGTAGAGTCATATGCTACCTGAAATAAACCTCTCAAAAATACGTTCTAAAAGTGTTTCAATAAGCCATTCACAGCCGCACCCTCACAGACGGAAAATCCAAACAATATGGAAGCATTCTCAGGCTTTTTGCTGCAAAGAAGAGGTGCAATCTGATATTCTCATAGAGAGGAAGCTCAACAGGTCCTTGGACTCAGCTCAGCTCAATATGTAAATTGATGTATTTTTTGTGGACTCACTGTAGTCATACGGCTTTACATCATCTGGCCTTGCTAATACACTTGTCCTTTTGTTTGTATCCACTGAAGTGCCCAGCAGGAGAATTTCTGTGTTTTAAAACTTTATTTTTTAATAATGTCTTTAAGATTTTTGGTTTAGTTTTTTGGGATTTGGGTTTTTTTTCAGCTAGGAAAAATTCTATTTCACTGATTGCATTTTTTAAAAAAATTATTTCAAAAGGGAGTAATTTCTGAAGTATACAAAAATAAATAAAAATGCATAAAGAAGAGCATATTTTTCCAAATTCACATATCTTGAAAACAGCTGAAAAGATTTTTCTTTCTCTTCTAGCCTTTTATAAAGAATATGTTTGAGCTCAACAAGGTAAGGAAACTCTTAGCTGCAAAGGGCACATTTTAATAAAATTATGAACAAATGAAAATGGAAGGCTAGGGAAAAATGTTACATGCATAATGTTTGTATTACTATTGATGCCATAAATGCCATTATACTTTCACTAGATATGATTTCAAACATTAGCTACTGGCCTACTGGGTTAAATATTTATTTTCTAGGAGTCCCATCTGTTTCAAGCTACCAGCCAAAAGAACTAAATAATAAAATGTACAATATACACAGTTACAAGGTACAGAACAATATTTTTCAGGATGTTTGCACTTCTGTTAACAGGAACAGATAAACAGACCAACCACTGGCCAATAAGCTTTTTACTGGTGGAAATTTTATCCAATAATTTTCTATCTGTTTTGCCATATTAAAGAGTGCTATAAAAGCTATCTTTCCTATTGCCAGTTTTCAAATGCCCTCATGGATTTTAACACTCCCTTTCTTGTTGTGACTGAGCTATATCAGTAAATAATAAATGCCAATGTTGGGAGGGGTGAGGGAGGAGAAAGTGAAACTATAGCTTGAAAACAAAAGATATATTCGTGTCTCTTCTGCAGTGAAATAACATTTTCTTAGATAACATATAAAGAGCAGAACTGCCTTAATAAAAAGAGTTTACATTGAATCCAAAATCTCTTACATAGGAAAAATTGTTGTGCTTACTACGTTTTTTTTTGAGTCTGATATTACATAGATCATGGTTTCCAGCAAACTATATGCAATCTATCAATTCCACAATATTTCAGCTGTTTCAGAGAACCACTTTTCTGGAATTATGCATGTAAACCTTAATCCAGTAACTGTCTGAGATTAAGCTATGGCTGTAACCTGTATGTAGCACAATTGGGAGGCTGCATGCATGCAGTTTTTATCCTGATATTCTTGACAGTCTGGAGATGCTACTAAAATCAGAGGGAAAAGCAGTGCTCCAAAGGAAATTAATTTGCATTTACACATACAGCCATGCAATGCCCCTTTCTACACTGCCACAATTCCATCACAAAAAAAAAGAGACCTCTTGAAACAGAATCTCAGAATAGATAGACTGCTTAGAGTTTAGAAATTGTGAGAAAAATTGTAATTTATATTATGCTCTATGAAGATCATTTATTATCAGAATTTATAACCTCAATGCACCACAGGCATGAAATAACCTGTAGTCAAAGTGATGCAAAAAGGGAATATTATATTTCATATATCTTTTATTTTAAATAATTTTTTCCCTTTTTAAATACTTTTCTGCTTTATCAACATAATTTAAAGATCTCTGCTAGAGTAATTTTGAGTCACAGTCACAAACTGAGCTGTCTTCAGTGCTTTGGCAGTGACACTGTGTCTGGGTTTCCATAGTGATGTACCAAACAGATTAATTTTCCTCCTCCCGCACAGAGCACATCCTTCTGATGGCACTCCTGTTGTGTGGGAGGGCGGCTACACTCCATTCACACACTCACAGATGTGGCCTCCTGGGCTTACTCCTGACGGGCTTTCCAGCAGCTGAACATTTGTAGCCTCAAGGCCGCTCTGCAGCCTTCTAGTAAGCAGGCAGGGCATCAGAGCTCAGGCTTTGTTTGTTCCTCCTACTGATGTGTTGGGTGGGATTTTATCCTGTGGAGCTGAGAATTTCTCTTTGGAAGGGAAGGAAGGAAGAAGAAAAGGGGGAAAGGGGAAAGGAAGAGAAAAAGGAGGAAAAGGAAAAGGAAACTGAGAAAAAGAAAAAGAAAAAAAAGAAAAAGAGAAAAAGAGAAAAAGAAAAAGAAAAAGAAAAAGAAAAAGAAAAAGAAAAAGAAAAAGAAAAAGAGAAAAAGAAAAAAGAAAAAGAAAAAGAGAAAAAGAAAAGAGAAAAAAGAAAAAAGAAAAAAAAGAAAAAAAAGAAAAAAGAAAAAAGAAAAAAGAAAAAAGAAAAAAGAAAAAAGAAAAAAGAAAAAAGAAAAAAGAAAAAAGAAAAAAGAAAAAAAAAAGAAAAAAGAAAAAAGAAAAAGGAAAAAGAAAAAGTGAATTTAGAAAAGCAACCAGTTTTAGTATTTTATAAAACTGACAAGGAGAAAAGCCATGTTCCATTCATAACTGCTGTTATACAAATAATTTTAGCTACATGCCTATGAAGCAACACAGAAATTTTGAGTCCCGGAAACAAAACCTTGCTTGAAACCAATGATTTGATCAAGAAATGCCACAGAATGAGTTGCAATCTAATGTCTTCTCAGACATTTAATGGCATACATGAATGGCAGAGAGTAATACATTTAAATAATCTTATGTCTTTGAAAAATGTTTTCACATCAAGCATTTTGTCATAACAGCTGTAGCTGCTGCTTCTGCCAATAGGACATTTGTATGACTGTATAGATCATCACAGGCCATTTCCTGCAGGAATATTTTATTCTATAATTAAATCAGGAAGAAAAACACCTGGAACACTGTTGAAGGATGTAGAGACACAGTTATTTTGAATCAGATTTTAGTCCGTAGTGTACTTCCTGGTAACTTGGTAATGGAGCTTTCTGGTGTACTGCAATATAGCCCAGGCACTGGAATGGCCTCATGAAGGGAAAATGCCCCTAGGAAGCTGTGCTTAGGGAGGATGGGGAGTTGTAGCCTGGTGCTAAACTGGTACTGCAAGAGGGAAGATGAGGTCATTACTTCTGCATGAAAAGCAATATTCCAGATATACGTAAAAAGAGAACCTGATTCCCCTAAAACATCTTAACATATTCTCTGCCTGGAGAAGACAAAGAGAAGTTCAGTGCAGAACAGGGCTATTTCCATTTTCAACTTGA
>NW_008239547.1:7551595-7574147 GCF_000691975.1 Corvus brachyrhynchos | reverse complement strand
TCTCTACCAATAAATCCTCCTCGGTTCATAAAGATTCTTCTGAAGAGCAATTTGATTTTCCTTTGAAAAGCACTGGAGTGCATCCAATGTCATTAGTTCTTTAAACATGTCCATAGACTACTGCAGGCTTGAAGCTTTATGCAAAGTCCCTTGTCACTCCTGGCCTTACTTTTCGTTTGTAGGAATCCAAATTAAATTGTCCTCCGTGTGTTTCCAGTAGCACACAGGGACTGTAGGGCTTTAACGTTCTCTATATGAGTAGCAAGGCATATTGGGTGAGGCTCCAGGATATGGTTAAATTGCACAATTGTATTTTAATAGATTTTTCCAAAGAAGGCAAATCTTGATGCAATAGCTTGGAACCACATAACTAGTCAACATTATTCATATTAAATCAGTGGTATCATATTCTCATTGGACTCTTTTTTTTTTTTTTTGGTATACTTATTTAGCTAGACATCCTTCTTTTACTTTTGCTTAATATTAAGATCTGATTATTAAAATTATTAGAGAGGTGTATCTGAGCAAACTAAGGTGCAAAAGAGAACATATGCCAAAGAGAACAGTAAATGTGAGGCAGAGAGAGTGAGGCAGAAAAAGAATTTTAAAAGGGGATGGAGAGAGAAAGAGAGTGACAGAGCGACAGATTAAGTAGAAAAATATCAGCACTCCATGGATTCCAACTGCGCCCCATCCAGCTGTGCCCTCTTTGTCTGGTCTACTCAGTGGTGAGGGTGAAGGAAACATAGGGTTCAATGGATTAATACAGGTTCAGGCTGGCTGGGCTGGGACAGTTTATACTGTCTTTGCATGACTGGATCTGTTGCTACACTTGGATCACGTGCAGTCCTCTGGTGGAAGGCCTCATCAATGGGTCTGGGTGGCTTTGGGTATCTTTGATGGGTCATGATCCCTTCTAAGATGTGACAGCTCCCTCTCACATCAGCATAGTTGAGCCAGTTATGCCCCATCAGACCTTCCCCTGGGGAACTGATGGAGGTTTAACAGCTGAGCTTGTGAA
Organism: Corvus brachyrhynchos; assembly: GCF_000691975.1. Classification (NCBI taxonomy): domain Eukaryota; kingdom Metazoa; phylum Chordata; class Aves; order Passeriformes; family Corvidae; genus Corvus; species Corvus brachyrhynchos. Next base: position 7,573,126 of record NW_008239547.1, on the reverse strand, counting down.
AGGGAGGACAATTACCATGATAAAAGGCACCATTCCACCCTGCAGGATTTTTGTTAAAGCCTGTTTGGAGCTTCCCCCTGTGTCTTGAGCAAATCACCACCACATCGCCAAAAACTCAGCTACTCCCACTGAAGGGAAGCAAACCTGGCCTCAAGCAAAACACCCTGGTACCTACAGGATTCTTTTGAGTCATTAACCATTAACAGTCCAGTCTATCACACCTGACTGCTGAAGACTTCAAGAAATACCTGAGGCTTTCTAACCTTAGCATTGCATTTTTTCCTTCCCTGAACACCTTCACCTGCTTTTGTTCTGTCTGCTCCTGTTTTACTCCTTAAGCTCTCCAGTTTTCCAGTAAAGGTAATTATTCTCCTACATCTTCACCTTCTTGTATGACTTGGGTAGTGTCAGCTATTTTTCTGTGCTGAATAATGCAAGCCCTGCAACTCCATCTTTAAACCTCTGTCTGTATCCATTCCCCTATGCATCTACTAAGTATCACTCAATAGGCTTTTGCATATTCCATCCTCCAGTACTTCCCTTCTCCTGGATGCTCCATTAGGAAATGATTGCTCTGAACTTACAAACACATTGATCATTCATGGCTGCCCTATTTGACTGTGTCTTTGTAGAAATGGTGCTACTTTTGAAGATCTACAAGAGGAAATCCAAAAAAATGGGTCTAGTGCCAAAACTATAATCCACATTCCCTGGGAAATGATGTGCCTACCCTGACTGAGAAAAGCTTAAACCACAGGCTCTTAGAGGAAATTCAGGCAGCATGTGTATTTAACATTAGACACTTTTGTAGAAAAGCCTGCCAATCATATTGATTTGTGTCAAATTAAGTGCAATGGGATTTTCTTCTTTTTTTTTTTTAATCCATGTGGACAGCTTGGAGGCAGGAAATTAAACAAACCTTTTTCAATAATCATCTTGGCTGAAAGTAAATTGTGGTCTTAATAATCAGAGAGGGACAATCATGTTATAAAAAGTTATCCCTCAGGTAAGGAATGCTTGCCAAAATTAAACTCTCATAAAAGCAGCAATAAGAGAGGCGATTTAACAGGCATGATCTTGATTTTACGAATACTCTAAAGTTAAGGGATAATTCCACACATTCATCGGGTTCCAATGAAGTTTCCCATCACCTTACACTATTGACTGATCATTTTTAGAGTTCTCTTGTGAAGTAGGGGAATATACAAATTTTAAAGACATATATATCCTAATTTTATAGGTTTCACAAGTCTATCAAGTTCTCACTTCAGTACTAAATTCTTTAAACATCCTTTCTGACTTAAAAAAAAATCAACAAAAAATTCTCTGCTATGAAATACTGTTTTAAATGAGGGTAAAGTCAGCAGTAACATTGGGTATATTTTGCACAAGATTATCGATGACTTAAATCAAGGGGCTACTTATGAATGTCTGCAACACAGAGCTTTAGGGACTCAAACTTGCACACCGTGTGAAGGTGAAGACAAAGACATTTCAACTTTAAAGTACATTACCATCAGAATTACTACTGGGAAGTGTTATGGATGGCTGCATTTCTCCTTTCCCTCTTCTGCACCATCCAGTTCAGATTTTGGCTGCTACATGACTGATGGCTACTTTTGATACCCAGAGCAGAGAGCAGTATATCATTTGTATGAGCTGTGAGGGCTGGCAAAATCCCCACTTGCAGTGATTGCAGAGCACTCAAAGGAATCTTGTCCTATCCAACTTACTGGGATGTAGAACAAGAACACTTTTCACAGCCTCGCTTATTAAGGTGATAGAAAAGAAAAGCTAAAACATAGCTAATCAAGTATGTTCCAAAAAGAAATAGTAATAAATTTTGCCATATATCTCACCTTTCCAGGAAAGAACATAAGTGGCAGAACTTTGCATGCACTCTTGTGGAGGGCTGGGAGCCCTTGGCACAAGAGCCCTCTGCACTCCCTTGGAGGAGAGAGGCCTGAGGCCAGGATGACCTTTCCCAGAGATAAGCAACCTTCCTCGGGTCATGGTGAGAAAGTGAACCACCCCCAGCATGCCTTGTTTCTCTATGGTAATAGCCTGTACCCAGTTGGCTGGTTGGTTTCTACCCCACCCCCTGCCTTCCCCATATAACCTCTGTCCCCAAGCCCTCATGGAGGGAGCCTTGTCCCTAGCCACCCCTTCACAGGGGCTGCTGGACAATAAAGCTACCCCTGTGGAATTGCCATTCAAGGTTCCTGTCTCTCAGTCCCCGAGTTCGCCTTGGGTGATTTCAAAAAGAGCTGGTTCACAAGAGCTGATATCACTTGTAGCAGAGAAGTTGCTACACTTGCTGAAATCACCCGCTGCCCAGGGAGGCCTGCCACTGCCCCTGGAAGAGTTGTTCCTTGCAGGATGCTCTCTCCAGGAAGGTCGAGGCACACCCGGCTGTCCACCCTTGGCTCCGAAAGGGAAGCTAACACACTCTTGATTAATGCAAGTGATCTGTACCCAGCTTTACTTAAAAACAAATTGAAGGGGACAAAAGAGCCCAAATTCCTCACAAACTGAGGAACTTATTTACTGAAGGTGAAAAGCTAAGGCATCAAGAGATGTCTCAATATTTGCTGCCAAGAAGTATTTTTCTGAGCTTTACACATTTAGATGGAGATGATGACACTGTAAACTCATTTTATAGTAAATTTGGTTGTAAGGCGTGATTAATCTAATGTGTTTTAGGCATTTACTTTAAGATAAATATATTGTGTCTTAGACACAACTTATTCTCTTGACCTGATGTTCAGTGACAGCAAGGAGAGTTTAGTGTGACTATATTGGACGTGAATAACTTGTCAGAAAAATCCCATCTTGGCTTGCTGCTGAAGTCAACGTATATATGTGAAGTATATGGAGGAGATGTTCTTCTTTCTTTTGCTGCACATGAGCTCACTGCCTATGGCCACACAGTCCACAGTAAAAGTGAAAGCGAAGAACAGCCTCAAACATGAAATCACTCTTGTGTGGTACATGGCATTTCCTAATTTTCACAGTTGAAATCCTTTAGAGTTTGTCTCTGAACCAATATGAACAGGTATGAGGGGTTCCCTGGTCCCCACCTCAACTCCCAGTATATTCAGAAAAAACAAGTAACAATTCCAGAGGGACAAGGACACTTCCAAATGTTCCTTTCCTAGATGACAGACTGCTATCTCAGTCCCTGCCATCAGCACTTGTCACGATCTTTTATTAGAAAGACACTGAGATACCTTGCCTTTGTAAATATTGCTTGAAGGGAAATTTGCTTTTTAGTAACGTGTTTTGCTGTTGGTGTTTGTGCATCACATAGACGTATAAATGACCTATCTTTGTGTGTGTGCCTAGACCCATGAAGGACTGCTTCCCACGTTGCATTATTGAGAATTTTGTCAGATATACTTTCCACAACAGGATTTTCTTGTTTAATTTCAAGAACATATTACACATACTCAATTCAAAATTAACCTTTTGGAAGTTCTTCTTAGATGGATATAATTAAAAGCTCTTTGGTGACTTTGGCTGATTATTGCTTTGTATATGCTTAATTTGAAAATGTTACTGAAATATCCAACTTCTTTGTCTGTAGTATCTGAGGGTTTACTTGACATCAGCCTAACTCTCCTCTAAGTTATGTCTTAGAATTCCATTTCTTTCCCCTTAAAAATACATGCATATATATATATATTTGTGTTTATCACAAAATATATATTTTAATATATTTTTATATATTTCATGCAGAAGGTATCATGTTCCTAGAGGTTCATAGGCATTCTAGACTGAGGCCTTCATCATTTGCTATTTAGTCTGCCTTCATGTTAATACAGATCATACAATGTGTTTCTCTCCAACAATTTTCTATACTGTGAATTTCCTGATAATTAAAAAATTTTTCATCGCACGGTGGTCTTCAAGATGCATACATTTTATTTTCTTGGAATTGATTTTGATCTGATTCTCTCTGCAAAGTGATCGTATCACCACTGATTTCATGTAGCACCTCTGCTGAACACAGGATAGAAAGCAGATTTCTACTCTGCTTTATCTTCTAAGGAAAACTCTGCCACAAGCTAATGACATTTGCTGATGATGCACTAGTAAAACTTACCCGGTTAGATGTCTGGCTTTACTAATACACTGTATAATAGTTATTGTTTTTCTTTTTTTATTTTTCTTTTTCATTTTCTACTGGTCTTCTGATTGCCAAATGGCACTTAGTGCTCCTTGTACTCAGTACTACATGAGGCAAAAGAGTGTCAATAGCTGGATAATGTAAATGTTGTGTAAGCTGTTTTAGAAGATCTTTGTCAAATCTGAAGACAGTTTGTCTCTACCCTGAGCATGTGTTAGATGTCTATACCACTTGTTTTAAACAAAACAGACAGGTCACAGAAAGCATTTACCTCCTCAGTGTAAGACCAGTTGCAGTCATCCAGCATTTCTTGTTGCTCCAGAGAGATTTTTGCTCAACTTCCCAACTGTCTACTGCAGAAATACTGCAAGTTGTCCCAAACCCCATCCCAATGCCTTAACCTGGCTGAAGTTAGTTGTCCCCTCTGCTAAGGCACAGTCTGGCTAACCTGGCTGTAAAGCCTTTCTATCACTATTCCCAGTATCAAATACCAAGTACAGCAGAGAGGAGTCTTTGTCCCTGACATTGTCTTCTGTTTTAATCAAGTCCCTAACTTATTTTCCTCATAACTTTGTAGATAAGTCTTAACAAAGAGAAAGTTTGTTTTGAAATTCTACATACAAATATATTTTATTTAAATCTTTTACTGTGTCTTGCTTAAGGTTTTAGTTATGGTCTCTCTTTTTCATGTGCATCACAGGTAGCTTCCCTGTACTCATAACAGTTTAAATTTCAGAAGAAGCAAGCTCGGTTCAGATCTTTTTAATCTTGAACCTCCTCCACTTCTCCACTAACACTTTAAAAATAATAAGTTCAGGTCTATGCAAATGACTTCTCATCCTAACCCAGCTAACACTGAGAAAGAGTAAAGTGCTCAACAGCAACAGTTTCAGCCCTAAGCCATCTGCAGGCTCATTTTTAGGGTTTGAAATTTTAAACTGAGTACTTTGCTAATCAAAAAAACCCATTGAAGACTCTTCAACATTACCAGGTCTTACACTTTTACCACAAAAATAGCAGTATTGCAGTGAAGTCAAAATTTTATGTTGACTTCCACAAGGCCTAGAACTTGATTTGTAGTGTTGTCATTTTTCTACAGCACCAGATTTTGGCAGTATGAAACTGTAAATGAAACTCAGCTTTTATTTTTTTATGTCAGTTTTTACAGACAATTCTTTCAATGAAATCCAAATGCCCCAAACAAATAAAAACAAACAAACAAGAAAACAAACAACCATCTCAAGACCAAAAAATAACCCAAAAAACCCACTCCTCAAACGAAAAACAGAATGCATTTTGAGGGGATTAAAGTTGCATTAAATTTCATCAGACCCATTTTTGGGATCCAGACAGAAAATACAGGAACAATTTTAGCTTTCAAATCTGTATTTTGAAATATGTTTTTAATCTTACATTTTATTTTATTCTGATTCTTATTTTGAAATACACATTTCATTTTATTGATGTGCTTAAGGGATTTACTATATCGCCCCAGCCTTTTCCTTTCTAAGCAATTTTGATTTTTATTGCCTTCTTATATTTTTATTGATTTCTGTGTTCCTCTTTTCATAAATTTTTTCAGTTTATGGTTGATTCTTTGTTCACATGACATTGGTTTATAGAGTAAAAAAGATGAGAGGTGATAACAGGGCTTTTCAGTGGTCTGCTCATCTAAGCTCTTTTGCTATCTGCACAAATAGATCACTAGCAACATATTGACCGAAGTGTTTAAGCTTCAGGAGTTTTATCTTGCACCACTGACATTAATGGAAGTCTGCAACTGACACGGTAGATGGTGAATGAGAGTTTGGATTGCTACTGTATTGTACCAATCTAAACCAGGCTTTGATTGCTGCTCTATTTCTTATAATCATAATCTGCTTGATTATTATTCTGTAATGATTTCAATATATTTTTTACACCTTCATTACAGACTTAAAGTTTTTGTGCAATATTTTTTCAAAGAAAGGCAAGAACCCAGTTCACAATAATTTATATTCATCTATTTTTGGAATTTCCACAAATAATTCTCAGTACACCATTATGGTTTTTTACTACATTTTCTGAGTACTGAAATACCTGTATTAGAATTCCTGTGGCCACCTGCTTGATATGCAAGTGTGAGCAGCTGTGTACGTACCCCTGAGAATAAGATCTGAGATAAGCTTTCAAGTACTGGATCATGCTTTGGTTTCTACTTCTTATATTCCTACCTAACCGAAATGTCTGTTTCCTAAAAGCATGCCAGTTACTTTAAATAACATTACAGAAAAACAAACATCACTGGAGTACCTGAAGACATTTAGAATGTTCATATTATACACAAGAAATCCAACAAGCAGACACTATATGTCTAGAAGTCTTAATATATCTAGATAATCTGTATTCTTGAGCTACTCTAGCATTCAAGGGCCAAATTTAAAAAAATAAAAAGGAGAAAGAACTTAAATTTGTCTGCTTCAGTCCTTATGCCTTTCTTCCCTACAAAATACTAGCATCTAAATAATCACTTAATGGGAATTAATTATGAAAATTCCATTGACATTTGACAAACTAGAGGGATTCTTTTCTCTTTTTCTAATACCCACTGACAAGACACGTTTATAATATTCACAGAAATTAATGCTTAATAGGATAGGAAAACTTGAGTAGACAAAATGTACACACATAGATGGAATTTACCTTCCATTTTTGAATACATGGATGAAAAGATGTGTTTACAATCAAAAGGCATTATGCTCTGATGTACCTCATAAACTGGTATTTTAAATATGGCATAAAGGTTTCCATGTTCAAGAAAGCACTAATGCAGTTGTGTGTCTTCCCATCTGGGTTTGTGTGTGTGTCTTTTAACCTTCTTATGACTTTCTGAAAAGCCATCCCTGATCTGGAGAACAATAATTTCTACAACATGCATGTTTCTTCACACCTGTACATCTTCCTCCTCCCTTTGGTGAAAATATGTTGGTTTCATCTCTTCATCCCCCAAATGAACAATGGGGAAGATTATTATTCTTGGTCTCAGCCGAAGGTTCTATAATGAATTAAATGTTTGCTGTCTTTTAGTAGCACTAGGTTCTCATTCGTTGAATTCTTGCTCTTTGTATTCTTGAAATATTGCTTATTATTTATTGTAACTACTTGTGTAATTATCTTTTTGTTTTGCTTTTGCCTTTATTATCTCTTTTCACTTCTTGTGCCTTTTTTCAGTGTTTTAGTCCTTCAGAAAAAGTGATTTTTTATAGCTCATCTTTTCTGCTGCCTCAATTTCTTGATCATTTTTGTGGTGGATCATGGTTTCCTTATGAAATATATTTGTGTTATAAGCATGTACTCAATTTTTTCAATCAGAGTATGCAGATGCCATTTCATTTGGAATTCAGAGCTCTGAGAGAGGAGGAAATAAGGACTTTAAAAATTGATGCGTCCTAATATATGGGTATAGCATTAATTTTACCTTCTGGATTAAAAAGCATATTTCCAAAAAAGTTTAAATATACAAATGAAGACATATAAATAAACTTTATAAATTATCCTGGCATATGCTTGGAGGAAGCAAATAGAGTCAAGTACCCAGTAACACAGACACACCAAATCCTGTATTCTGGGAGTTTGCTGAAGTCTGAGAGCTGGGCTTGCCCTGTTGAAAGGTCTTTGCACAGGAAAGCCTACGAGTTTCTGTGGTCCAGGTGTTACTTTTGCTGCTGCAGTTCTGCTTCTATCTCCTGAGAGCAAAGTCAACAGATGTGATTACAGACGGGATGTTTTTGTCAGAAGTGGGGCTCTAAAGCAGATAAATCTAGAATCAATCACCTATGCAGGCTGGAAAAGTTATTTTGGAATTTCTTCTTGAAAATTGTGCAGAAAAATACAATTGAATGTGTTTTCTATTGGCCTGGAGGTAGATGGTTTACAATGGTGTACATACCTTTAATGACATGGGAATCTTGCTATGAAGCCTATAATATGCCTCTGAAATAAGTACAGCAATATTTTAGAAGCTTTTGAAGGAGATTATACATGCCAATAAACAAAAGCACATTTTTCACAGCGTTATTCATTATTCATAGAGAAAAATTTTCTCTACTAGTTGCTGGTAACTCAACCTCATTGTTGTAAGGCACAAAGAAGAGGTGAAGGAAACCTGAAAATGACATATTTTGTATTTTTTAACTGCTGTCGCTCTTTTCTAAGATCCTGTCAGCAAGTCTATTTTCCAAAATTAAACTTTACTAGATGCAAATTAGTTCAACAATTCTATCCAGTTGACTTGGAAGTACCAGGCTTATTTGTGCAGAGCACTGAGAAAGAAATGTTTTGATGACTGAACAGTCCAAAGGGCATTTAATAAGTATTTGATGTCTGTTTAAATTGAAGAGTATAAAAAAATTAATTTTTCAAGACACATGTGAGTTTAAGCACCTGCTTTAAGTTAATTCTTAAATGGGATATTTTACCAAATGAAGGTTTAGAACTCTGATTCTGATCCACTTGCTTCAATGGTATTATTCATAAACTTGAATAAGAATCAAAATGATATAGAACAGGCAACTAACATGAATAAAAAGTGACAGTATGAAAAAAAATGTTTGAAAGATTTAGAACATCACAAAAGTCCTTTCGCTGAAGCCCTTACATTTGAATATCTCCTCATGAATTTATTCTTCCATTTCCTCCTACGTTTTCTTGCCATCATATCCATTCTCAGCTCAGAACATACGTACTACCACAAGACAAGCAAAGACAATTCAAAAAAACAATATATAGATGAGTTAACTGCAACTAATAATGTTACTTCAATGTATCTTCATTTCCACAAACAAAGAGATTGTCTTACAGTAACCATTAAAATTAAAATTTTTTAGGGGCTTTGGCATATCTATAATTAATTATTTTTTACTACCATTTGGATTTATTAGTTTACTTTATTAGTAGTTTTTTAGATGTGTGCAAGGATACAGATCCCTTCTGCTTTAGGATTTGTATTCAATATAAGGGAAGAGGTCAAGACATCATGAAAAAGTGTGCTGATCTGGATGACTCTTGCAGCTGGTCATATCTTTTATAAAAAAATGCAGGAGAGATTTCTATATTTAGAGGCTCAGAATAACTTTCTTTTCCCTATCCTTCAGCAATTTTATTTTCCTAGGCCTCTATTTTTCTTTTAATTGAAAACAGCAGATTCCACTATAGTTGTCACATTTTGACCTAAAATATGACATTTTCGTCTGGGTTTTATTTGATTAATGAATCATGCAGTTCACCTGATTTTGATTTTACCTTGCATTCATACATTTTTTTTCTGAATACACTCGATGAAAAAGTTTCAGTTCATCACCTACTGAGAGCTCAGATAACAACTGTTGTGTATGGAAGAATGAGACCAGCACCGGCTCCAGGAGCTGCTTGTGGAGATCTGTTAACATTTGCAATTGTACTTATGTCTTCCTATTTTTCTTGTTGTGGTAGTGAACTGTTGTTGGGTCTCTCATTCATTAAAGCACTCTCTGCTTAACAGTTTTTGTTGCTTGTCCACCAAGATACAGTATTGGGAGAACTCAGCCTTGAACAGAAATACACAGTTTGTTTTAAACTGAAAAAAGAAGATTAAATGCAATCACAAAGCTTTTCCATTACTGTCATAAAGTTTAAATGCTGGATGTGTTATGACTATTGTTAATTGTTTCTCCTGGGTTGTTTTGGGTTTTTTTTGTTTTGTTTTGGTTTGGTTTGGTTTGGTTTTTTGTGTGTTGTTTTTTTTTTTTTTTTTTGTATTTTTTCTATTTGATGTGGTTGGTTTGAAACATTTTAGCCCATCTTTTTCTTCTGGAAGAAATCTGAACAGAGAACTTGTATTGTTTCATTGTTCCACTTCTGCTTCACTCCCCTGCACATTATTTGATTTTTTAAATCCCTATTATATCATTACTTCAGAGGAAAATAACTGGAGGATATCTTCTCCTTTTAATCTTCCTCTGCCATGTAATAAGAGGGTGGTTAGAGACTGGGCAAGGAAGAGCAAAGAAGATATTTTAACAGCAGGAAAGTCTCATTCAGATTCCTAAATGAACAGAGAAAATTGGGCCAAGACTTCGCTAACATTTTCCATCACTTTTTATTGACCTCAGCTTTGAATCAGAAAACACCACCTGGATATACTGTCTGCAGCGTATCCCAAAATAAACATTGCCAGTTACCACACACTCAGGGGATTCCCTTTCCTTTGTAAGAGGAAACAAAAGCAATAGAAAGTGCAGAAGAATTTATGTGGAGCTGTAAATCTTCCATTCTCAAAGTCTGGAATCCTCACTATGATGTTACAGCCATGGTTACTGATTACCAGTGTTTTGTAGCTAGGGCAATTGTCAGCCTCCAGCCAGAGTTGCATTACTTTTGTCTGATTCTGATTTACGTTGACATTTTCTCGCCCATCAAATACAGTCATTATGGACTAGATGCTGTCTTGTAGCCAGTCTAGAGCAGGCGTAGGTAGATGTTTACACAGCTCCAGAAAAAGAAGGGAATTTCTTTAGGAGTTCACTAATACAACACTAAAATTTAACCTAAGATGGTTCCTAGTCAATTAATCTCTTATAAAACTTGGGCAAAAGAAATGGAACTGAGGGGGCATTCAGAGACCCATATTCAGAAGACATAGTCAAATAAAGGCCAAACCATTCCTAAATGGAGCAGCAAGCAGATATGGAGGCAAATATGCCTGTAAATAAGTAAAATTATGCTTTATGCTTGGCCTGATCATCTTTGATTTCCTCCTTGATTTTTTTAATGGGATCTTAAAACAAAGTCTTTGAGAATTCTAAGTGATTAGAAATACTCTGCATGATTCTGCCAACCTTTTGTATAACAGCCCTGTGATTAGGGACCTCAAGTTAGAGAGCAAAAGAATTGGAAATATGAGTCAAATGGGAAACCTGAGCTTTTCTCCTAGATTATGCAGGAAGGAAATTGCATCTTTTCTTCTGAGGGAGATATTATAAAATATAGTTCAAGACAGCCTTCTCTCAGTTTTTCAGGTTATGTAGTTTTCATAGCAAAACTGACAATACAAAGATAACAGTATTTTAGAAACTTTCAGCACAAGATATATACCTTGAATTCAGGAGTAGTTCCTGGTGTTGATCAGACACAGCCTGGGGACCAAAAATCTCATCAAATCACAACAGAGATTCAGTACAGAAGATCTTGATAAACCTGGGAACCAGGCCACAAGAAACTGCGGGAGATTAAAAAATAAAAGTACAAAGTTCTACACATAAGAAAGAGTAATCCCATGGAATAGTAAATGCTAGGAAGTAACACTGGGAAGAGATAGTGGGAAGACAGACTGAGAAACCACCTTGTGGAAAATGTTTACATTATAGTCTTTATGGAGAAGAATCTCCTTACCTGTCTCATCTGCTTGCAATGGAGCTTTACATTAAAAAAAACAATGCTTTAACTTCTCAGCCAGATTGGGCAAGACTCAGTATAGAATATCCTTGTCCTGTTGCCTGTGTTTTAATGCTTTGTACTTCACAGGCATGTCTTTATACTTGTTTATCTTGCCACTAAGTCGAAGTCAGCAAGCAAAATTCCTCCCAAATCCAAGTCTCATAATCTATATGTTGGAATCTTCTACTAAAAGCTTGTGGGGCAGAGATTTAAATCTCTAAATGCACAGAGAAAATGCATGTACTCAGTACACTTATGCATCTGCAGGTGAATGTCTGTTGGTTTCTCCCACTGGGTATATTTCATTTTGTATGAGACAAATCTTATTCAGAGAGCAAGAATGACCCTCTCAGCCTAATGATTTCCATTTGTGATATGAAAAGCTGTGGTTCTTCTTTCTGCTCTCAAAAATCATTCCAGGAAAAAGTGAATATCTTTAGAAGGCAGGCCTGGGAGCACACTTAAGAATATGTTAGGACAGAGCAAAGACACAGTTCTGGGAGAAAGGAGAGATATAAAATCCATCAGTCAGAAAAGGCACTGAATCTTAACTCTCCTTCACCTTAATTTATTCTTTCTATTCTGGACTGCTGCATCAGAGAATAACACCACCCGCTGCTTCTGGCCCATTTGCAAATATAACCTAAACACGTAGAAACTTTTTCTGAAATGCAAAAGTGTAGTTGACATTTTTTCAGTCAACTCTAACTGCATTTCACTAACAAATGTCACAGCATGCTGCTTGAACAGCCTTGTTTCATGAAGGAAACAAGCAGAACCATCATGCTTTGCAGCCTCAGGAATAGGGATGCAAAAGGAAAGCAATTTCTGTGTGTCTCCATGAAAGCCATGTGACAAAAACTGCTAATGTCGTTCATCACACAATTTATACACGTGCCAACAGTCAGACTGACAAGGAACAGTACTTAGCAGTCCAGTTCATATCCTAAACTGGCAGAGAAGGGGTTAAAGGGGCTCCAGTACAAGTATTTATTCTTCACCCGTACTGGATCAGAGATCATGTCTTGAGAAACACCAATGGCTTCCTCTGTTATTTCTCTCTATTTTCATCTTCAGAGTATGGACATTATTTTCACATTAGAGGGTACCAGTCATTACAATCTCACATTACTTAGTACATTAATCTAAATATTTCTAGAGAAGCAAAGCATACTTCCATTTATAACACTTTACCAATATGGCCAGGGATTTCAAGGTAGTACTTTATCAAAAGACACACATTTTTGTTCTCTTAGCTAACTCACAGAATGAAAGCTACAGTCTTTTTTATCTTATTTTCTTTTCCTTTTCCTTCTTGTTTTCTTTTTTTTTCCTTTTTTCTTTTTTTCTCTTTTTCTTTTTCTTTTTCTTTTTCTTTTTCTTTTTCTTTTTCTTTTCTTCTTTTTCTTTTTCTTTTTCTTTTTCTTTTTCTTTTTCTTCTTTTTCTTCTCTTTCTTCTCTTTCTTCTTTTTCTGTGCTGGATGTTGCCAACAATATATTACACTGACTTTGAAGAAATCTGTAATAGTAAATATTATGGTTTCTTCTAACATTTCACCTATGAAAATAAACTGCATAAAATGGAGTTCACATAAAAGATACCAGGGTCAAAGACCATTAGAATATGCACTGTAGGTCCCTTACAACACAGTACCCATAGGCAGTGATTATTTATTGGAATATGTTATGAGTCATGGCAATTCATAACACTACAGTCGCTGGAAAATTCCATTTTCCACTCTGAGCCAACATTAGGCTTACAGTACCTACATTTTGATTAACTGAGACACAAATGCATCCCAGCAGTTACAGGAGAGTTGTTTCCTTTCTTTCCTAAAATTGAGAGATACTTATTATTTCCAGGAAAATAAATAAGGTCGTGTGGAATGAAGCATTAACAATTCTTGGCAGGACACTTAAAATGAATAAGACTGTACATGAAAGCTTGTTTGACTGTCTATTTAGTTTCATTTTAAAGATTTCAGTCTTATCATTCATGATTTATGCACAACATGTACTGCCACTTGCTGGTCTGTTCTATAAATACCTTCATAATCTGAATTAAGATAATCTGTTATCTGTGCCTGGTAGATGTATTACAGTTTTGTACTCACTTAAAGTTCCACCAAACCATAAAGCCTTTTTGCATTTTAGATTTAGCTAAAAATATTCACCCATTAAAATAGCAATCATCATTAAAATTAGTTCTCTGATTCTACTGATTAATTTTAAAGCAACAAGCAAGGTTTCTGAAAATTTACAATTAAATATATTTTTAGACAAAACCTGACAATTTTTAAGAGTCTAGAGAAGCAATTACCTGGCATAAAATCTGCAGGACACAGTTAGAAGGAAGAGGAAGTAATTTGAAATAAATACATATATTAATATAGATGTGTCATAAGAATATTGCCAGAGGCAACACAGCAGTGTTGCTAAAAAAGTTTTAAATTAGTATATTTAAGACCTTTCCACCTCACTCCAGACAAATGTGAATCCTTCTATAAAGGGGGCAGGTTGTTTCTTTGTGAATATATAGTTTCTGCTTAAACAAGTTTCAAACTTTTCATCTTCTATCACCTCTGTAGTTTCACTAAGACAAATGTGAGTAGTTGGCTTAGGAGATGCAAGATAAGGGTTTATAATTACATTCTGGTAAATGGGCATTTTTAGTCACATGAGGAATTTGAATCTTACATTCACCTTTGGCTGTTGCTAAAGGGGAGGAATAACCTGCTCTCCATGTCTGTGAGAGAGAGAATAAAAAGTGCTGGAGCCAAGGCACAGTAAGAACTATAGCTTATGTCTATTAGCAAGTGCTAAATCACTGGCACAGACTGCTCAGATTTGTTCAGAGAAATCAGGAAACGCCATCACTGGAGATCTTTAAGATAAGTTAGAGAGTAAAAGGTCATACCTTGATGCCTTTATTTAGTCCTTCTAAGTATCACATAAATGTTCTGAAGAGCATTTAAGAGTTATGTAATTTTTTTCTTTTTTTACATAAAGCCATAAAAAAGTGTATGTTTCTTCAATATTCATCTTCATTTACAAACAGAAAAAGTTGAGATTTGAGTCTTTATTACTTTTAATTTTCCTATTTCCTTTCATTTGTTTACCTGAGTCTAAGAGGAGGGCTTGGATACTTTGTGTGTTCTTTTTTCTTTTTTCTTTTTTCTTTTTTCTTTTTTTTGTGGGCCATTTCTCATTTGCTGGGGTCCATCAGTTGGTAGCTACTGGGCTAGAAAACCTCTTGAATGTCTCTGTCATCTTGTTTGCCACAAATAGCTTCTAAAAGATGGTCTTTCTATTTAAAATTTAAATTATGCTTAAAAGTCAACTGCAGTAATGCAAATTCTAATTTTAAGTCTGAAAACAAGCCAAAGTCTGTAACTGCCAAGTACTGTCATAGTTTAGGAAATATTAACATGGGTACAACCTTAAACTTTGGCACATTCTAAAACTTTTTTAACAGTAAGAGGATACTCAGAGAAAGATGTAAAGGCATATATTTTTAAATTAAGGACTGCCATCACCCTTAGATTATGGGGGCAAGGGGAAGCCCTCCATAGGCCAACAGATTTTTTTTTAATAGGAAAGAACAAGATGTCCCTTTAAGCGGAAGTCCATTTCCTTCTCTTAAATAACCAGTGTGCCAGACAAGATTTTAACCTGTTTATCACCTTTTTAAATTCTTTTATGACTTTATTGCTTATGAACATTGAACATCTTACAGTAAGCCCAGATTTCAAGCAGCAGAACAATTTTAAAAAAAGCAAGCTGCAAGCTCCACTAGAAGCATAATGGGGCCCATGAATGAGTATTTGTTGTGAAGTTTGTGAGTCAAGGAATTAAATGTTGTTCAGCTGACAGTACCTGCAGATGCAGTCATAAAATACTGGATGGACTTAAATTGCAAATAGTAGCAGTCTACAGGCTGTCACAGGTGACCACGGGACAGTAACCACTCTTGAAATGCCATCCTTGAGCCTTTTAAATAAAGAGCGGTGGTAGATTTTTTTAAAGGGTGTGGGAAAGGGGAGGACAAACTTGTAACAGACTGTTTTGATGTGTCAGGGCAAGACAGAAGTAATTAACTGGGACCTACCTGTCTCTGCTGTACAAGGAGTGCATTGTGCAGCGCTCACAGCTCTCTCTTTGTCCTTCTGAGCACTGCAGGTATAAACAGGAGTGACTTAAGGTCTAAGAAACAGCTCCAAAGCCTCCTGAAGCCAAGAGACTCATGATCAGCTCCTTGATTTGGCTCAGATTCCCTGTGTGCATTGTACGTACTCAGTAAAAAACCCATCCTGAACCTTCAGAATAAGCAAAACACAAGGGACTCTTTGATACCTTCTTCAGCTCTCTCTGCATACTATATAATGAAATTTGGCTTCCTTTTTGTTCCATATTTTATAACAAGGACTGGCATACAATAAATATACAAAAGTTTCCAGCCTCATTCTCTCACTATCGAGCATACAAAGCAGGTCCTGTTCCTTCTTCACTCTGTTGTTGCCCTACAACATTCTCCTGATCCACATCCTCAGATTTAGCAGATAAAGGAGATAAATACAGCTGAAAGGTTTTTTTGCTCACCAATCAAGAAGATAAAAAGGCCTCATGGGTTGTATTGCTGCTTCAATTTATGGAAAAGACAACAAAATTCCCACTCCCTCTGTTAGAGAAAGATCTCTGGTCTGCTCACAGCCAAAGGCAGCATTATTCTCTTCTGCATGACCACCCATGATGAGGGCTTATAATTAATACAGTCTAAGCAGACTGGGAATTGTTATATTAATCCAAAAATTATCCAGTAAAGACTGACTTCTGACTGGGAATGGTTAGTACATTCTCCTAACCATCTGAATAAGAGAAAATCTATCCATTCCATCAGACTTCAGCCATGTGAAAGTGACGCTGGTTTAAGCAACCGCCTGTGTTCTCATTGCTGCTGAAGAATAAAGAATATGTTATATAATACCCATTTTGGTAGTAGATACATCACTTTCTGGAGATGTCAACTTCTCTCCAAAGACAATACAGGCTTCTGGAAGACAAGGCTGGAAAAGGGCCCGTCCTTTTAGATGGTGCAAGTTAAGTGAAATTAATTCTGCCAACAGGCTGCTGCTGCTATAAATCACAGCATGCTTGTGCCCAGCCCCACACCAACACAGCTCTCTCAAAGCAGCTGTAAGAAGTGACAGCTGCCTGGCAAGATACTAGACTTAAATGTGAGCAGATAAGAAGTGAGATGGAGTGATTTTGGACTTGGAAGGAAAAAGAGGAAAATATGAATCATCCATTTTATACAGTATATTATACCCTTTATGGTTCAAAGCAACATTTGTGTGACACCCTCCCATAAAGGGTAAATTTCAAATATGTTCTCTCAAGATGATTTTCAGACATGTAGCAAAAGTGTTCTAGTATTCATCTCAAATACTATACTGCCTCTCTATTTTTCTACTTCTTAAGAAAATCAAGTGAAGCACAAATCAGTTAATAAACAGAAATGTTCTTGCGAGACTTTGGTTGTTTCTAAGCATCAAAAATAAGGGAAAATTGTTATTTCAGTAAGATTTTTGGTTATCTGCTTTAAATCCTGGGAAAAAAAATATATAGAGGTAGCATGGGAGGTGAAGGGAAGAAGCTTCTGAACTGATTAAGGATGCGGATTTAGGTGGAACATTTTTGGATTTATGACAGGGTTTTTGTGTGCTTTTTATGGGTTTGTTCACCATTCATAATTCCCATTTTATAAGCATAAATCTTCTAAAATACCTCAAAAATGAATGGACATGTTAGCTGTTTCTATGTATCATGACTGACCATTTTTATCTATCTGCTTCATAAGGAAAGTCTGGCAGTACAAATCCTTTTAAAACAAAGGGACAGCAGACCAGACTCAGGCAAATGCTCAAATGCCAATAATGGCTAAAAGCAAAATTATTGGCAATGAAAAAGAACTAATGAAGGAGTTTGTGACTGAGATGTAAATAACCTTTTTGTTCTCTCCTGCTTTCTGTTGCTCAGTATTCTGTGAACAGAATTAACTAGGAATATTTGAAAATCCTAGGAGAGAGGCTGTTTATTGATCATGGTTAGTTCTGCCTGCCATGCTTGCAGTGCTCTGAAATTCATGCTTTAATTTGCATGAACAGAGATGATTGGCCTGCGTAATGATTGAGTATTATTATTAATTTGGAAAACATTTAATTAAACTTTAAAGGAATTAGTAATAGGATATTGATGGCAATGGGTATATTAAATGTTTTCAATATGTACTGATTAAGTCCCACAAAAATTGTATATGTAAGGAGATCGAGATAAAACTAAATAGGAAACTGTCCAAAACAGCTGGTCAAGTCTGTGTTACTGTTTTCGATCTACCTTGAGATCACATGAACAAGGTTTAGTCATATGAACTCTTTATACTATATTTTGTAGCACATATCAAAACAATTTTTTTTGTTTGTATTTAAAATTTTGTGGTTGTAGGAATTGATTCCTCTCCAGCAGTTTAGTTTCATAGAATCCTAGGATGATATTTCTCCCTTTTTCTCTTATTATTAAACACAAAAGGAAGAATCTTGGTTTAGAAAGGCTTTCTTTTAGGGACCAGGAAGATGACAATCCAACTGGTGGACATCCTGTCCCTCAAAAGCTATGTCTGCATCAATTTCACACACACTGCAGAAAAGGGAAAGGTGAGAGACCTCTGCAAATCTGGCAATGCAAAAACGCTTCTGGGATGTCAACCTAAAGTGCTGGCAACACACAGATTATCAAACTAATTTTGAGTTCTAGGATAACTTCCAGACTGACAGATGTAACCTTAGCTAGAAAATCAGACACTGTGGTGAGTAAATTATAAATACAGACTAACTTGAAAAAAGATCTTGTCTTTTGGAAACTATGTGAATTGTCAGAATTTGTTTTAACTTCTCTGTAGCATGAGAAAAACACTAAAAAACATCAACCAAATAAAGAAAACTGTGAAATTAAAACTTAGGTTCTCCCTGAATTTCAATATGATTTTGAACCTGCTTTGCAGGAAGTAAACTGCAAGTATTTCAGCAGATTAGAAGCATCATTTCAGTTCCAGAATATAAAACAAAACCAGCCAAACAACTACATACATTTTTCTAAAAAGATATGGTGAGAGATGTGGCACCTGGGAATTGTTTATTTGTTTGTTTGTTTTGTTGTTGTTGATTTTTGCTTGGGCTTTTTATGAGTATGTGATTGCCATTTTTTAATAGTCAAGAAGGGAGAGTTCTTAAACACAGTAGCATTTTACTGTCATTATTATACAGGTTTTTCTTGACAACTGACATTTAAAATAGGAACCATGAAGTCAGCAAAGAAAGATACTCCTCCAGCATTTGTGAAATTGGGCCTAGTGTGATGATTCCCCTTCCTTTCTGTGTCAGAGATCCAGAATGTCCTCTCGTCTGCTGGATATTGTTCTACAAATTTCTCCCAGGCAAGCTAACAGTAGTTTTATCCATCTACCCCCTGTCAGCAAAATATAAGAATAATTGCCTCTGCGTCCTTTTTGGAGCAGTTCCCACTTTGCCCAGTCAGCTCTGGACGCAGGAGGCTGCGGGGCCCAGCCTCGTCAGCTCTGGACGCAGCAGACTGCGGGGGCCAGCCTCCGGAATCCGGGAGACCAGAGGTCTGGCTTGTGGGTCCTTCCACAGGACCGTGGCAATAGAGGCAGGTGGTGGAAGAAGGAGGCAGGCTCAATTGTGGATGAAATCCGGAAGGTTTATTGTGTCTCCGAACAGGGGACCGCACCCCCGGGGGTGTCCAGCAATGAGCAACCCTGAACGCGCCTGCCAGAGGTTTTATGGGGGGGTGGCGACAGGGGAGGGATGACAAAGGCATCGAATCAGGGAAGGAGAAGGACGGGTCTGCGGGATGAGGGACACACAAGGGAACCTATCCTGGGAAAGGAAGGGAGGGATCCTCCCCCCAAGACCAATCACTCAACGCCCCTGCCAGAACTTTCTAGAAGCTTGGGAGGGGTGCCGGAGCGATTGGCAGGGGTCTGGGAGGAGACAAATAGAGAAAGCAGGGTTATGAACACGAAACCAGGAGGGTATAAACTGGGATGGTACAGTAACACAAAACCCAAAGGGGAGACCCGGACTGAACCAAACAAGACACACTCCCACAAATAATCAATAAAATAAAAATGTAGCACAGCCACAAATATCATTGCATAGAGAACTACATAAAAATTAGATAAAATATTAAATAACTTTTTTTTTTACTAGTGTCATATGCATTTAAATGGTGTAACCCATGAACCTTTATTCCCACCTCCATTCCCTAGAAGATGGTTAGCATTTTTCGCCCCTTTCCAATAGAAGTGAACTAAAAACCATACCTACTCCTGAAAGCACTTACATATCTGCTTCACTTTAAGTTATGGTTCAGTATATGAGGACACTCAAAGGGGCAGAATGGTACTTAGGGTGATTTTCTGAAACATGAGAGTGCCTGTCTCTCAGGAGTATATTAACAAGCAGCAGTTTCAATTTTTAGCTGTGTAATTATATCAGAAGATCCTCTGCATTGTGTAAAATACTTTGATGCTCTTATTTATTTACAGATTCACACTTCTGTGAGCAGTCAGCTGTATCAGGATCTGTGTCTGTGATTGCAAAGTCTAGGTGAGACCAATAACTCCAAGGCATGTGAATAACCCAGACTCACATGAACAATTCTGTTGAAAGGAACAAAAATGGAACAAATGCTCCAAGGCAAAAAAGCAAGAATAAAGTCCTCCTGCCTTCAGAAGCATACTGGGAAAGCATACTCTCTTATGAGTGTCGTTATAGCAATAAAATTTGTCTATAAGTCTAAAACAAATTTTACTTATATTTTGCCATAGCCCCTTAGTAAATGACTGCCCAAACACTTGCGCCTGACCAATACCTGAATTTCTTAAAAAAACATTGCTTTTTAAGCAGCATTTTTCAGCTCTGAACCTGAAACCATTTCCCCTCATTTCTCCATCAACTTAAAACACATATTTATCACAAAATATTTTTCTGCTAAAAAGGAATGGGTACTTCATTTCAGTCTGCTGTTATCCTTGAAGCCTGGTGATAGCAACACTGCTCCTAGTGCCAGTGGACTTTCATAAAACTAGTAGCTGGTAATCCTTCTCATGCTTTGCTATTTACATGTGCCAAGTGCTGCACTCTGGAGCACACCAGGCTTCCATTGCAGTGAAAATCTCTCATAAAATATTCCATCAATTTTTATTTTCTGAGAAAGTTATTCAACTTGGCTCCATTCATTATACAGTTTGTAGAGGCCAGATTACATAAAGAGCACATGCCAAACAGAGACCATGCAGAAAAGTGTTTTATTGAGATTAATATGTTAAACCCCAAACAAAACCAAGCAGTGCCAAATGTTGCTATGACCCAGCCCACTGCGGGGCTGGGGCAGCGAGATGCCAATCAATCCCAGCCTCTCCCCTGGATCGAGTTTCCCGAAGAGGCAGACTCAGAGGGTGGGTCAAGGGGCGGCTCAGAAGCCAAAGCTGCCCCCCCCCCTGGGCGGAGCCCAGGTCCAAGCTGCCTCCCCCGGTTCGGGAAACTTCTCTCTTACTCAGTTGTTCATTGGTTCTGTTATAACTCCCGCCTCTCGGTTTCCCCCAGTGGTTCTTGTTAAATTGTATCCTCCCCCTGGCTTGTAACTCATTGGCTGTTTTCCCCTTTCCCCGCGGTTTTCAAACCCCCTATAAAACTGAGGGAAAAGCCTCTTGGCGGGATTAAGATTGAGATCATTGCCATGTTCTGGTTGCTAAACTTCTGATAATAAACTTGTTGGAAGTCAGACCAGAACCCCCTCTCTCTTCCTTTATCTCCAAACTAATGTGAGCCGATATCATCGGCTCCTCCCATGTTTCCTCACCAAAGAAACCA
>NW_008239547.1:7460509-7551581 GCF_000691975.1 Corvus brachyrhynchos | reverse complement strand
CCCCCCCCCCAGCCATGTCTCCTCAGCAAAGAAGCCAGCTAGCGCGCCCAGCCAGCAGCGCCCTTCCTGATGCCCAGGTCGCTTCTGTGACACACAGAAGTAACGCAGCTGGACTCTCTCTGATCGAGGGCACACCAGAGCTCGTGCAGCCAGCACAGAACTGCGTTAGAGAAATAATATTTAAATAAAGTCATATTACTAAGCAGTGAACAGAGAGGAAAAAGAATTAAGTAAGATAGGGAGAAAGCCAGACGAACGTGGAAAATGGAAACTCCCTGATGGAAGACAGTTACGTAATAAATCTCTCACCAGAAAAATATTAGAAGACATGCATTAAAAAACTCATTGGGGTACCAAGGCTTTGTGTGATCACTTTCTAAGGAATTATGGGTGCATTGGAATTTATGGACTGGCTAAACAAATAACTGAAAGATGTATGGTTTGCCAAAAAGTAAATAAAAAGGTGATGAGAAAAACAACTCCAGGAGGTTGTGAGTTAGCTCTCTGACTGTTTCAAAGTATCCAAGTGGATTTTACTGAACTCCCCCAAATACAGAGGTGGAAATTCTCGTTAGTAATAACAGACCATCCTCTTTAAACAATTTTCTGCCTCCGTGAAGTTTTTCAAAGAGAGAGCTGTCTGTAATTGATCAGTCTTCTTAACAGCAGCATGAAATGCCTGCAGAACTCTTTTATTTCAGGGGTATTAGTCTAGTATGGAGGAATCCCTTCTCACAGTCCAACACGCATATGCTGGCAAACAAAATTTTGCTGTTGGAGCAGAAAAGCTGTGCAGATATCAGACTACCATATGGGAAAAACGAGAAGATGAACTGTTAGCATGGGAGAAATTCTGCTAATGCTCATCTTATTGCTGTGAGCTTACTTGGCAATAGTATAAGCGTATCCACAAGAACCTCCAGGCAAATCTTCACTTGTGGACAAATAAGGAATTCCACCAGCTGAACAAACTGTAGGTAAGTGAAGTACAGCCTGTCTGAGGCATGTGCACATGAGAGCAGCCATGTAACCGAGAAGGGATTTTCTCACCTGATGCCCTTGCTGAATCTCTGCTAAAATTGCCCCTTTCCTTGGATTTGCCATTTCGGCTGTCTTGGAAACAGAAAAGAAGCTGTAAAGTGCAACACCAACTTTGTCCTTTGCTGTTGTTTCTGCCTTTACATCCATCTGGTTCTCAGAAACAACCTAATTCTCTCACATTCCTGGAAGTGAACAGATCCATCTGTTTGATAAGAGGGTGAGTCAGCATTAGAGCTCAGTATCTGTGTGAAAGACCCTTAGAAACAGATATGAGAAAAAACAGATCATGTTTGCAAATTATATTACATTTCATTATTATAACAGAGAAAATTATCTTCCTTTCTTTCAAACACTCATCAAATAAATTTTTATGCTGATAATTTTGGTTTTATCTTAGCACTTCTGAAATGAATTCTGCCACCACAGATATCATTTGATGTATATGACATTTTCCTTCAAAACTCATATGCTTGTACCTTGGAGATACTGATTTTTACCTTGAATCAGTTTAAGCACTTAAAAAGTTTCATCAAACCCTGGAAAATATATCTGTTCTTCCTTTGCTTCTGATGTAGTTTGAAACCATCAGCAAATACTGTTTCTCCTCCCTGAGAGAAAAAAGCATAAATGTTAAAATCTGACAGGGAGAATCATCAAGAAAAGGGACATAACTTCCACAATCACTAATGTTCATCAGTTCTGGAAGATCCTAAGTCAGCTTGAAGGCAACCTCACTGGATAAAGGCACAAAGAGAGCTTTGGTGCTCTTTTTGGCAGGTGAGTACCACCAGTGATTTTACAGCAGCAGATATCTCAGCTGTACCCACTTTACTTCACAGTGGAGAGAAATTACATTACTCTTGTCTGAGAACAAACAGACCTGAAATATCCAATTCTATGTAAACCATGCAGTTGGTTACTTTGTATCTTTAGTATCTGGCTGGATTTACTTCTTAGCTCTTTATCTATTTATTTTCACGATTTATGTTCAGCTGTGCTTTGTCCAGGTCTGAAAAAATAAGTTAATTTTGGCTACCAAATGCAGAGATAGGTGCCAAACCATTAATTTTTTATTAAATGGTATGCCAGTATGACTGGTTCATGTAGGGGTCTCTATGTAAATTTGAGTTTCTAAAGCATGTCCATGACTCTTCCTTCCTACCAGGCAGCCACTTAGCTGAATTATTCTGTTCTGGTTCACTTTCCAAATGCTCTTGTTAGAAAGCCATTTATCTGTGAGTGGGATATCTCCTAATTGCTTAATTCCATGCAGCTTTCTTTCCACTCATCCCTTTAAGAAACAAAGGCCTGAAGAGGGTTATGGATCTGGTCCAATGCAAGGAAATTGCCAGGCTCATTTAGATCTGTTGTCAAACAATTAGTCTTTAAATAATTTACCTGACGACAGAGAAAGCCGCTTCCAGAAACAGCAGTATGTTTCTGCAAGGCACTGCCTCCTTGCATGATGGGTGCTGCAGCTTTCCACTCCTCTCCTCTTGACATGTGCCTTACACACAACACGTTTCTTTGAGGCACTGGATAGAACAGCACAGAAATTGTCAAGAAACACAGCTGGAATAGACTGGTCAAACCAGGAGAAAGCACAAACAAGCAGCAAAGTGTCTAAATAATTTTTCCTTTTATCCCCATTAGACAGCTGACACAGTTTATATGCTGTAGCCAGATACAGTAAAACCCATTTGGTTATTTTATAGTGGGAAGTCTATTTAGTGCCAATTTAATGCCATTTGGGGCGGTATTTAATATTCTACTCAACATGACAGTGGTATAATGTCATTCCAAGAGTACTTTCTTACTGCTTATAGACTGCACAGTTAAGGAGATAGCAGGCCAGTTCCAATTGCTTGGTCTACACATAATCTCTGAGGCAAACAGCTGCCCATTTATTACCAGCAAGATTAAAACACTCTTTATTGTGTTTTGCCTGTGGAAGGCAAGACTGCAATGTTTACAGAAGAGGATCCAGGAGTTTGGTTGAGAAAAACTGCACAGGAGGAGCTGTACACCACAATGTTAAGCTGTGGATATCAAACTGTGACCATATGAAACTATTCCTAGAAACAAATTAGCCCTTCTACCTACAAACTTACACAAAATGAATCAGAGCTACATTTTTAGTACTTTCTTCCACATTTTCAAATGCACAACCTGGTCCTTTGTATGCTGCTGTCATTGTGTGATTTGCTCCAGGTTTGTGCCTCAAACTCCATCTCTCTGTCCATGTGTGCATGACCTCACTACAGATATCAAAGCTACACTTATTTCTTTTTTCTTCTCTCTCAAATATGAATACCATCACCTTGTAATGCCAAGTTTTAATTTTCATTCATTCAAATAGTTTTCTATTCATGACTACTTTGTGGGTTTGCTGGGTTTTTTTCCTGGAGGCAAATGGATGAAAATTGCGGTCATTGTATGTATATATTTGTATATGGATGTACATGTGTGTATATGTACAGATATCCATATATTTGTGAGCCAGCAGGCAGTGGGAGATTAGAGATTGTGCTTCACAACTGTGGGACTGATACTTTTATAATTAATAAGTCTTGGGCAAGAGAGGAGAAGAAGCCTTTTGTTAATGCCTTGGTAATGGACTGCTCACAGGTGAAAAAACAAGGATTTTTAAAGTGACAGGATTGGAATTTCTGGTATTTTTTTTCTTACCATGTGTTTCCAAGAGCCTGAAATGTCTGGGTAAACACCCTCCACACACAAATTCCTGTGATGTTTGACTCATGCAGCCAGGACTCTGTTCCAGTCCAGTCCAATGTAGTCACTGTTTTGCCTGATAACTACTGTACAAGCCGTGTGCCTGGTACACTAGTGGGGAAACTGTCCAAACTGGGAAGAGATGACTGCCAGACAAGTGCAGATAATTAATATATCGCAGAGATTAACAAAGAAGTCAGTCAGTTGGATTCTGTCCCAGTGTTTCTTAATGACAAAGGCTTTGCTGCATCTTGGGCATTTTATTTTATTTTATTTTTTCCCAGAACAATCCCATTCTCCAGGTTGTTGTTACTGCCTTCTAGGATGGATTTACACAATTACTTCATACAGATTAGAGCTGTGCGATCCTCTGTCTTCCTGATTTGTTTGGACAGATCCTTCAACATTTATATCATCAGTATGGATTTTCACGTTGTGGTTTAGAACGGCTTCTTTTCTATCAGAGTTTGTTCTTTAAAAGTTTAAAAGAAAACTTTGTTTGCTCTAAGAGAAAGACAATAAAACGTGCATTATTTATTATTATTTATCATTATTGTTTTTTATTTTATTTTGAAATTCGACACTGCTTCCAGACTTGGGCTCATGTTCAGTTCAAGAAAATACTGACAGTCAGAAAGGGTGCTTAAGCATGTGCTTAACATTAGCACATCTTTAATGCCTTTGGGCATTCAAAATTGGAAGTGTGTTTAGGTATCATCCTGCTTGGGACATTAAATCTCTCTTTTATTTTGACTCCTGCAGCCAACCTCTGCCTGTACCCAAGGCATCCATTGTGCTCATTTCCATACTACTCTTCAAATATTAGCATTTCTAGATTTACCCTGAGAGACAGAAGCATATGAAAAAATGCTTATGAGAAATGCATGTGAGCATATGAGAAACTAAGCAGGACAATTTTTGTTTCGATTACAACGAATAACATATATGACAATAAAGTTAAAGTTTTAATCTGTTAATTTCTTTTGCTTATGAGATGGAAAAGATTTTTAACCTCATCCAAAAAAATGCTTTCTGGGTTATATTATTCAACAGAAAATTCCTCATACTATCAGAAGGAAAATGACCCTCTGCAATTTGATACATTTTTTTGTAAGATCACAGTAATTACAGAAAGAGTTCAGTTTTGAGTACTCAAAGGTCAGGATACATCCTGGAGTCACTGGTAAAAGCCTCAGGAAACCTTTTGTTCAGATTATTTAACCATAAAATCTGTTTTTCAATATAGGTGCATTTGATTGAAAATACCATGACTGAAATCTCTAAGACAGACAGATACCTTGAGTGGGATTCACCTGACCCCTGAAAGATCTAAACTGAAGATGTCTAATAACAGTAGGTGAAATAAATTAATTTTTATAGTCTACTGAGACAGATTTTAAGTATACCAAATGTTAATAATTTCAAAAAAATTGCATAATAAAAAGAGATGTAATCCAGCCTGGGAATACTCAGCCTCTAAGAAGTATTACAGACATAAAAAAGTGGCTTTCTGGGCTATTATTTTTTTCATTTAAGATTTTTACATAATGGTGCTTTCCTATGCTGTTCACTCAGATATTGCTTCAGTTTGGGGGTTCTGTTTACATGGCTTCAACCTTGTGTATCTGAAGTAATCAAATGGCTCCCTCTTTATTCAGTAGGAGTGAGAGGCAGATCTAAACTCTGGGGTATCTGTCTCTCTCTGCTACACGTTAAGGATACCACTGTGTCTAACAGAAAAGATGCTCAACTTTTACCCTGCGTGTCAAATAATATAGACTTAAGTAAATCATTAACTACTATAAGGAATATCACAGGTAGTAAACCTGATTTTTTAGAAGTTTTGGTGGTCTTTAGGTTTTTTATTTCACCGTCCTCAGTGTGAATCTGACCTTCCCCATCTATTTTTTAAAATCCCATATACTACACCAAACATAGAGTGATCATAGTCTCTTGTCTGGCAGCTGCTCTGGTGTGATTTATAAATGTTTCTCTGGTATACCTGGGTTTCTGATGAATCTGAAAATGAGCACACTGCGTAACTGATGGCAGTAGTTTCGCTTCCTCTCACTCTCTGCTGGATGCCAGCCCAGGAGCAAACAGCAACATGTGCCAAGTTTCAGGGACATGTTCCCGAGTTCAAAAATCTCTCATACACCTGTCCATTGTTATTACAATTCACAATATGCATTTTTTCTTCCAGCTGTCCTACACCATGCTGGCATTTGTTGCTCTGCGTAGCAGACCTTGGTTAGGCTTTCAGTAACTGCAGTAGAAGGCACAACAGCAAGAGATTTACTTCAGTTTTATATCTCCTTATTTCTGCTCTCTAAGACACTAGGCATTTTGCAACTACCATTACTTGCCCACTGTACTCAGGGAGAGAAAAAGAGTGTATAATTCTGAATCATCCACTGAGAGTGTCTTTGGGTTGACTGTGCTTGTCAGTAGTGTATTGCTTATTTTGAATAAGGAAAGAAGGAAGTGGGTTTTGATCCCATACATGTTTTCAATGGTCATGAAGGCAATTCTCTTTGTATTCAATTCAAGACAAACTTATACCATTCAGTAGAAGAAGGAGACCAGGGAAATATTAATATTACCTGACTCTACAGAGGCAGAGTCCTTCAGACTTTAAGCAAGAACATCTAATTTAGGAATCTGTATTTTGCCGTTGACTATACAATGGAACTAATTTCTTATTTGTGGCACTTAGGTGCTTAAAAATAGATATCTGCTCTCCACCAAATGATGCAATTGACCTCCTTGCAGTAACAACAGAGCACCAGCAGTCAACCCTCCAGCTCTTTAACTCGCTACTCCACCTGCACTCATACTCCACTGAAATTCCATGGGAGGTATATATAGGAAGATAAATGTGAATTCTGGTTCACATAAGAAACACTGGAAAGCAGGGAAGTATCTATCTTGGAATTTTTTTGGAATGCTGAAGCAAAATTCTTTCAAAGTTTATGGATTAGAATTGTTGGTACTACATTATTATTTTATTTGTGTTTCCTTCCTTATCTTCTATTATGATGCTTTGCATCCACACCTATATATCTTATTCCATAAATTTATTTTAGCAGCGTTTAGAAAGTCAGTCTTGCTGTCCAGTGCAGATAGGGGACACTAACCAAGTGCAATTTGGAAGAAGGCTGGACACAGGAGTTGTTACTACCCTTTCAGTTTAAAACCTTTGAAATTGCTCACATATGGGGAAAGCATGGAGGTGAATTCTGCAAAACAAGCATTGCACTGTGTACCAGATAACAAGATTAACCCAGGATTTTAGCTTTGGCTTTCTACCAGGCACAAAAGCTTAAAATTCTGTGAAAGATTGCAAAGAAAGTCTGTCCTGCCTCTGTGTTGCAGGAATGAGGGGAGCAGGCTAACATGCTAGAGCTTTCTCCCAAAGAAGCATTGCCTCTATACTGCACAGCTGACTGGATTCATGGGTTTTCATCCTGAGAGGAGACCTTACACCACTTCATATGTGCTATTTGTATAGCACAGACAGCAACATTTCCTTGGGAATGCTCCCATCACTCCAGGCAGCAGGGGTTCTGCAAGGGCAGAAGTGTGGGTGATGGAGCCGCAGTCCCAAAGTGGACAATACCCAGGGAAAAGGGAGAGCAGGAGCCTGAGCAAAGGCCCCATTCCATCTCCACTGCGTGCTCCAGACACACTATCCCACTAGATTACATCCATATTTCAGAAAGAAGGGTAATACTTTTGTAAGCAAAGAACATGGTGGAATATTTCATTCCTCCTTGGAAGGGTGATACTCAATATATTTTTCATCACTGTGGAAACCTGGTGTTTCTTTATTGTTTGATTTTTGTGTACCTTAATCTTCCAGCCACCAAAACTTGTCTCTGCCACTTGGAAATTCATACTAGGAGAGAGATAAGAGCAAGTGACTTTAAAATTACTCAGAGGTGTAAGGTTAACTCTTTTTTAAAATTTATTATTTTTTGCTTGATAAGAGAAAAACAGGCACACTCAAAAAAACTTAGAAAAGTGTTTTGTCCATAGTTTTCATAGGCATGGATGCCTTCTGCTTCTTAAATTCCAGGCTTCTTTTATGTTGACATCTGGAAAAGGAGTCACTCTTACATCTTCCTAAAGCAGACTTCTTGTTGCCTGTCATTCAATGTCATATACTCTTTATAACATTAACGTATCAAAATTAAGTAGTCTTCCTTGCTTGTGTTAGGTGTCTCAGATCCATGAAACTCCTTTTTCCTAACTGCTCATGAGTGACATGATGCTATATTTTTTTAAAATCTGTTTTGATTTTGTAATAACTCCAACGTAGGTCAAAATACAGATGCTAATGACATAAACATTTAATGACATAAGCGTTTTCTATATCTATGCATAATGTAAATGGGCTGTGCAATTTAACACTGATTAACTCCTGGTGAGCCATTTCCAGGAAGAAAACTAACATAGATCTTCTAGTCACTTAAACCCTAGTTAGAAAATAAGTGAGAAAACCCTGTTGGATCCTTTGTATCAGAAAGATTTTTAGTAAAGTGAAGGAGGATAGCTGCCTTAACACAATTTAAAATAGCCACAAATTTCTTAATGCATATTTCTGTGTCCTCTGAGGCTGATATAGGAAAGGCAAGGAGGACTGGTGGTATCTGAGCAATGTTATCAAAAGGTATTACCCCTGCAAAAGGAATGTGTTTTGAGTACACATGCTCTGGGAGAACTATGCTTGATTCGCTCATGTAGAATAAAATATAATGCTTCAAGATGCCAGGCCACTAAAATTACTTCCTTTTTTTTTTAGGAGAAAGTATCTGAGATTTAAAGTGATTTTTAATTAACATTGGACAACAAAGGAAAAAGAAAAGGAAAAACCCACTGTAAGAAATCAGATCATTTTATTTGATACAAAATATTTTCTCTCTGATTTGCCCATTTTATCCAAAAGTTTAATGGAAGTTAATGAAATACAAAGAAAAAGAAGGGAAATGGAGAAAACAAACCCTCACAAACCCTCACTAAAATCAAACATATTTTGGTTTTCATCAAAGAAAAATCAATTCAGATTTTTTTTTCCTTCCTTTTCTTGTTTTGGTGAGAAAGCCAGAAGAATTAAACTGCTCTAGTTCTCCTCAAAACAAAACAACATTTTGTTCTGATTTCCATCTTGGCCACGTGTCAGGAGCTGTTGATCATTTATAGTGCATAGCAATTATTCCACACCTCTGTAGCACACTGGCATCCAGGATTTCTCTCGTGCAGCACTTGCCTGCCCCATGCAGCAGAGTGATGGGACAGGCTCCAACCTACATCAGTAGCAGGATGGGCAGTGTGGAGCTTAAGATAAGGAACAATTCTGAGCAGCAGGTTACCATTAGCATAGTGTTTTTGCAGATTTTTCAGATTTCTCAGCTGCAGGTAGAGTTTCCCTTCCCCCTTTGCCCTGGACCAGTAGCACCTCCTGGAGGGATCCATGCCAGGGGAGGGTAGAGCAGCTGCTTACTGTACTGCCTCCCTCCTGACATCTGTCTGCATTCAACCTGGATCCTGTTGTCTTTCCCTGAAATACTTGGCTGTGGAGACAAGCCATCTGTGGCCAAACTTTAGGCCATATTTACCTGAGACAGTCTGATTTCTGCTCTGTGCACACCCATGTCACGAGCATGCATTGCCCTGATTCAATACCCAAGAAGAAGGTCTTATCCTTTGATTCACAAAGCAACAAACCAGGGGGTAGTTATTTTCCTACACTTCCAATAAAGCCAATACAATATCTGTAGCTTTGTAAAGCAGTGAGTTGTGTTGTGAATCTTGCTCAAAACAGCTGTTATGCATTATCCCTTTTACATCCCATTCTCACATTCTCTACATGTAATATATATTTAATATTTATGATGAAGAAGTTCACATCTTGAGAAAGAAAGAAAGAAAGAATAAAAGAAAAATAAATGTAGTGGATCTCAGTGTTAAACATCTGATACAATCCTGCAAAGTACCTCAATCCTGGTCCATGAGATTTCTATCATTTCAATTCTGGTGCCCTTTTGAAGTGAGACTGATAACTGCATCAAATTCCATGGCACTTCCTTGAGTTCTGTAAATATGTACCAGGGTAAGGTGACCAAATTCATTCCCAGTGGTGACCTAGGACAAGATGAAAACAGCCAGATATTTAAGTGTGGAAGGATTGTGCATTAATCCTCCCCAGCTCTTAGCTGCCCCTACAAATATCTATTTGATACAACAAGGATTCAAAGATCCCAATAAGCAGCATTACAAATGGAGACTCTGGAAGAAAGGCTATCTGGATCCAAATAGATAAAGTGTTCCATTACAAATTACAATGCACATCTACTGCAATAATTTGTGTCAATCAAATCGTCCTAAAGAAAACAGTCAATATCAAATAAGATTCTGCAGTCAATGGGCCGTAGTCATTTCTGTTGTTGATCCACTGAGGTTAATAGAGTTGGAAGGGGAATAAATAAGTAAGACATGATAGGGAAACAGTATGCCATCTGGAAAATAAATGGAGGAAATAGAGGGAAAACGCTAATCTAGCACATCCAGAGTTTCAATTCCTCCTCTGCTATCTGCACTATCTAATGAGCAGCTGTATGAGTTATCACTGGTTTTCAGGAAAACAGAATCCTATTTCAGGGCAGCCCACAGGTCTGAGCATTACTACAGCTCTAAAAGGCTCTCTTCCAGCTCATTAATTTCCCTTGATCTTACTGTCCATTCCTGACTTAATAGATTCCTCTTTCCTTCTGTAAAAGGAATGGTGACCCAGGGAAACATTTCTCTTTAATGCACCCTGTGGCTTAGTTTTTTC
Organism: Corvus brachyrhynchos; assembly: GCF_000691975.1. Lineage (NCBI taxonomy): Eukaryota > Metazoa > Chordata > Aves > Passeriformes > Corvidae > Corvus > Corvus brachyrhynchos. The sequence goes on along the minus strand of NW_008239547.1, from coordinate 7,540,972 downwards.
AGACATTTCCTGATCTCCCAAGGAAAATATTTCCCATAGACCTTTTACTCATACTACAATAACATATTCCCTTATGAGCTCTGAATCATCATCCTTTCAGTATACATTTTCTGATCTCTTTGTTCTGCTTTCCCATAGACTGATGAAGAGACTGTAACCCCCAAGATTGCCTTCTTTTATTTTTAGTAAAGTTTTTTTGTAGATTCACCTGTAATTTGGTGGGTTTCCTTATATTTTATTTTCTGACACCCTACCCTATCCAATTACTTCTGTCATACGCTCTGACATTTTTTTGAAATCATAACAGAACTAATAGCATTTGTATAACTATATATACACATATACAATTCACAGTTTATATCTCTAGGTTGTCCACCCTTCGGTGTCGGTTTTATTATTCTCTATTTCTGAATAAGTATTGTTATATAGTTATGTGTCTCTACATATGCATGCATGCCCAAGTAAAATAGGGATATGGACAAGATATTCTCAAAAAATGGTACTACAGACTTCTGATTTGGAGATTACACAAAGTAGAATATATAAAGTATGATATTTGACTAGAATCTTAAAGAGATATCTTACAAAATTTAAGAAAGAATGTAAGGCAAGTGATTTTGCTAAAATGTTTGATGAAATTAACCAGGAAATTTCAGCTCTGGAGGAATTCTACAAAAAGGTCCATCCTCTGGATGTGAAATTCCAGAAATTACTTTTGATTTCGGAGGTATTCAGTTCTAACAGAATGTTTCTAAAGCCTGAGAGTAAAGGGAGATGTGACAGATGTACTGCAAATCTGACACTGTGAAGGCTCTTCACCCCAGACAACTGCAGAGGCGTAGAATGCAGAACCTCCAGCTCAGCTGCTCCTCTGGGGTTGTCAGCAATTGAGGGGAATATGCATTTCTCTTTTAGGGAGCAATCCATCTGACCTAGCATAACTGCCTACCTTACGGTGAGATCAATTTAGCCTTAATTCTTATTGACTATATTTTCTAGATCTCTGTTGGCTTAAAGAAATCCATGTTGACCAGCTCAAATTTAATAAAATGAATCCCAACACTGAATTATTATCCCAGACTGTCTTATATATAGAAGAATTATTTTGTAGGAAAAATTGAAATTAAAGCAGCATGGCCTGCCTAGGGAGTGTAGAAAACAAATTTGATGATTCATTAGGTGGTTTTCTCATCTGAATCAGCCTTGACTACATGGTTAGGGAATGTTGTGATGAGGATAACATTATTTTCAGTTTAATTTTAATCATAGATGCTGAGTACATCTTTAAAAAAATCATGGGATGACATTCATGTAAAAGCAGTGATTTTAACAGCAATTATCTGGTGAAGCTTTGTCAGAGATTAGATTTTAAACAACAAAATAATTTTTCCCCCCTTTATATTTGACAGATAAAACATGGCATCCATGTCCTGTCCTAAACGATAATACTCTTTTTTTTTCACTGTGCAAAAATCCAACAAAATTTCAGAAGGGAAAAGCTTTGTGAGTTCTTCAATGCTAGGCTTTCTTTGCCTAATTTGGGATTTCAGGAAATTTCATCTCTGATGCTGAAATTTATGTTATTTTCACCTGAGGTGAAAAAAGAATTCTGAAAAACAGCTGCACCCACCTCTCTATCCCCACCCTAATGATAATTTGCGTCTGAAATCTGAGGGTCAATAATTTTTTTTTACAAAGCAGTTTAGTGCATTCAAATATGAAATATCTGATCTTGAAGGATTCCAGTTTAAAACCAAGCTGAATTTTATAATCAAGCCCTCTGAGAAAGTTGAGAGAGTTGGGCTGGTCTGAAATATATCTGTATTCAGTGGGCACACAAGGTTTCCCTGCTTCAAAATAAGTCACATTACATTACGAACATTTACATTATAGAGACAACAACTGGCAGATGCCCTTCAACCACAGTTATAAATCAATCCTTCATTGGATTTTCCAGCTGAAGCTAATTCTGTTGAGGAGTCTTGCCAATCTGTACTCTGTGAAACAGCAGGCAAGGCAGCACAGGAGCCAAGGCAGCACAACATTCATTTCTGCACTATTTGCCTTTTTTACTCCAATACTGATCCTTTTTTTCTCTCCAGGACTTTTCTTTTGCAGAAGAAAAGGGGAAAGTAAGGTTTTTGAGAAGCTCTATTTCTGAGGTATCTCTGGTTGCAATTGGTCTTTGCTGCACAGCCCACATGCACTCATGCTGATGTTTCACAGGAGAGCTGCACAGTGGCCACAGGACACCGTGTGGTACCAGTGAGGATGCGCTGACCCTCCAGGCTTCCGAAGCTGGACTTGGGGTACATTTCTTCACTTGGATAGGGTGCCTAGGGATCATATAGTCTTCAGTGATTAAAGACCTGCTTATTTCCAAGCTACACAAGATAAGTAAAAACAGGAAAGTAAAAGAAAATTTAAAAAAATAAAAGAAGCAAAAAGAAATTGAAGCTTCTGTACACATAAATACTGCACTCACCTATTGTCAGGCCACATTGTAATTAGAGGATCCAATTAACATTTGTTGTTCTTTCTAGGTTCATTTGTGATCAGCTACACTAACATAACAAAAAGCCACTGGATTGCTTGAACAGAAATGAAGACACAGAATTAGCATTCTTTTCTGCTGAAATCAAAGAGGTTTTTTACTTTGGCCTGACAAATGCATACAGCATCCTGTCCAGAAACATCCCTTTATCAAAACCTATGAAACTTTTTTTTTGCTTACTTAGTTAATTATTGACTAAATATTTCTTAAACACATAGTTTAATAAATTGGAATAAAATTCTTACTAGCAAGAGTAATTTTCTTCAAAATCACACCACTGCTTATTATCACATTGTCATGGCTATGCTGCAGTTACAACAGAGGATTGCATTGCATTACCCACTATTTCAGCAAGCAACCCAAACATATGACATTACCTAAACCAAGAAGTGGTCGGTTTCTCTTTTTGCTTTGTTTTAACCAACAACCAGGATCGGTCACCCCTGTGGGTAATAGGATTTTCTACATAGGAGTGGCCTTACAGTGCAGTTCACAAGCATCACTGGTATGGATTTGACCCACTTGCATTTCCACACACCTAAGTTGTCCCCACTCTGTCAGACCCAGCAGTAATCATTTATGACCCAGCAGCTGAGCTGTGTGCGCAAAGCTTGTGGATACTAAGGGAAACCTCACACTGATGAGGTCCCATAATGGTCTCCCAGCAAGTGTCCCATTTCCTTCTTGCTCCTCCTGGCAACTGCTTGCCAGACGATTAGCAGCACTTCATAGGAAGCAGCTAGGTTATAGAGAGGCTCCTGAGACTGTCATCAGGTACCTGGACCTCAGCTGATGGTGGGAACAGACCCTGAGGAATGCTTGGAGACCTGTCACACTGCAGAGATGCATGCATCTCCCCAGTGCTTGGCCTTCCTGCAGCAGTATGGCACTGGGAGACCTTCAGTCATCAATACTCATGCACTGACCTCATGTCCCTCAGTGCCCCAGTTGCTCTGAAGTACGTGATAGCAGCAGCTAACTCCTACATATAATCGTAGTGTAAAAAAAAACAGTTATAAAAGTCTGTAGCCAAACGCCTTTAGGACAGGTTTTAGGAACTTTGGCCCTGTGCAATTTGCTCGCTATCAGTCCTGTCCTGCAGAGTATGGCAGGCTCTGAGCTCTGGCTCCATTCTGTGGAGAGTTACAGACCTCACAGGGACATCCAGGGAAGAAGGACAGCAACAAAAACTGCTGCATGGCTGTGGTCTTGCCTCCAGTGATACCAGGATGACCTGAATTTCAGATCCTTCCTTCGGACACTTTTCTGCTACTGTTTGAGAAAACCCTCTCAGTAATTCATCGTGCCCTTATCAACAAACACATCTGGGAAGGCAAACTTTACCATCCTTGGAGAAAGCCAGGTGTGGAATAATGTGTAAAGCCATTTCAGCTTCTGTATACCAGGTGAGATCTTCTCATTCTTTGAAAACATTAAAATATCCCACTACTTGACCAGCATGAACACATGGATTTTCAGCACTGATGTGTCACCTCTGAAGCATTGCTTCTGCACCATAGGGCAAAAATATGGACGCCAGTGTGTATAAAATTTCTTTTAAATCGAATTAGTGTGTATATAATTTCTTCTAAACAGTTAAAACAGAGGAAAGCCCATTTGATCTACTTGTGCAAAGAAAATTCACTTGGTTTTTAAAAGGCTACTTCTTCCCAGAAAGGAATGGAAAGACCACATTGTTTAATAAAGCTATTTTTGCATTCAGTGTTACCTTTTTTCTTCCCAAGAGGTATTCATGCAGCCAGATCCAGATAGCCTGTAGTCTGAGTCACAGGTGCAATTTTTAGGGAGAGAGATTTGATCAACCTCCTCCACACCTCATGCTTTCCAGTAAAAGCTGAAACAATCCCACAAGCACTGCTTTTCACGTAGCCCAAATTGAAATGAGCATGTTACAGGGAAAAGGTTAGAGTTTATTTTGAGCCTGCCATGTCATTCAGGCTTGGCCTGAGGCTCACCGTGTAACCAGCAGCCTTGGCAGGAAGTCACAGTGTCAGAATTTTAGGTTAGAGAGGCCTCGCTCAAGTATCTAAATGTAATAATCAACATTTCATAGCCAAAGAACTGACACTGGCTAATCCCCACTTCTTTTTCAGCCACACTTTCATTCAGTTAATTAACTTTATTTTCCTTTGATTTGTTTGCAGACAACAGAAAACTATTTAAACAAAGTCTTCTGCTAAGAAGGGTTACTGATGTTAAAAGGGAAAGGAAATTGCTTAGCATTTTCTGCAAAGAACTTCAAAAAGAAATGGTTGAAGGAAAGCACTGAGCTAATTGTATTCTTTCAAAGCCAACACTAACATCTTTCAACTTTCTTATCATCTTAGGAGCACTGGAAAGCTCTAATTATTAGCTGTGAGCCAAACACCAATTATAATTTTAAGATATAAGCAACAACCTCCAGCTCTTTGTGGAACCTTCCCAGCACACAGCTGTTCTCTAGCCCTCAGACAAGACATGTGGCACAGGTTCACTGTCCCCAAGCAGGAGCTGGTGGTCACCCACAGCTGGATCTGTCTCACTGAGCAAGCCATAGTGGTCTCCAAATGATGTGCAGGGGTGTGAGAAATCCCAGATGCTGGCATTAGGGTAAATGAATCTCACCTTGGTTGTTCAACTCTGTGTTATCTTTTAGCCCTAATAGCATTAAATACCATTAGTTGCGTTTTCTTTTCTTTTTTTTCTTCTCTTTTTGTTGTTTTTTGGTTTTTTTTTTTGATGACTGATTTTCGCTCTGGTGCTAACATTCATAAGCACATCACAACAACCAAGAGGTACTGCTACTTCACATGTAATGTTAATAGTAAAGTGAACTTCAGCGTCTCAGGTCATCCTTCATTAGTTTATGATTAGCTACAAATAAAGCAGACTATTCGGGGTTGGAAGGGTTTGAAGTTAGACACCATATTTTGATCTCATAATTTAAAATACTTGTACCATTTTCAAAGTTTTCTTGATCTGCCTGCTGTTGACATACCTTGTTTAAGTAAGTAAATAAAAACATCAGGCTTATCTTTGAAGCTGATTACTTTCAAATACTTATCAAAGCTTGTCCTTTCATGTTTTTAGAACTAGCTCACCAAGGACAAGCAGTAAATGTTTTCTTTTACCTTCTGACTGAGGTTTATTTACTTATTTAATGGTCTGTTCACTGCAATTGCTCACAGAGAGTTTATGTAATGCAGAATATAGTAGTGTTGTACTTTGGTTTATCTCAGTTTCACTTGAATTAAGAAGAGACAATAAATAAAATGGCCAGTGACGGAAACATAGTGTCTTGAGAAAGAACGTCTTCAAGTGCTTACTCAGTGAAATAAGAGGCAACAGGCAGAAACTGATATGCAGAAAGTTCCACCTGAATACAAGGAAGAACTTCTTCAGTGTGCAGTGACCATGCACTGAAACAGGTTGCCCAGAGAGGCTGTGGAGTCTCCCTCACTGGAGATGTTCCAGAACCCTCTGGTCACAATGTGCTCTGGGAGACCCTGCCCAAGCAAGGAAGTTGGACCAGATGACCCACTGTGGTCCCTGAGTATTCAGAGTAGAAATCTCACTTAAAAAGGTGTTGCGCAATTGATCAGATGTTTTCAGAGCTACTGACTTGAGAAAGGCAGAAGAAGTTAAAATGAGAAACAGTGGAGATAAATTTAACTTCTAACCAGAGATTCCTTAAAAACACAAAACAGTGAACACTGGACACTTCTCAGAAGTGTTTTAAGGTAATTAGAAAATGCCTTTCACATAATAAAAGTCTCTCTGAGGGTCTTGGCAAGCTCCTTCATGAATATAAGCTTAGTTTGAAGATACAAATCAAATAATAAAATATATTTTGGAAGGACACTTTTATGTTTATGAAATAAATTTCCATCCATTTAATGTGTGTAGCTTATTTTCCCTTCATCAGTTTGCTTTCTAACTTTAATAAAATTGAATATTGCTGTCTTGTACAGCCAAATAAATGCTGCTGATTTCAAGGGAGTGCTCTGACACAGTTGGTTAATACTAGAGATTGAACTCAAGCAATGGTTTCCCTTCACTTTGTGTGAAGAAGGAACTTAAAGAAGACAGAATTGCCTTAACACAAGCTGAGCTCATACTATAGAGAATATAATTTTCCTAAGAGATTTTGGATTGCATTTTCTCTGGTTTTCTACATTATTGAATGTAAACTGAATACTCACTGCTTGTTGTTGAGGGAGTTTGGGGTATAAAACGTCATGCATGCATTGTAAAGTGAAAGCATTTTTGAGAAAAATTTTTTCCTTCCCTAGTAGTTATATTGTTTATAAATTGTATTTGACTGGAACAGTATAAATAAATGCCATACTAGTGCTCAGCCCCTGTCTCCCTTTCAAAGGATCTGTTATGTTTACATGAATGTACATATAAATTTGTGCATATAAATATCTACATGCAAATATATATTATTGCTTCTTACATAAATAGCATTTCTTCTTACATTAATAGCAGTTTCTGTTAACAGCAGCTAGACAGATATTTCTCAGGAGTGTTTCTTGAATCAACTTGCAAAGGCTTTAATTCTAGGTAAAAGCTCCTAAATTACTCAGGGTAACTACAGAATGCAATAGCTCTCATATCTCTGGAATTCCATTACAGAGTAAGTGTCTGGGATTCTTGAAACATTATAATCACCACAGTGCAGCTTTTAACATAAGTTAATTTGCCTTACTTGAGAAGATTTACAGCTGAAACACAGAAGTATGAGATGATAAATTTGTCAAGTCCTGGATAACTCACCTCATCCATCCCTCTGGTCATCCTGAGATACTTTTATAACTTTTCCTTAAGGACTTACTGTAATAGACATTCCCAAAGTGCCATGGGCACTGCTAGTGCTTTGCTTACATTAGACACTCTTCCTGATATCTAAAGTGGGTCCTGCCAAAATTTAATTTCATATATTTCCTACTGGTTTCACCTTGCAAAGTGAGGATAAATTCTTCCACTCTTCTGTAGTACAATGTTACAAGTTCTGTACTGAAACCCTAAACCCCAGCTGTGGCGCTGCATTCCCCCTGTCCCCCTGCCCCATCTTGCCTTGGGCCAGTCTGTGATCTCAGGTAAGTTCTGTATGTCTTGGCCTTTATGGACAGCACCTGGGCACAGCTCCTCTTGAGTTTATCAAAATCACTCTCTGCTCCCAGGAGCTAGTGCTGTCTATTGAGCTCCTCTTTTTTTAATGAACAGCCTTGGAAACTTATATTTCTTGCCTGAATGACAACTCAAGTGGAATAACATTCTTATTATTGAACTTTCAAAGAAAGTTACCTACCTGAATTGCAATCAGGATGGAAAACTATTTTGTTTAAGCCAACTGTCTTGTGGCCCTATAAACTGCCTTCCTGAGACCCTTTGAACTCTCCTTTGACTGTGGCTGAAACCCCTCTGAGTGGGGCCTCTTAGAACAAGACAACTGTCAGGTTTGCTGTACTCGGATGGCCTCCTCTGAACGATAGCGACGCAGCCTGGGCTGATACCCCCCCCTTCTCGAGGCCAAGTCCTTCACCCTCTGAGAAGATGCAAAGGCATCTGACATGAGCACTTCACTGAGCTGGAGGGGAATTTTTCACAGGTATGTGTTTTGTACAGACTTCTTTAGGTCTGTGTGCATACAAGCATGTCTATGCTATAAGAAATGTACTATGAATGTTGCTCTCCTAGATTCTTAAATATTTTAGGTTTGTAAGTTAGGCTTATAAGTGGGTTACTGTTGTGCTATAGTAAATTCTATAGAATCTTTTGTTTGCCTTAAGCTATCAATTAAGTGCTGTTAAGCCTTTAGGCCTAAACTGTTGGTCAAGTTCGGGGCTCAGTTTGGCAAGGGGGTCTACTCTGAACCTTGTTACTCATTGGAAGGATCTCCCTTAACTCCTTTTTATCCTTATCCGTTCTTACCCTTACCCTTACCCTTACCCTTACCCTTACCCTTACCCTTACCCCACTCCCTCTAGATAGTTTTTGTGTTGGTTTTGGTTTTAGATTGGTTGATTTTAGATTTTAGTTTGCTTTTTCTGTGTGTGTTTTAACCATCAAGTAAGAAGTAGAGTGAACACTACCAATGAGCCTTGCCACACTTTCACTTTTATATTAAACATGCTTTTCCAATACTTTTGCCAGTGATTCTTTAAACAACCTAAAACACTCATCCTTACCCTTACCCTTACCCTTACCCTTACCCTTACCCTTACCCTTACCCTTACCCTTACCCTTACCCTTACCCCACTCCCTCTAGATAGTTTTTGTGTTGGTTTTGGTTTTAGATTGGTTGATTTTAGATTTTAGTTTGCTTTTTCTGTGTGTGTTTTAACCATCAAGTAAGAAGTAGAGTGAACACTACCAATGAGCCTTGCCACACTTTCACTTTTATATTAAACATGCTTTTCCAATACTTTTGCCAGCGATTCTTTAAACAACCTAAAACACTCATTCACGACACCCACTCTCTCAACCTTCCTTCATTTACACTGCACAATGCCAGTTCTTCCCAATATTTCCTCTCCCCAGTCATGTTGTCTCAGCTCATTCTGCTCTGGCTTGTCTCTGCACCTCACTTGAAGGAAGGTGTCCAAACCAGTGCTCAGTTTCCAGATGAGCCTCCCCAGTGCCAAGCAGAGCCTGAGGATTACTGTATGTTTCCTACAGGCTGTAGGAAACCTGGGTTGGGTGCTGACAGGGCTGTTCCACTTCCAGTTCCAGAATTATCTCATTCCTTTGGATATCTCTGACTGTTGCCATGCTGTAGAGAAGGCAAAATCCTTTCAATGTTTTTAATTTTTTTCTATTGATCTTAGTGGGTTTGGGATCAGAGTTATCCAAAGCCTATGACCAATATCCTTAATGGAACTTAAATTACAGATAAAAATAAATTACAATAAAAACACCGCTATTCCCCCACCTCAAAACCTCAGAAAGGTACATATGGGTGACACAACCCAAATAATAATGTTGAAAGAAAATGAATAGAATATTACACTTTTAGAAACCTCAGAAGGGAAGTTGTCAGTGTAATCTCTACCTGACCTGTCCATGTTTGTGTCAGCTAGAGAGTCAAGCTAAATCTTTTTTCTTTTCCAAGCCTAACATAGTGAATGATCATTATTAAATATTTCTTTCTATTATTCTGGTGCAATGTGGCTCTAGATCTTGTTTAGAGTATGCTAGATAACCTCTGAAGGAAATACAAGGTCATTATAGTTGTTTCTGTGATCTTTTGTGCGAGGAGGTGACATACTTTACACAGGAGGTGATTTTCACTTCACACAGCCCCTGAGAGTTTGATGGGGCTATTATTCATATACTACGAGCAAAGAGCTGAGGCTCAGATAAACTTCAATGTTGTCAAGTTTATAAACTTATTTTAGGTTCCCTACTTGAAGTACACCCTCTCAGGAACAACACTTTTTAGAACACTTTTCAAACCTAACTGTCTTCATTTGCAGCAGTGAGTGCTCAGTTTTGGCAAATCTGTCCCCATCTGACCCAAGATGAACTACCAGAAAATGAGTAATGTGATGAAAAATTTGGTTTAAGTGAATTGCTTGGCTCCATCAAAAATGCCACTGATGCAAAGATCTAGATTCTCACAGCATTTAGTTGTCTTAATGATTAAACCATCCTTTCTCAACACTTTTCTTCCATTTACCACACAACTTTGGACTTCTATATCTAATAAGGCAAGAAGCCAATTAGCAGCACACTCCTTTCCTGCATGATTCTAATTAATTTCTCAGCCACTGTTTGCCATTGTACTGGAGGAAGTACATTCTTAGGGAAAAAAATACATTGTAGCTAAATCATAAAGATAGGCCTGTATGAAGAAATCTGGCAATCACTGAGATCATCTAATTCTCAGTGTGTGTAGGTCAGACTTACTTCACCCAGGTTTAGATATCTAACTCTGAAGAAGTCCTTTAGGCTCTAAGTTTCCCTCAGAGTTGTTGGGGAGAAGTCTGGCTAATCTGTCCAAAAATCTATTCAGGGATGTCAAAATGCTTGATTATCTGTACACACTATAAAAACAGAGTTGATCAAACTTAGTTGTTTGTAGTTAGACATACAGTACTTACATACCCACCAGTCCTGGTTGATCCCTCCTTTTGTCTGTTTAATTTCCTCTCTCAATCTCCATATTTTCTCCTGTTCAGGTGTCTTTGCCTAGCTCTTACCCAAGGTACCTTTCATAACTTTTTGGTGAATCTCCCAAGAAATCTGTAAGTCATCTCCTCAAGACTCACCCCATTTCACTGACCTCTGTAAAGAGGAGACTTCAGAAGATGTTGTCCTATAGATATCCAAATATCTATGGTGTTTGGTGATGAAAACATTTTTGGATCATAAAATTGGATCAGCTTTCTGAGATCTCTCAGGGTCACAGGGACAGTTTTTTCCAGCTGTTCATTCTCCACCTAGATGGCAAAACTTCTGTCCCTGGCAAGAAAAATAGGTCTACCAACCTGTGCCTGATTATCACATTATGGGAGCTTTACAGCAACTTTTCAGTTTTTTTAATTATTTTTTACATGGCAATAAAAGTGTCTTTTTTTCCCATAGTATCATTCTGTGCAACAGGTGAATACCTTTCTTTTTAGTGCCTCACCCCCCCCCCGAAAAAGAAAAAGCACCCTTTAGCAGAAAATTGACTTGGACAATCTCACTTTTGAATTCATAATGTTATTATCAGCTGGAATCAGGGACAATCAAACTTATCTGTTTTGTTATATCAGTTACAGATAATAAATGATCACTGGAAGTGAAATATATTTGCTGCAATTATGTATTCATAAGCTGCACTGATGCAGGAATAGATACAGAATTGATACAGGATTGGTCCTAAAGGAGAGTAGGGCATTAAAAGGCATTTCCTGGGGTCATGACCTGCGACATGGGAATGCACATGCCCTGTGGCTAATGGGGGCTGGGGGAGATGCATGACCACAACCCCCTCTTCCCGCTTTGCTCATTAGCCTGTGTCTCTGGAGAGAAGGGAGGAAGGGGGGAGAAGTACCCAAACAAACAAAGGAAATTTTAACCCCAGCAGGCTGTACTATTTAAGGTTTTATAAAGCACTTTGAAGCACTAACAAGGAAGTTCCTAAGCAAACAAATACTGTTATTGTATTGAAAACGTTGCTAAGCTGGTTGATGTGGCTCTGGTTATGATCTGAAGCTGCCTTGGGAAATTACTAAAGAAGCATTTTTGGTGGGAAAGGTACAAAAGCAAGGAAGGAAATTATATATATAAATGGGCATAAATTCTATGTGTTCTGCTAGAGTATATAAACAAGTGATTAAAAAGAAGTAGTTGTTTATTTAGTGTATTTTAAGGCAACATTTTGCAATAAAAGCCACTTATCACAAAGCTGAAACAGCTAAAGATACTGCAGGTCACAGTAGAGCTGGCACACAGGTATGTGACGAAATTCTATAAATTTAAAAACTTTGTAGTACAAAACACCCACATTTTTGAATCATTTTTTAGAAATTAATCAGTGGTAAATATTGAATCCTGTGATTTTTACAGGGCAAGGAAAACAGGAGGACAGAAATAAACAACAAAATTAATTTTGTCTTGAAGGATGCCTTCTAGATTAATTAGTAATTTTGGTAAAGACCTAAATAAAAGAACACTTCAACAAATCAGACTGTTTGCCTTGTTGTCTTAATTCCAGCACCTATTCTCTGCAACTAAGTCGTTCAATCCCTGTAATCCACAATGCACAGAATTCTACTGACATCTGCGCTGTTTCATTTGTGATTTTACCCATCTGAGGTTACAACAAGACCATAGTATTGATTTGCAGACACTGATGGTTGGGTTGAGTGCTCTCATTGGGTTGAATGCTCTCAAATTTTATGTAATATGTACATTTCACCATAAATAATAGAAATAAAATAGGCTGATAAAAACAGTGCAAATGTAAGAAGAAGTAAGTAAGTCGCCCGAGTTTTGGGAAAAAAAGTGAAAGTAGAAAAAGAGAAAATAAATCTAGAGACATACAACAGATCCTAATAAATCTGCAAGAAGCACAAGTGATAAAACCCAGGAGAAAAATCTCCTCTTAATATTTAGTTTTCAACTGGAAGTTCCAAATGTTTTCATATATATATTTATATATACACATCCTGTAAAGTTTTGCAAAGAATATTTTGCTAGTTGCTGTAGTATTGAAAGAACTAGACACATTTTCAATTGAAAAAATCTCATTCATTTCATGACAGAGGAATCTGTCATAATTAAAGTCATTGCATTCTCTGAGAAGTTTATCCATTAGTTTCATTTCTGAGAATAATTTTCTAGGAATAAATGTGATTTATATTTTCCTCTGAATTACTGTGGAAATTGTTTTAGAGAGTTCATGTGCTTATTCATTTTTAAAAATATTTTAAAGACTGCCTATAGGCACACTCTTGGCTGTAATGTTGAATATATCCATTGCTTCTGGGGCTAATCCTTTCCAGGTGAATAAAGATTTCTACACCCTTACAGAAAGTTTAGTGCTCCATGCACCACTTTTGCAACAAGCTGTTTAGACTGGTATTAATAATTTGGAATATTCAGCATTAAACCCAAGAATTTCTTGCGTGTGTTAAAATAGGAATTTCTGTAGTTATTTTAAAGACCATTCCCTTCTGGATAGAATACTAACATTTATTTATAGGCATTGCATGTCTCAAAATTCACATAGAGAATGCATTGGTGGACTACAACTTCTAGATGGTGTTGGTAAGGCTCTGTGTATGGATAGAAATCCTGCAGGCTCCATGTAGCTCCGTGTAACTCATAGATCACAGAGATCACCCTCTAATGTAATGTTTTGAGAAACAGCCAGTTGTGCCGAGGGCTATAGGCCTAATCAATACCTAAAGGTTTCTAGGGAAATTTAATATCCCATGTCAAGCATCTTCCTGCAAAAAATTCTTTGGACAGGACTTTTATTTTCAGAAAGTCAATGTAAATATTTGCAGGCTGCAATCAAGAAATTTGGAGGTTTTAAGATTTGTTTCAAGCTGTAACAACTTGAACTTGTTCACTTTCCTGAAAGCCACTATAATGTCTCGAATCCTTCCATTATTTATTTTAAATTGCATTTGAAACCATCTTTAGGATTTATTTTTCTGGTTTTTCTTTGACGTTTCACAAAAATGTTCTTCTGAGAAAGCTGAGAATTACCACATTCCTAACACATACTCCTAAACTACCTCTCTAGTGTAAACCATCTTTGAATTTAAAGTCAGAGATGTTAAGTAAGAGTTGTTTTATTTAAGTACTTTTGTGACATACATTATGAATATAAAGCGACTATATCAGCTCTGAGTGAGACTGTATATAAACCTTTTAAATTGTATCCTCTTTAAGATGATAGAGGAAATTTTTGCATGAATTCAGGCTGCCCAGAGGCAATCTGTTGCCAGGAATGTGGTTAAACAGTTTTTTAACTAATTCTATAAGCTCTCAAACACAACTGATTTTTGAAGAGCTTCCTGTTTTTTTTTTCTTCTATTCTAAATTGTAGTCTATGAGATTAAGGCTCAGTTTCTAAATATCTCCAGACACCTTCCCATTGTTGTTAAAAAAAAAAAAGTTTTGAGATCTGCCAAAAGTAATGTAGCTCAAATTTGGTGGCAATACTGATTTATGAGCTTTTTGTATTCACACCACAAAAGTAACTTGGTAAAAATTATCTCCCACTGGTGAATTTTATTATATATGCTTTCTATGTGTCTTCAAGGGGATAAAAATTTAAGAAGAACAGATACTATCAGCTTTTTTCATGTAAGTGCTTTTCATAAAACAAAATACTGAGTAGTAAAAAAACAACCAAAAAAACTCCTCACCACTACCACCACCACCAAGAAAACTCAAAACCGACCAAGAAAAAACCAAACCAAACAAACGAAAAAAACATGGCTATTTATTTTTCTCAAGCTGTGCTATTTTTCAAAAATTGGGATAATAGAACTTTAAATGTCGGTCCAAAAATTCCCCATAAGTTGTTGAGACTGTATTGTTGATTATATCCCAGTTTTTACAGAATCATGGGATCACAGAATCACAGAAGACACTGAGTTGTGAGGGACCCACAGGATCATCAAGTCCTACTCCAGTCCCTGCGCAGCAACATCCCCAAGAGTCACACCCTGTGCCTGAGAGCATTGTCCAAATGCTTCTTGAGCTGTGTCAGGCTGGCTCTGTAACCACTTCCCTGGGGAGCCTGTTCCAGTGCCCAATTTTGAAATCTTTTGTATTTTTAATGAAAAGCATGAGTTCAGACACAATATATATTTATGGTAAATATAGCCTATAAACGTACACATTTTTTAGAAAAGATCTTGGCCTTGACTTGAAAATGAATGTTTATGAAAGCAGATAATGTGAGCAAAATGCCAGGTCTTTCCATTTCTTGTAGTGAATGGCAAATTTATTTTGGAGTGAATTAGTAGCATGATGCCAATAGACTGGAATTCACAGCCTGTTAATCATCCTTTTCAAGTCTCAAGCATTATCTTGCTTATCTTGTAAAACTATTGTTGAGAATGAAAAATTATTACTCATCCACCTTTAAGTCTTCACAGCTGTAGTAAATGTAAAGTAACAACTACTTCATTTCTAGGGGAATTATTTTGTGCTTCTTGAAATTTCTTCAAAATTAATAAAGCTATAAGGAGTCTGGATAATAATTAGTTGCATGTTTTGTTTCAGACTATCCTACTAAATTCTGCCATTTCATAAGTAGCAAATTAAAGAACTGGAACCATAAGGAATTAAACAACCAACAGTAACAACAACTCTGTACCAAGAGTTCCCTTCATTCTGTGGGAGTAAGTCAGTGACTGACAACCAACAAATATATATTGCCTGTTGAGAAATAATATAGATATTGAACATCTTGGATATGAGTTCCCTTTTTAAGGGTCAAAATAACAAAAGCAGGATGAATGGTCTCAACACCAGTAATAAGATGCCAAATTCACAGATCCCTTATTGAGATAGAAGTAGTTCAACTGGCAGTAAAAATAAAAGTTATAATAGATCAGTGCCTATTTCTTGGCTAATTTTTACTGCAATGTTTGCCAAAACATTATTAACATCATTAACATTGATAACATAGTTACTTAGGATAATACTGGCTCAACTCTGTCGCCAGTATGAGATACTGCTTCCATTAAAGTCAAGAGGAGCCGAAGTCTTGTTCTCTTCTTTTAATTGTAGAATCTGAATGATCAAGTGAAATTCATACTACAGAAAAATAAAAGTCAGTCCTGTAGACCTCAGCAATGTCTTATTGACATTTTTCTATTGTGTGATTCATTTTCAGTCTAATATGTACTGCCACCAGCTCTACACCACTATCACTGATTAAAATGACAATTGCAGCATGTCTGTCTCTTCAATTCACTGAGCTTCAGAATGGATAATAGTGTCCAAATACTGAAGAAAGACCTGCCAGGAATTTTCATTTGGCTTCAAGGTAGCTGTTTCATTCACTTATCCCTGGTGAAAATATTAATAAAAAGATAATTAATTAAAAAGGGAAAAATAAAGGCTAATAGTTTTCAGCTGAAAATTAAGAATTTTTACTCTAGCATTAGTTTAAAAGAGTTGTGCACTGTTAATGCCATGACTATATTCTCCTGTCAGATGACACATCCCAAAATATAGTGCCGCATTTTCCCCTGGCTGAGACAATATTCTTAATACATTCCGCCATAGTGTACAATTCAGAGAAGGAAATGAAAATCTGATACAATTAAAATTCCATAAATACTGGGGACACTTCTGAAATAATTCATTTCTTAATAAAAAAGTAACCTATATTTCCACTACTTGCCATCCTTATTTATGAACAAATAAATAAATAAATAAATGGCATTTCCAAAGAAATAAAAGATTCTGTAGTCATTATCCCCTGAAAAGAAACCATTTCCCACAGAAATTTTGTTACCATGCAGAGATGCACTGGTCTGTTCTTATGTCTTTCGGTGATTCAAAATATAACTGATATACATGTCCATTTTCACTAATTTTATAAACTGAATTTCCATCATAAAAGATCCTGTATAAGTGTGCTCACTATTTTCTACTTTAAATGTGTTATTTTCTTGAAAAATATAAGTAAAGGTAGCAGAAATATTAACACAAGTGCCAATGGCAGAAATCATAAGCAATCTAGGCTATCATGGAAGTGACCTATTGACCAACCAGCCATAAACTTAAATCATTCTTCTACACCACTTATTAATAAAAAAACATCATCAAAATTAAGGATTGTCCCTGTTGGTTGTGAACTGACATGAAAGACATGAAGATTGCATTTTTCAATACAGCATTTCATTGCAACACCCATTCTGTAGCAGAGAAGAAAAAGAAATAATTCAGTTAATGTGCAGAAAGGACAGGAGTGTTAGGATCAGAGAACTGTAATTTTGCCATCTATGCTTGTTGTTCATTCAATACCCACTTTATAGGAGGATTCCCCTGGTACTTCGTGCTCATCATGCAATTACTGCACCTGGCAAATGGATATGAAAAAGAGAATTTCATGCCCATTGTGATTATGTTTCGTAGTTTGAAGCAGGATGCACAGTGGGACTCAGTAACTTGGAGGAAAGTTCAGAAGCTGCTATTTCTTCCAAAGGCAATAGAAAAGTACTGGATGAAAAAGTCAGGAGGTAGAAGATAGAAAACTCACATGTTTTTACTAACAGACTCCTAGGATTACTATAATACTGAGATAATAGATGGAAGCTATTGGGAATATGCTGCAATCACAAGACCTGCTCATTAAACTCCATTAAACCTTTTGTACTTTTTTTTGTCCATCAATAATGCAAATTAAATTTGCTTTTCAAGTAGGATTGCCCTGACTGCACTATTCTGCCTACTTCTCTCCTTTAAATGTACATCACCAAAAATCCTAGGCAAAAGGGTCCATAATCAGCACTGTCAATTTGAATAAAACTACTCTGCAGTTATTTAACTGTCATGGTCAGGCTCACATAGTGAATAAAATACATAAAGACTATTTTGGAAGGAAAATAATTAAAATATTGCAGAGTTTTGTTTAGTTTTTGATGTATTTAGTGATGTCAAAATAAGATCTAATAGGAAGTGTACAATAATTTATCTTCTGACAACTTTGAAAAAGAAGATACTAATAAAGAACTTAAAAGAATCATCTTCATTTGAGTTACAGCTGGCCACGAAACATCTCCTTATAAATTGTATGCACTTTTAGCTTCATGTACAAGACAATATTTGAATTACTGAGATTTTCCTATGAAAACTCTAACCACAAGATACTTCTTGCCTCTTTCTGGCCAAAGAAATCTGACTTGTCTTTTGCACATTGGCTGAGATCACAATAAATCAGCTTGTCATTCTCAGCCCTTCAGAAGACACTGTTGTTTCATCATTCAGGCAGTTTGGGCAATGAATAGGGAATTAATCCATAACCTTGGTTTTTGTTCGTTTTTTTTTTTTTTTTCTTTTTTTCCTGGCAGAACTCTCTAATGCTCAGACTTTGCACAGAACTGACTTCATCGCTTTCATAGTAATTTTCTATGCTTATGAGGAACCCACACAAGTGTAAGTTCTGGGTTCTCTTAAGGCCTGAAAACCTTATGATAAGACATGTTTGATGGAAGGTGGTTAATTCTACCTGATAGAGAGTCCTGTTTTAGAGTATTAAAGATTAAAAATTTCATTTTTTAAAAAAAGGAAAACTTGTTGAATCACATAATTGTCTAAAAAGAACTCTTTTTTTTTCCCCTTTGTATAGTAATTGTAAGGTAGTTAGTGGAGAAGAGTATAAAAGTCAGATGCATTGAAAAATTGCTCCTCTTTTTACAAAAGGTGCTTGTGGCCCAGGATACACCACAGATAATGCAGTAGGATCACCACTAAGGTCAGTTACAATCTTTAGGCTTCAGATCTCTCTTTTCAGGTTGGCTGAAACTAGAATATGGCCTTAGCAAGCATGGTCACAAAGATAATCCTTTCCTAGATAACCCTAGAGCTGATAAAAGAGCATCCTTGTTTCTAAGGGATCACAAGAGCTGAACAATTCCATGAGGGGACAGTGGATTGGAAATAATAGAGCGTGGGAAGTGAGAAGATCCAAAACTCCCTAGAGTGTTACTTTTGCACTACTTTTGTTTGTTTTTCAGAACTAACTGATTGTTTTTGGAACACATCAGCTGGTTTCATGTCCAGAATTCCCAGTATTTTGCAAACACTCCAGCTTGGAAGACTTCATAATTATTGGGCCTGATCCCTTTCTCATGACATCAACTTTGTTCATGGAGTTATGGCCTCTCTCTGAACAACACTGCCTTTTTTTTTTCTCTTTACAAGAGTGGGATAGAGGAGCTTCAGGGTCTTGTTTCAGATAAAAACCTTGACTTCAGGATAACACCAGAATTGTTACATTTTCTTAAGGATAGATACATGACTCAGCAGCAGCAGTTGAATTTTGAACACCACAAAGTATACCTGCAAAATGAAGTATGATGTATGTCACCTGTATCACATTTACAAATCTGAAAATCTTTACTTTTGGATGCTTCTCCCATTAATAGAAGAAGTTGATTATTATTTTAAGTGATACTTTGCAAGCATTTTTATTTTTAATGTCTCCACTCTTAATACTTTTTGCATACTGAGGCTGAACCAGGACAAAAGTGTATTTCACTGAACTTTGGACCAACACTAGTCTTAATAGAGCTTTTGTTCAGTGGAAAATGACACTTTTAAATCTATGAATTTCAAGGTGTAGGACATGGAAGACAAGGCACTTGGACCCAGCCTGTTCCAAAGCTCATCAAAAACACAGGAAACAGGCTTTCACTTAGGCCCTTTTATACCACTAATTCTAACACAAGCATAATCCCATTGATTTTTAAGGAGCTGTTGAAATGTTTAAAATTAGGTTTGTGCTTACTCAGTTGAGGCCTATGGAGGCAGAACACATATACTGGAAGAAATTTTTCCATTAACATCAAACATTTTTTCACCCCCCCCTCCATTAAAAGGAAAGGAAGAAAAGAATTGAGTAATGCTTAGTGTGACTTTCCTCCTGTGGTTTGCTTTGTTTTTCAGAGACATTCCAGAAATGTATTCCAGATGTTTTCAAATCCTTGTAACTTATTTTCCATACTATATATAACCTTTCCTACCATATCTGTTCTCTCTCTCCCTTTCTTTCACTGGTTACTGTCTCTATCTTTTTCTCTTAATTGTCTTAATATTTTTTTTCACTGCAAGTTCCAGATTAATTCATTTGTATTCTTTCAGAGGTCCCACTTGGAAACATGCATTATCTGCTAGAAGACATACTGTTCCATGTGGTAATATCTCTTGCTTCGTGAAGTTATTAATTAAATAATATTTAGTTGCATTAGCTGGATTTTCATAATTGTAAAGGACATCAAGTTCTTGCTCTCAAAACACTGAATAGGCTTTCGAATATTAAATTGTCATCACATTTAGATGCACATGCTGCCTGATAAAACACAAATTACAGTCTTATCCTGTACCAGCAATGTAAAGTGTGTCTAAAAAACTGTCTCTTTTGTTTAGCTCATTATAAGCCAGTTGCCTCATAATTTCTTCCATAGAGGTTGTTTCAGCATTTTTTGGCAGTTTTGTTGTTGAAAAATGCTGCTGTCATGAACCAGAAAGTGGCTGTCAAGCCCTCAGAAGGAGAAAGTAATTTTAGTGAAGCCCAGGATAATTTTCCAATCATCCAGATGAACTTGGTCAACATTCCTTTCTCCACATGAAATAAACACGTGAAATTTCACCCTTCTCCTCAGGAGCTGCTGCTTGGCAATGATGTTTATTCACTCCTTCCTGAGGTTACAGTTCTGCTCCACAGAGCTGATGGGAAACTGCCACTCTCCAGTGTTATTGCTGGAAGAAAAGTGTATGGGAACGGGCCAGAGCTCCACTGGGGGTTCCAGATGCTCACTGAGAAGAAACAGATTTTTCACAGCCCTGGAGTACCTACTCAGGACTTGTTAAAACTCTCTTTATTTAGGGTGGTGATATTTTTTCTTGGTTGACTAAGTAAAAATAGCTCACAGCAGTACTTACAACAATATCTGAGCTCCCTTTTTTTTAACAGGCAGAGAGCCAAACCTAATACGGTGTAAATCAGAGCAGCATTGACTTGCATCAACCAAGGATCCTGCCTGTCACATTCTAACAAATACAGATGGCAAATGTTCATCATAAACATAATTTTAAAAGTTTAAAGAATAGAAGAAATCACATCATCAAGCTTTTTACTGCAGATGAGGACTGCCTGAATCCTGAACACAGATCTAAGTAGTGCTCCAAATGATGTGGTTCACTGGTGAGTGGTACTGACTTTTAGAAAGTCAGAGGACATTTTGCCATTGTTTACAATGTGCTTATTCTGTGAGAGAGGAAAATGCTTCAGATGAGAGATGAACTTCCACTAAGCTTGAAGTTCTTTGGGATTTGGGATTTAATTATTATTAGTTATTTTATCGCAATGGCTCATGGAGGGCTCATCTGACATCAGGAATCCGCCGGGGTCGTTCTTGCACACTTGTGGAGCCTCAGCTCCTAAAAGCTTCAAAACACTTAAAAAACCCCCAACACAAAAACAAACACAAACAAAAAAGCAACAAAACTCAAACCACAACCACAGAGAAATATTTTCCCAATTTTACAGGTGAAAAACTCAGATAAAGTTATTTGCCAAAGCCTAAGAGAAGACTGTGGGGATCTCTTTAATCACAAAACCTCCTTTATCTTCTAATTTAACCCCACGCGTTTTTGCAATCCAGAAGGGAATGCTTCATTATAAAATGAATCAATCCTGAGCAGTTTCAAAATAGAATAGCTTTGCCATGACTTGTCAAAGGCGTAGTAAATACGACTCCGTAAGGAATAGTACACCACTCTGGAAGTGTGCCACCATTATGAGTTTACTTCTGAAATAAAGAAACAAGTTGTCTTTGTTCTAGGACTGAAATGTTCAAATATCAGAGCCAACATTTGTAATGTTTGGAAGGAGGAGGGGGCAGGGAAGAAGAGCTTTATTTTGCAAATTCTGTTCAAATTGAGAGTTATAGAAAACAGCAAAAAAAAAAAAAAAAAAAAGAGTGCTACGTGGTAGGCAGGACGTACCATGAATAACAATGTATCCTGTGGATATTTACTACCAAATCATGTTTAACTGAAAGGAAAGTGGGAGTCACCACAGCCAGCAATTCCCATCCGATTTCTTAACATGTAAATCAGGAGCACAGAAAGGCCATTTATGGGAGTCTCAGAGAGACAATGGCTTTCCTGCTGCCAAGTGGTGACATCACACCTCACAAAGGAGAAGGAAGAGGGCTGTAAGTGCAGGGTGCCTTGCCAAGAGCTTTGTTTTGTTTCCACAGAAGAAAAAAATGTCAAAGAAAAGAAAAAAAAGAAAAGGAAAGTAGCAATTTTTCTCAAGAATATAACATTACAGACAGAAAAAACACAGACTTTCAAAGAAGTTGACATGTGACTCATGGAATGTACTTTGCAGCTCTTATGGTGATTTCAATAACACTTGTGAAAAATCAAAACTAATTTTGCATTTACCCTATTCAAGCAAAATGAAAGTGAACACAAACACATGCACACTCACCCATGCACCAACATAACCTCAGAGATGAACCCAAGAAATGCTCTTTGTGAGCTGTGGTGCTGAGTGTTTCCCAACTGTAATGCCAACTCCAGCTGAGTTTTGTAAACTAACCTCTGAAACATTATTCATCTTGAAGTAATGAGAAAATAGATGAAAAGTTTGGTATGTATGCCTTCTAAGGAAGCCATAATTGTTAGTTTAGTGTATAAAGCTCAAGATCTTGAAGAAATTATGTATTTACAGCACCTACCTCCTAAGTAGATGTGGATCTTAACAGCTTTTAATGTCAGGAATGTCAAACAAGTGATTCTTTTTTTTTTTTCCTTTCTGCTTCTTACAAACAGTGTAAATATATTCCAGAAATGGAACAGTAAAGAAAGAACTGGAAAGTTTCAAGTCTTCTGATTCATAGAAATAAGGGAAAAAAAGGGTTATTGTTGAATTTACAAGAGCCAGCAGTTCTTTTCTGTTCTGTGGTGAATTATCTAATATTTTAATATATTAGGGAATCCCACAGCAATGACTTCCTGTGCCATACACATGACATTCTATTCCTAAGAGTGTGGACTGTTGCAGTACTGATTGTTGTTGTACTGATACCTAAGAGTTTTGGTAAGGAAGAAACACATATGCTTTTCCTAAAAATATACATTTGGCACCACATGATTTTCAGAAGCCTGATTCTGTTTCTGATTGTATAGTGCTGGCAATACAGATGTAGCAAGGCCCTCTTTCTTCCCAAACATTATAGCATAATAAAGATCTTCACTGTGATTCTGCTCCCAGCCAGAGTAAAGATGAAATTAAACACACAGAGAAGTGTACAAGAATGTTTCCCGAGTGATATTTTTTACTATTTAAAAAACAAACAAACAAACAAACAAACAAAAAACAAAGAAAAACAACAAGAAAAAAAACCCTACCAACCAAAAAAACCCCAAACAAACACAAAAACTACCCTATGCTTTATATACATACTTCTTATTTTGTTTGTGTGCTGTTCATTTCACAGTTAAGGTCAAGAAACCCTGGGAGACGGAGAACTGAGCCTTTTAAAGGCTTTTGTAAAAGCCAGCTTTTGTTCAAAGCTTCCTCTGGTTAAGGAAAGTTGATACTGAGGGAGTGATCCAAAATTGCACTTAATAAGCAAAAGTGCAACTCTGGTGGAACTTGTATATCTTCATTTGTTAGAGAGACACATCCAAAATCATCCTTCCAAATCCACTTTAGGGCCTGAGAGACTATCAGTGTTCACACATCCACAGGTGCCTCCATTTCTGCTACTACTTTCCCACACAGTTCCTAATGACTTGATGGGTAAGATAGAACCATATTCCTGAATCATTGATTTGGTGGATGTGCTTAATACATGCCTAAAATGCAAAGACTCCTCATTTTGAGTCAGGGAACCTGAGAAGAAGAGTGTGCTACCTACTTAAATGGTCTTAGGTCTGCAAGTTCAAGCATGTGGCATCTGCAATATGTGAACTTCCAATGACTCAGTAGAAAATAGTGTTAAACAAAAACCTTGTCAAGAAAATTAAAATCAAACTGAGAGCCGTATTTAAAAATCTTAAATTAGGGAGCAGCATCGTTGAATCCTCAATTGAGACATGTTGGTATTTTGTTTAGTCTCAACCTGCAAGTAAGCCAAAATTGTTAGAAATGATGGTACACCTTCTGGAGACTTTTAGATTTATGAAAAGGCAAAATAACCAATGTAAAATGAGGGGAGGAGTAAGCCATGCAGGGGAAACAGCCAGATGCATGTCTCCAGTGAAGAACAGTATATTTTAAACTACAGTGGTATCCTAAGATGCCTCCAGTCACATGAGAATATCAGTTCAGACATACACAATGAACAGAAGGGTGACAGCCTTCTCCACATCTCCAAGAAAAGAGAGATAAACAAAATTTCTGTGTTTGAGTTATTTTGTTGTGCCTCAGGTTTTTCCCCCCAAGAAGGTCTCAGACAGCAACTACAGCAGATTGAGATGGCTGAGCATCAGAGCATGATACAACCAGAACCAATGGATTTGTCATTGTCTGATAACAGTACTCTCTAAAGAAGACGGGCCTATAAAATAACACTGGGAACATTAACAGTATGTATACAGAGCAGATAAATTAGTGAGAATTGTTTATGTGTTCATGTGTACAAAATCTTTTCTCTTTTTTTTTATCGTTTATTGCTATTATTACTATTATTAACTGACAAGGAAAGATGTGGGCAGCTGTACCTTTAAAAGATTCTGGGAAAAAGCATTTGTTACTGGTTGCTATGACAAGTGGAGATCCATGTTATGCAATGCAGAGCAGCTAAAATTTAAACGTTAAATATGATGAACCCCTGTCAGGTTCCTTGGCTGTGAATGACTTCTGAATAACAAAAATGTGGGTGATATAATTTCAGATTTGAACTTGCTGTGATATCTCAAGTTCACATGTATCTTCCTCTACCATCTCTATTCATGAAGAAACCAGCATTTTTGGAAACAGGGCTCATGGGTGACTGGAAGATTTAAATCAAAATTTGAGTATACATTTTGTATATATAGAAAACCATACTCACTTGAGAACTTTGTAAAATGTGAACATCAAGGTAAGTTGCACTGCCCACTGTCAAGATAAATTACATTTGCATCCTGTACATCCCAATATCTCTCTACCACGGAATATTTATAATATTTACCATTTGGGTTTAAATTTCTCTAGGGATAGTGTTTTCACTCCATTTATCCTTCTCTATGTTTTACCTTTAAATAGTAATACTATTTCTGTATGAAACCTCTGCGGAAATGATGAAACTGAAATTGCTTTACCTGAATGTTAACTATATTGGATATTGATTTCATAGTTACCTTTCAATATAAGGGATATAAAGGCTCATCTCTAAATTCAATGAGCATAAATAGGGCCAAACTCCTCACTGAATTTCTCTGTGGAGGGTCAAATCCCAAATGTTTCTTAGCACCAGTTTTGCCATTCATTATACTACTTCCACTTATAATAAGATGAATTGAAATTAATTTTTTTTTTTTTTGTTACTAAGGCATGTTAAAAATCTTACTGCATTTTCTGTCAAATAAAGAAAAAACATGATGTTCAAAATTTAGACATGGCAGAGTTATTTGTTTGGAAACTTTGTAGGTGGACAGTAGAAAGAGACAGCTGAACTGCACAAAGCCATTGTAATTTGAGATTTTCCTGGACATTAGTTAGAAAAGCTGCAAACAGGATACAGTATTCTGTAAACTTAGAAGCTGTATTATAAAGACTTCTGTGACATAGCTCAGTGATTTAACATAGTTAAATTAAGGTAGTAAATTAAAGCAGACACAAAAGGGTAGAACAGGGAATATTAAAAATTTACATAATCTTGGAGTATTTATCCACACACAGTGTGTTTTCAGTAACTTTAAATAACTACTTTGGCAGTTACACTTAAACTGATTTTCTGAAAGTTGTGTTTTGTGGATTTCCATAGATAACAGGCATAATTCTAAGTTACTAAAAATACCACCAGCTGGCTGTCTGTGAGTTTCTGAAAAGCCACAGTAAATGTCTCTTATCTTTTTTCATATGAACTTTGGGCTGCACATTATTTTCTTGGCTGTGACCTCTCTAATTCTCCCTGTCCAGAATTTAATAGGCGGTGACTCTGAACATCCCTGGGGGTTCCAAGTTTGCATGAAAGGAAACTTGCTGACACTGCTGCTTGATGGCTGCTATGCTTTCCCTTTGCTGGGTGCTACACTGCAGCACTTTCTCAAATGTTGCCCATTTCAGTATAAATGGAAAATGTGCTGCATGCTGATGGACATGGTCAGCAACTCATCATATCAGGTGTGTGGAGAAATACATAGGTAACTTAAGAACAATTTACACTGGGCTGAAAATGCAGTATTTTAAATCTGTTCATTATTTTAAAACCTATTTTATTACATAGGCTTCACCACATAGTGAATAGACCATCATTATTCATGTTTCAATGGCAAAGAAATGATAAAAATAAGCTTGGGAAAAAATGATCAAACTCACACAGAAAACCAAGGACAAGTCTGGAAATGACACTCACATTTTCAGTCTTTTCCTCAGCACATTATTGACCAGACCAGTAAGTTTAAATGGTAAATTCCATGTGAAATCTGAACCCCAGACACATTTTCCTAAACCTTGCCAGTGCTGCAGGCAACAATTTTTTTTTCAAATGGATCGTGTACCTCTTATTCCAGTCCCTGAGCCACTTTGTTGAACATCGAGGTGCAAGGGAACAACGCTATAATTTCCACTTACATGGGGGCATGTGGTTACAGAAAGATCTGATGCATGGTACCATAGTCCCCTTTGACCAAGATACAGATGAAATGGATAGGCCAACACTAAACCATATCACCTCCTTCTGCTTCTACAGCAGTCTTTTGGCTGCCATGGTTCCTTACAGAAATGAGCAAAGTCAAGATTAATCAGGACCTCCAAAAACACGGTATTAAATGTGCAACACAGCACAACCATGTAGTGACTGCTCCTGGCCTATAATCCTTTCCCAAATGAACTCCCCCAGCCAGTTCAAGCAGACAAAGACCCATAGCATACTATTCTGCTTAAATCAAATTGTATTGCTAGTCCATTGCTACCACTGAAGAAAAACGTTATCATTTCAACAAGCCTGAGTTTAATATCTTTCCTGAAGGGTAAATATGTATTAATACATGTCTCTCAAAGAATGAAAAGAGTAAATTAACCCCAAGCATTGATGAGATCTGCTACAGGTAGTGAACCAGGTTCCTCAAAACTCTTTGAGAAGCCTTTTCTCATTTCCCGTCATTTTAAAAGAAATAAAAGTCTATACTCTGTATTGTTTTTTCTTTAGGTAAACACATTTTTATTCTGCCATAAAGAAATCTCCTCCTGCCATTTTTCCCTGCTGCAAACAGCAGCCTATCAAAAAAATAAAACCTTAAAGGTCACCCTGGAAGCAAAACATATATTACAGTTTCAGATACAAGTCTCAAAGACCTGAGAAATCCTTCATTCAGATTCCTAAAAGCTACAACACAAAGAAAGGAATAATTATTTGAAATAAAGGGTTCCTCTTGCAATGTTAACTACACAGTATGCCTAGATTAAGCCAATTGAGTTTTGCCAATACAGAGAGACTGCTTGCACTTTCAAAGGTGGAGGAAGATTTTATAAATCACTTTTTGAAAAGGAAAAAAAAATAACTCCACTTGGTAAAAGACCCAAGTTTATATTTCCCTGCGCTTAGTAGATATGGTCTCTGAGTTACAGAGGCACAGTAATTTTTTTCTTAGAAGTTTATTCTGTATAGATGAAGTGACTACACAGATCTACTGGTGAATTTACATGTTTTTCACTCAGAAGTAGTTGTGATCTGTGTAGTTTACTAAATTAACAGTGAAACAACCAGCTCAGAAATTCAACAGTCTCCAGCCCAGGGGACAGAATGTCTTCACTTCTGAGCCCATTTTCCTAGAAGGCAAGTGTGGCACCATGCACTGTTTTCTCTCATTGCTGGCTCACCGAGGCCACAGTGAATTTCAGGCTCCTATCCTGGCTGGAACTGGTGCAGTATTCTCCCTGAGAAAGAGGTGGGAACTCCTAAAGAATATGAATAATAGTGCAGTTGAAGCACTAGCAAGTATTTTTGACCATGATGTTAAAGAATAGGATCTGCTGAACAATGGATCACTTTCATATTCATCCCATTTCTCCTGTTTGGGATGCCTTTCTTATGCTATGAAAGGGTTTCCATGGAGTTGGTGTTCATGGTGGAAATCAAGCAAAATGACCTTTTCAAATCCTGTTCTACCTTAAATGTCCACACAGGTAGCTTTACTACACTGATGCTGGCAACAAGAGGGAGAGGATCAGGCTCTGAAGAGATCAAAGAGAATAAACAAAGAACAGGAGTTCTGTGCAAGAGTGACTGAAGTACTGAGTATCAGAGCACTTAGTTAACTTTCCTTGACTTCAATCCTCAGCTGCAGGTTTTAATTTTATCTTCCATTGTAAGTTCATTTCAAGTACATAAAAAATGCACTAATAGGAAAGGATCATAAATGTAAAAGAAAGAGGAAGCAATATATGTATAATTATCTTTATTTTATATGGATGAAATGATATATAAATATATATGTAATTGCATATGCACATAAAATAAAAAGCCCTTCTCTTATCAATAGTGTTGGTGAAACATAACAAAAGGATATGCGATTCTGTAGCCTAGTGGTTTGCAAAGCTAATTTAAAACAGGTTTTGTTATGTTCCTAGGAGTGCTGCAGGCTGTAGAACTCTGTATCCCTATTCTGGTTTCTGAAGGCTTAGACAAATGGTGACATACACATGGCCAAAACCTGGAACATGGGATGAGACTAAAAACCTCTTGGCACTTCTCTTTTTGTGTCTTACTATCTACCTTCACGTCAGGAATATTTGATTCAGGTCCTTGGAAAAAAATTTTGCTGAAAAAATTTTCCAGTGATTCCAGTTTGTCCCTGGTGAGCCTCAGCCCACCTTTTATCTGGCTTGGATTAGTGAACTGGTGTCTATGGGGGTCTCTGCACTGGCTCTTCAATTCATATCTGGTGCAGACTTGTTGAAGCAAATCTCCATCATCTTGTCCAGTCTCACTTTGGTACAATTAGGTATGTCTGAAATAATTTATTTTAGAGAGCTACATCAGCCGGACAGAAAAGGTAACAGTTCCAAGTGGAAGAGGCAGGGAGGGGGATGGAGGAGGGGAATTCAACTAGCAAAATGCCTTCAAAGTAATAAACCTTCCCCACCGAGCTATAAAAATGTCCTCTTCAATGTCCAACAGCACATACTATGAGACTGGGAATATATGAATAATATATGCTTTCAAGCAAAGTGACTACATAGAATTCTTGGAAATAGATTTCGTCAACAATCTTCATAGGGATAGGCAAAGGTACGATTTGCCTCCACTCTCTATTCCTGACAATGTTCTGCACACAGCTTCTCTCCCACTACCCAGGGATTAAAGCCAGAGAAAACAGAATGAAATGCAGAAAGATAAGAAAAACCACTGACTTTGATACTTCCTGAGTGTTCTTTTCCTTCATGTGTTTGGGAAAATCAAGTGTCACAAAAAAAGATGATGAATTAAAAAACCCAAGAGTAAAAAACACTAGATGAAAGACTTCTTGATCTTCTTCACTCAAACTTCTGTGTGAAAAATAATGTTTCATCTCCCCCCACTTAATAAAAAGACAGAGTAAGCAAAACACTGTCCCTGAAGCAAAACTCTCCTTTACAGTATGTTTTATGATGCTTCATCAAGTGTGGTCTCAGAGAATGGGCACTGTATCCAGAGCTAAGCAATTTCTTGCCTTCCTTGTCTGTACCTAATATATTTAGCATGGAACTGTTGATGGCCGTGTCTAAACCTTATCTACTTGTCACATCATCAACAATTGATACAGTGGCACATTAAAGCTACACTGCCATCACCCAAAGGAAAAATAAAGTCCTGAGGAGTTATAAAGGCAGGGCTTTTCCTTCCTGGAAGAGGTGCCACCTGAAGCTTTAGTCTCTTGCTACTTGTTCATAAAGAGAAACCAACTCCCATGGTGGAACGAGAAATCCACACTCTCTGCATTTTAAATCTCTTCTCTACAAAGTAAAGATGAATATGTAAGGAAAAAAAATTTTCAGAGAAAGGATCTCTGCCAGTTGGCAGTGACACATCAAACTTGAGACTTTCAGAAGTCTTTCAGAAGTTATTAAAAACAACAAGAAAAGGAAACTGCTCATTTTAGATTCTCCTATTTGTTAAGGTGGCATTCAGAGACTGAGCTGGGTGTGAATTGCTGCAGTTGAGGTCATTCTATTTTGAGGGCAGTCTTTTTCTAAGACAAAGTAGTTCTTGAAAGTGTAAACTGTTTTTTCTCACCTTGGTGGGATATTACCTAGGAACTCCTATCCTGATCCTTCCAGAGTCAACATTGTTAGCTGTATTTTTCTCATCTAAGAAAAATAAAGGACTTTTGGTTTCCTTTGAAAAAGCATAGCGGTGGAAGAGGGACTACCACATTAGACAACCTTCTCAATCTCCCCTGGATAGCACCTCATATTTCTAGTGCCATCAAGAGACAAGTTTGTGAAGGCCAGCGTTTGGGGAAGCATTCTTTTGTTTGGTTGGTTTTTGGACTCCTTTATTTTCCCAACCAATTTAACCTTGAGGCACTGTTTAAAGGATAATCCACATTTGTCTCTTTCCTAAGCCAAATGAATATTCACGACTGGAAACAAAAGAACACAGAGGATTAACTCAGAAACAGCCTTTTAAATGATGAATTATGAAGAAATAAGGAAGGATAAGAATAGCTATGAATGAGCTGCTTAGCTTCACAATGTAATTGAGAAGTGTTTAAACTAGTCAGAGATCTACTGTCACAGTTTTTAAAAGGTGAGGTTATAAAAGATAGGACAGAAAACTACAGATGTACCTTCGGGCTCTTTAAGGAGAGTAACAATGGAAACTAGTATTCTTGGGGACTGGGAACAAACACGGTGTATTACCTTTCCCATAAATGTCAAACTCACTGGAGACCAAGAGGTGCATCAATTTATCCATTGTGTAAAGTCAGAGTCTATGGAGTAGTACTAAAAATTAATATAGCCCATTTCCATGCTATGGGTTTGATTTGTAGGTGGGCAGTACAGTTTAACATATGTTTAATCTGATGGAAATTGTAAATGGCTCAAAGAATGACAGCCAGAGCAACTCCAGGCTCAGCAGTTGGCACTCATGTGGTTTTGCTGTGGAGTCATAAAACCAAATAATCATAGCTTAGTTATAAAATTCTGCATGATCTAAAACAAGTCATTCATTTTGTTTCATGGTTGATTTCTCCATCTGTGCAAGGGAAATCATGATACACAAAGAGGGTGGTGAGACTGGACCACTTCAGTTTGAAACTGTAAAATGAAATCCCTTGAGAAAAATTAATTTATTGCACTAAGCTTGCTATAATTAAGTACTCTTTATATCCAAGTATATAAGGTATTTTTTATCTAGATATTATGATGCTGCAAGTCAATCTGCTCTGAAGTCTATTCAGGCAAGCATGGAATATGCCCGTGGTGTTCCTTTAAACTTCAGTAGTTACTAGCACATAAACCACCTGCAGAAGTGTTTCCTCCTCACACCACCTATCAGTGGGAACCTGCTGCTTGACAGGGTTATTTGCCTTTCTTCTTACAAACGTACAGCATGACTGGCTGCACTTTAATAGCATTATTGTCACCTTGTTTTGAAGCTCTTGATATGATTGTTGAACCCATTGTTTCAGCCTTCATAAATAGAAGGAAGAGAGGGAAGTTGAGAGCCATGGGGCTGTATTTGCACTGTATGATGGACCAAACTTCAGATGCTACTGGCTAAGGCTGCCCTGACACTGGAATATAATTATGCTAACACTGAATGGATTTTATGCTAGTAAAACACCTTTTCCTGGAGTTTTCTCAGGCCTTGTGACAGGCTTTGGGCTGCAGCACTGCAAGAGTGCCCTGCGGAGTGCAAAGTCTCCATGACTGAATGCTGCAGTGATCCAGGCACAGCACAACCAGAGATGGGATTTCTCTGTTCTGCACTTTAGGTGGTGTCTTCAAAATGAAGTTGGGAAGGGGCATTGCAGTGGCACAAGTACCACAACAATGTCAC
This sequence comes from Corvus brachyrhynchos, assembly GCF_000691975.1. NCBI lineage: Eukaryota > Metazoa > Chordata > Aves > Passeriformes > Corvidae > Corvus > Corvus brachyrhynchos. Next base: position 7,509,013 of record NW_008239547.1, on the reverse strand, counting down.
ACACAGTGTAGCAGTCTGAACAAGCCTGGAAAACCCTCTGGAAGATTATTAATTTGTGCAAAGTTTTGGAAATGCTGAAGAACAGCCTTCAGACTAAGGCAGTATGTTCAGTTGCCTGGTGTAATGCATGTCCCAGGCCAGCACCCCTTCTCTGCCTTCCCTGCAGCACAGAGTGAGACCTCAGATCCTGGCTGAGCTGTTACACAGATAGAGGAGTGAAGCTGCTGGTGTCACATCTTGTGCTATTTGCTGAAAAATTCCAATGGCTGCAGTACTGTCAGTAATTCAAAACTCAGCATAGATTGATATCCCCTTAATGCTCCTTGATTATTCTGTGTGCTCCCACATAAGACATGATACCCAGCATGTGACTGTTCTGGTTTTCCATTAGTTTTCATTTTTCCCTCCAGAGCTATGGAATTAAGAATATTTAGAAAATTGCATCTTTCCTGCCCTCTATAGAAGGTATGTTCTTTATTCTTTAAAGGATGAAGAGAGTAGAAATCTGCAAAAACCAACAGTTTTATAACATTCTGATTTTACTACAATTGTAGTATTTCACTCAAGTTGGAACTAGTTAAAGTTATTGTTAATTTCTTACTTTCTGTCTTTCTTTCCTCACACTTTCTGAGATTTTTTTCACCCTAAAGATTTATGGCAAAGTAAGGAAGGAGTTCAAGTCTAGTATAAATTAAGGTTTTATTTCAGCAACTTTGAGAAATCATATCTGTAGTATAGAATGAATAAAAGTGAGAAAATATCCAGATAAAAGCTTTTTAAAAAGAGTCTTATTCTTTCTGGGGAATAAGGTGGTTAGGATTTGAAAATTTTACTATTTATCTACCTTCTCAATTTCACCCTCACTGAATTTGTTTTTCCCACAGTGTTCCAGAACTCTCTTCCCCATGGATGATTCATTGGGTAGATTATATAAGATTTTACTTTACAGTTTTCATAGAAAAAAAAATAAAATTGAATACATGGCTAGGGAACAGATTGACCTTTTATATTTCCAGATTCTTCACGATATTTCTTTAATGCTGTTTTATTTGCCAGCACTGTTTCCTATTTTCCTTTTTTATTTTTTTCATAGGTTCTTGCACCTGCAAATCTGAAAACACTCTAACATGGAGTGACATAGTCACAGCCCAAATCTGTGAGTGGGAAACAGGCACAAGGTGATAAAGTCACTTGCCAAACATTGCAGGGTTGTCCAGTCCTAGGAGCACAGTCTAGCATGTTATCTTTTGTAACACAGGGGAAAATATTTCACTTCTCTGCCGGTAGCAGAACCCTTCACTCACCTTATAACTAATGAATTTCTGGAATGTGGAACTAGGGTCATTAAGGACTAATACAGTGCTAAGTTATAATAATCACAATGATTACAGTTGATAATTTAGAGGAGATTTTTGAAGTAGCTTTTTGATATTTTTGACTACATTCGTCTTTGCATGTACTGGTGTTCTGCAGTTCTCCTAACAAGAATGGAGCAGTCTCTTTGACCACAGGAAAATCCTTCCCTGCTGCAGACTTCCCATGGTGACACCTAAAGTGTGCTCTGTGCTGCAGAGATGCTCCAGTCTCTGTGAGTCTTCCTTCCCACAGGAAAAAAATCTGGCTTGAAGTGGAGGTAGGAGGTGGATAGGATGGGAGTCTTTTTACAAGAGCGATGTAATTCTGTACCCTACAGTTGAAACTACTGAATAAAGTCCCCATAGCTGACCAGCCTGACACTGAAAAAGGGAAATTAATTTCCCTATTTTCTAGTAGGTTGGATCACAAGGGTGTTAGAAACAGCAGCTGTGGATGGTATATCACTTGAGGACTTAAAATAGAAAGGTTGTTAATTTTAGGAACATTTTCAAATATTTTAAATCAGCATGTATAATACCCATAGAAAATATTTTTTAATTAATATTTTCAGTATTGATTCTAAGAGACACAATCAGTCAAAAAAACAAAGCATAATATATGCCATTAAGTTCTAATAAAAATAACTTAAGTTTCAGTTATGAACATTTTACACAGACAGCCAGACTGACTACACAAAGTTGGCAAAAGAAAAACAAAACAAAAAAAACTAACAAACAACCCAAAATTTTCTCACCACCTCCGGCAAAATTCCAGCATACAGATTTTGTATCTACACTAACTTTCCTTGGATAGATATCTGTGAACACACTGATGGAAATTGCAGCTAGTTTTGATGAGCTACAGAACAGATGCATAGAAGGAAGGAGGGAGGGCGAGAGATTGTGCGGAACTTCATAAATAAATGTTTTATGCTTATTCATTAATGTTGTGCAAAGAAATATGATAAATAACAATTACAGAACTATCAGTGTCTGTAAATAAAACTGTGCAAAGGAAAAGAGGAGAAATTTGTTTCCTACCATCTTTATGCTTAATGAATGTCTCATCTCTCCAATTAACGCTTCCAGTCTTCTGAAAAAAACAGCTGGATGAAATGACTCTGCCTTAAACATGGATTGGAGGACGTGCCTTCTAACATGCATTTTCCTTGGTCTAAGTGTCACAATTGCCTGTGAATGACGCCATAGATCTGATTGACATGACAGTATCTTAAAACTAAACAGAAGCACATTGCTGCCCAAAGGCATCAGCAGTCAAAGAATTGCTGGTAATTACTCTCAGAGTTAGAAGTTCCTCCAGGGATACCTTTCCAATCAAACAATTAAAACCATATGTTATCAGACAGAAGTTTGGTTTCTGTGATTTTGTTTGGATTGAAAGACATGGAAATTTCTGCAATATTTCTCCATTTTCTGAGATGTTCACATTTTTTTTGTCTCCATTTCCCTCTTCCCTCCTCTTCTACTTTTTTTCTTCCTTTGGGTACAGAGACTTGTTACTAGGTCACAGCAGAGTTTTGAGATATCTGACAGAATATTTCTGCAGCACATGAAGGAAATACAGCCAGTGACTCCAAGTGGGTAGAAAACACTTGTGGGCTGGTTTTCTCTTCTTCATCCAACATACAGAACTGACAAATAGTCACTGTGTTAAATGTTGCGTTTCTTTGGTCAACTTAGGGTGTGGTTTCTCCTTATATGTTTCTTACCATGCAGAGGGATGATGGCAGAGCCACCTGAGGTTGTAGGACACCTATACTGCAAGTATTGTATCCCATCAGCATCAGTATATCAGTGTATAAATACCCATCAGAAACACAAGTTTCTGATTCACCAACCTGATTTTTTTCTCCTTTCTGTAGAAAAGGATATCCCACACCACATTTCAAGTGTAATCAGAGTTGAGGTACTGCCACATGTAAAACACTTGCAAAAGACCAAACCCTTGATCACTTCTGAACCCACTGCCAGTGGTCAGATCTCCATGGCCACCAGGAACCACAGCTCCAGGGAGCCTGAACTCCAGCTCACCTTGACATCATTGTCCAGATCCAAGCTCCTAGAACACTCTTAACTCACACTCCCATTGCTCACACAGCAATATAACAAGACAATTTTAGTTAAGGGGATGTAATTGTATGTTTCAGTGAAGAAGGATGAATTCAAGCACTCATGAACTTTATGCATTTGTTTATCTCCTGTCTAGCCCCCTGTGATTTTGACCCTTGCTGGAGAGATTGCAGGACATCAGTGGAAGCAAAGACGCTGTTTAAAATCCTCATTGCAAAATTGCTTTAATGAGTAATCAGCAGCACGTCTTTAAGCCTGTCACACTGACCTTTCCCTGCATGCTTTTTCTTTTTTTTTTTGCATTAACAGCATTTCTACTTAATACCTTGTTGAAAAAAGAGGTCTGCGGAGAAGGATTTTAAAGCCTTCCTTTTAATTCTAACAATGAAATACATGTATTTCACTTCTAAAACTTGCTGATACTATAAATTGTGTGACTTTAGTGAAAAAAGATACTTTGTCAGGATGGCACCTTGACAGTGCATATGTATGAGCCTACTCTAGTGATTTCCTTTCATGTCTGCTTAGTCCAACAGCCCAAGTAAGGTTCTCTCCTCCATTTGTTTGTGTAGTTATTCCCAGTTCTAGGAGGTCAAATGGGTGACTAGTTCTTGAAAGTATCAAAAATATAAACCTATACAGACCCTAGCAGTGTAAACAATACCAAAACCAGAAACACTGAGGCCCAGAAGACTGTTTATGCTCTTTGATTTTGAATGCGTAAATGGTCTGATTTCACTGTTAGCACATGTGCTTCCAAAGTAAAATAAGCTAGGCATGGACAGAGGCTGAACAGAGGACTGAAAATAATAAAATGATGAAAAAAGTAGTAAAACTGAATAGGGGAAAAAAGGCACAGAACTGGAAATGATGGAGATTATATACACAACTGAGTTCTGACATTTTGTCTGCAATTTCTAAACAGGCTGTAACTTCCTAATTTGTGATTTGTAGAAGCCTTTCGAGGAAGAATTTTGCATGGGAAAAATATATGTACAGCTTTATTGAAGTGCTTCATAAATTCATATCTTGGCTAATTGTTCTTGTTAAAATTTCATAATAAAAACAAAATATTTAATTTTTAAAATTTTTGAACCAAAATGCTTTGGTTTTAATCAATACTAAATGTCCTTTGATGCCTGTACATTCATTGATTGGGTCTGTTTTTAGAGCTGCCAGCAAACAGAAAAAAAACTGTTATTTATGCAGGTCTAATAATAGAAAATGTATATGCAATTGAGAAAACCATGCATACTTAAGACAACTATTTGTGCTTGGACTTCTTCAAGCACTTTCTGAGGACTTTTTTATATGTGTATAATTTTATTCCAGAATATTTTTTTGCTCGTTTGAGTACTGGTTTAATATTGTCACACATTTTTGAGCAGAGCAGAAAGCAAATTTAGTGTAAAACTGTGAATTAGCTATTGCAATAAACCTTAACCTTAGTTAGAGTTGTTTGCAAAACCATTCTGTGATTTTTCTATTCTTAAGTTCCATCTTACAGGACCAAAGGGACATAAATAGAAATATGTAAATTCCTCCCAGCTGTGAGGAGGGAATATAACAAAATATGAAGGTGGGCTTGTGGGCACTGAAGCTTGTGCAGATGCTTACTTATATTTAAGCCTATGTGTTATTTTTGCTCTATATATTTATTGACATCAATACATGTTTCTTTCTTTAGAAGAATTTTAATTAGGAGGTAGGGGCAAGTGGAAGACATCCATTTTCCTGGACCAAACTAGCTTTTGAGTGCTCTTCTTCCCCAAGTGCTCATTAATACCAATTTATCACTATAGATTTTTCATTAATACCTGTTTCTCTTCTTACATGTGTACCACATAAACACTTAGTCCTCTCAGTTTGGGGTGTGCCAAATTTCCAGTGAGAGATTTCAGGTTTCTTTGGTTCTAAATTCTGTAAAAGACCTTGGGCTGTCGGCTGCCTTTGTCTGGTTGTAAAAAAGTGAGAGGAAGAACTCTGAAGTAGAAAGTTTTCACTCATCTCCTGGCCCCTCATGCATTTGGATTATTTGGTGAGTTTGCAACTATTCAGTGGTTCCAGTGAGTGCTCTGAGCCCTCCCTGCAACAAGGGGTTGATGGTGGTGAGGATGGATGTGAGGCAGGGCTGGGCTCTGACAAACAGCTCCCAGAAGGTTGTTAAGTAGCATTCTGCCCACAGGTTCATTTATTTTGCATCTCACTCTGTGAAGCTGCATTACAGCACCTCTTTCAAAGTATGGTCTGTGAAGGACAGCAAGTGCATCAGCTAGAAAAATGCAGGAGCTAAAAGCTTGCAGTTCACATCAACCTTAGGGCAAAGGTTTTGCAAAGGACTTTTCCAGGGCATCCACAGTGAGGCAACACATCACTTAACAGCAGCAGCCTTTCCTCCAAATCTTCACAGGGATCAAGTGGGAGGTTTAACTATTACAAACATTTCTGGTGTACATTTCAAAGTCTCAATCACAGGTGATTATCTAAAAATATCCTCATTTACTCTTCACAGAAGACTTTCCAGCAGTCAATTTCCCGTATCTGCCTCTGCAAACATGGCTGCAGCACATCTTAGGTAACACTTTTCCTTCTGACAAGAGCTGTGTGAGCAGAGGTGGGAATTTTCATAGGCTACTTTCTTGAAGATTTATAACACAATCTCAATGCAAACATCAGACTACTTATTAAAGTGTAAATGTGAGAGGGAGGAGTCAGGGGACAAAGAGAGTATGATTAAATTGCAAACACAGAATTGTGAAAAAAAGGTTTTAATTCTGAAATAAGGATTTACTGAACTTTTTCACAATGAAATAAAATTAACTAACCTCAGAGCAGTCAGTAGTATCCATGCAAAGGATCCAGGATATCTGGTCTATGAGGGTGAAGATGCCAGTCCGTGTGCCTATGTGTGATGCATCTCACTGGTCACCCGTGAGGAATTTCAAACTTGCTTGGTTTAAATTTTAGTGTTGCAATGAATGATGTCAGGGAAGAAGATGGCAGAGTATACAATCATTCACACTATGCCTATTTTCAGAATTTTATTTTTAACATTCTGTTTAATTTACCTTAATGGTCACAAACCTTATTCAAATTTTCTGAGGTGAATCCCTGGCTTTCTCTTTGTTGCTTCTCAGATGACAGACAAAGCATGAACAGATGGGTGTGTCAGGAATGGGCTGTGAGATGCCTTGTATATATTCCACTGGTTGAATCAGGATTTCTAAAATAATTTTTATCCTCTATTTTCCACTTTTGTCTGAATAGTATATCCTTCTTTTGCAGCTTGTCAAGGAGCAAATATGGAAGACCTGCCATGATTTTATGTTAACCATAATTGATAATCTGTTTATTGAATGACACCTTCAGGACATTATTCTTCCAACCTAAAGCCTGAGTTATGTAAAGGTGCTACTAAATACATCTAATGAGCACAAGCCACTTGCATTAGTTGTGGATTAGAGGATGAACAGTGTGCCCAAAACACAACTGAAGTGAGGCCATGATGCAGCTGTGTGGCCACTTAGTGCGTCTCAGATGTGTGGGGATAGCAACTTCCATGAGAAAAGCACAGCTGAGCAGCAGTGGAGATAACTCCTTAATCCACACTGGAGTATTCCTGGCTATGGCATTTATCAGAGCTCAAACTGTAAATGTGAAACAATTTTTTAGCAAACAGAAAGATCTCCATGAATTATGCTTTTCGTCATTTCTTCAATTTACAGTAAATAATGTTCAATCAGAGTAAATCAGAGTGAGAAGTCATAATACTGGGACAAAATTAAGTACTTCTGGGTAGATGAATAAATTTGTTATGGTTTGTTGTATGTTTATTAAGAGCAGAGCAGAAAGTGGTTGAAATGTCAATGTTAATGTCACCTAGATTTTATTCTTGTTGTTTTTGTTGCTATTTAACCCTTATGTTTCCAAGACTTCATCTGAAATCCTGCATCTATCAAACACAAAGATTCTTAAGGAAAAAATACAGCATATAATTATTTTCCTTTCAAAAAATAATTCAGTCTGCTCTGTAGGTAGCAGAGAATATTCAAGCACACATCTATGCCATGAATTTGAACACACACTGTCCAATATCAGATTTGAAAGGGAATTTTCTAAATTCCAGCAAACAGATTCTTTTCTCTGACAATGATGAGTCACTCTAGGATTTGGAAGTAACTTAAAAAAATTAGAAAATCTTAATTCCTCTCTCCCTATGGAAAGCAGCAGAAATCAGGCTTGCAAGATGCTTTGGGAAAATTTTGCTTTAACGGTTTCTTTTAGCTGTCCAAATTCAAGAATATGAACTCATAATAGCCATCTTCCAGGCAAAGCATTCAGAAACTGTAACATAGCATTTGGCTGATTCAAGCTTGTCTCTTTCTGTAACAGAAATTGGCTTCCCTGCTACCCCATGACTTACCATCACAGTGGTAAACACTCTCCAGAACCCTTTTGAAAGGGATGATTCATCCCTGGGGTATTTTTAGGAATTTGTTAACTTGCATTTAGCTTAGTGTGCTGGTAGCCAATAAACAGAGTGAAGACAAGCCTTGAGTAGTCACACATAAACCATTTTGAATGCTATAATTGTACAGCATTATCTTGGTCTGTAGACTGAGTCATCTGCTGGTTAAGCAGAATGGAAAAAACAGAATAAGACCGTTGCTACAACAGGGATTTTGATAAAATGCTAAAGGAATCAGTGCTAGCAACTGGATTAAATTTATCTTTCCAGGATTACACCTGCTTGTTCCAGGCACAACTTGCAATCCGTGTGGATTTTTCCAAAGTTACTGAAGTCTTATGTGTGAATATCACATGAATCTAAGTGCCTATATCACAGAAATAACACAGTCTAATATACTGACATACCTTTTTGAGCAAGTTTGACTCCAGACAGTACCCTCTCTGTGTCTTGTATTTCAATCCATCTGAAACAAAAATGAAACACAGCAGGCACTGCCTATTGTATGTGGCTGGGGACCCAGTTTTGGCTGACACCTGGAAGTATGCCCAAACTGGGGTGGGGAAAGGGCTGGGGAAGTGAGGGGGGGACCAGGCAAAGGCAAGTGTGGAATAAGAGAGAAGGAGAGTGAGAAAGAGAGTTTATTAGTAACTGACCACCACTTCAAACCAAGTGCAAATCAGAAACAGGTTTTGCAGTACTTAGCCTAACAGGAAGGTAATAAGTAAGTGAGATTTTACACCATCCTTGGGACTGTGAAACAGAAACCAGCTTTTGGCAGACAGATTAGGGGAATGCCACTTTGTGGAGAATGGAAAGTGATGAGTTACAGGAACTTGGCACACTGATCGGATCATCTTATCCTCCCACTCCAAGCAATAAGATCCTGGCATCCTACTTTACGCAAATATCAGAAACATGATCTTCACAAAAGCTCACATGTATTAGAAGCCAGTGACACAGTCTGTCATGCTCCTCTATAGAGTGCTCCCCTTCAGCGTGTGTCATGAGTTGTCTGGCTACACTACATGTAATGAATTAAGCCTGAAAAGTAAACATTTAGTTGTTTGGCAAATATGAACAATTCGGCCTTTTTTAAATTTTTTTTTATTTTGAAGGATGCAGAACCAGTAAAAGAAAAATATTTTTCAAAGATCACAGAGAAATTGTGCTAGAAGACAAATATGATTTTGATGAATCTGCTCATGCCAAAAATGTTGCAAAACCCTTTAATCACATGCCAAGGTACCTGCTGAGTTCTTTAGCACCTGATTAACGAATAAATGAACAGGTGAGAGGACAAAGAACCTTGGAGCCTGTCTCCTTTACAACTTGCCTGAAGGCTTCCAGGATTTTCAAATTCATAGGTCAACAGATGGGCTCATGTGGATTTAGGAGCCTGGAAACTCTGAAAGTTTAACAATTGCTGCCCTGGCTCTTCAGCGACCATGATAATTCCCAGCTTCTCAGAGAATGCTGCTCTCCATCTCTTCACTTTGGACATAATGAAATATTCATTGAGCCAAAATAGTCTGTCTCTATGGCTTAGTAGGTTAGGACACCACCTGATTTAAAACAGGGATTTGAATCCAAGCTGATGGATGCCTTTATACTGAAATACCAGCTGGCACAGGAAATAAGATTCAGATTACTGTCCTAATTATCAGGTTATATAGCAATTTTAATGCTCTGATCAATATTTTATTATGAAACGTAAAATGGAATAGAATAACAGAAGCAATGGAAGAAGACACCTATCTCAACACAACACTTATTACATCTCTCAGGAGTTGGAAGGGTTTGAGTCCTTCTTTGCAAAAGGAATAGAAGCCAAATCCCCTAATCCTGTATTGCTATTTGGCAGCCACATGCTCCTAGTTATGGCTGGAACTTTATTATGAGTGTTTTTGTGCAAATTTGTGAACAGTTTTGCTTCCCATTACACCACATTTTTCAGATCATTAGGTCTTAGGCAAAGAAACAAGATATAGTGCAAAGTTCCCAGACCTAGTAGATTTCTATCAGAAATCAGAAGGTGGTAGCAATTTCATTATGCAATGTTATGTTAAAAACAATCTTGCAATTTAATCACAATAACTTTTACTCCCATAATTTAAGCAATAAAAAAATAAAATGTTGAGTGTAAGGATAATTAACTGATACTATTCAACAGCTAATTTATTACAGATATTTTTAATTTATTTATTACATATACATATATATGTATATGTAATAATTAAATAAATAATTGAAAATACTTCCATCAAAAACTAGCTGCAAGGACTTAAGTTTGTATTATATCTTCTTTGAAAGTAGTCTGTACTATGCCAAATTTTCTGCAATTTCAAACTGCATTTAAAATGAAAAGCTTTTTATTAGAGAAAACCATCTGCAGATACACTTATATCTGATTTCCATCAGATTCTGTCGGTCTATGTCAACTTTACAGAGGTTATATGCAATTATCATCACCAGCTACTGCTCCGTATGTTGTGAACAAGATGACATTAAGAGAATGTTTCCCCAAAACTTTCTGGTATTAAAAGTGCTTACAAACATAAAGAAGAAAGAGTATTAGGACAAGCATGGAAGGTTTGCTTCTCTTCTGTTTCTTCATCTGCAGAGAAAGTTGTCTCATTAATTCCATAAGACAAACATCTTCCCATGGTACCATCCAAGAAGGTACTGACCAAAATGAGACCAGATGCTTTTCAGTAACTCTATTTGAAACACTTTCTCTGTCAAAATTAGCAAAACAGAGTTGGTGCTGTCTGTTGAAGGAGCAATGAGATGAAAACAGTGCTGCTACCTGATATTCCTGTTGGGATTTCTTCAGCATAAATTCAACTTTAACACACTTTCTACACTATGGCACTCAGAAGCAAGGGCAGCAAAATGGAAAAAAAAAGACAGGGGTGAAATGTTACAGATGCAGAAGGAGTGAAACCCTGGGAATTCAGGAAGTGTAGTATGAAATGAAAGCCTGACACCCAAAGGCTAAAATGGAACCACTGCAAATCTGGGGACAGCAACCACACAGTTGAACTTACACAATTTCAGCAGGTTTTTTGCTCCATTCTCTTTTCTTAGGGAAAATTATTGCCTTGCTCTCTAGGATCATTCCCAAAGAACAGGAATTGAAATCATAACCATGATGTATTTGAATGTAACCCTAATTTCAGTGAAAGCACCTCCTAAATATCTACATTTATATCTAGCATATGCACACAGGATATGCATATATCCCTGGTAAAGGGGACCTGTGGTGATAAAGGTCCTGTGTCTTGTTCTCTGACATCTGAATTGTGATCTTTGAAAGTGCTGTAACACCTACAGAATATTCAAGTTTAAATTTCACATTAGGAAGGTGGTAAAAAAAAGATGCTGCCGTTCCCCATCACGACACGTTAACACATTCCTGATAAGGTTTGCTGCATCTGATTATCTTGCAGCTGTTCTTGGTGAGGTTTCTTGTCTAGCTGGCATGGACACTATGAGAAATTGCTTTAAATAAGATAAATCCCAGATAGTTTCCTTAGGTTAGCTCTTGTTATACCTTCTTGATAATTAATAGTGAGTATCATCAGATAGCAGTTCACAAAGATTATTTAAGACTGTTTAAGATTATACTGAGACAAAACATCAGACCAAACACAACACAAATTACACACCAGTTCCCCCCAGCTATCTCAAACACAATGAGAGTCAGTTTGGGCCTTATTAAAATTATCACTCTTGATCAGAAACATCTACAATGAGGTAATTCAAATTGACATCAAATGCTAACACAATCAATGCAGCCTGTTTTCTGGAGAAGCCTGAGTTCTCAAATGCTCCCTCATCCCTGCAAGGATGCCTCCCCAGTCACTCTGTGGGTAGTTTTACCAGGTTGGCTTCATGCTTCTTGACTTTTAATCCAGTCAATTTATTATATTATGTATTTTCTTGACTGACTGCTACTAAGGCAAGAATAGGTTGTTATTCTAGTTACATTCTTTCTGATTTTTGTCATTTACGTATTTGACTTTATATGTACTTGTGAGCTCCATTTTGTATTTTGCCCAGTGTGTCTGACTTTAACAGGATCTTCAAATCACCAATAAACCATGTTTGACACCCCCTTGTTTAACTGAAATCTCCTCAGTTCCCCTATGTGTCTGTAACATAACCAGTCTGGCCAAAATCTTCCATTTCCACCCACAGTCATTTCCAAAATGAGATCATGATTCATTCAGTGGTGCTTTTATTCTGAACATAAACTTATGTTTAAATAGCTTCATGACTGGCATCTACTCTCACAAATTCTGAAGAACAATTTACAAAGGGATTTCCTTTTAGATCCCTGTTATTTATGAGCTGCATGACATAAGCGTGTAAAGCTCTTTTAAAGACATAATGGAGCTTTTAGTGAATTTCCCCATTAATTGGTCTTAAAGAATTTCTGGCCCTAATGCTTTTGCAATTATTTTGTAGTGTCTTGGTTTCAACAGCTCCAGTTGCTGTGTCCCCTACTGTGTTGCATCCAGGAAGGAAGATGTAGAGGAGGGGGAAGTAAAAAAAAAACCACACATTAAAAACAAATCCACAAAAACAAAGCAAAACCCAAAGGGTTTAGGAGACAAAACTTAATATCCATTTGTGCATAACTGGGGAACAAATTGAGAGTTTACTATTAGTTGCAAAACTAATTTTCTAGAGACTAAAAACAAGTGTTTATTTTAATTAGCAAGGACTATCAATACCTATTATGACACCTTAGCAATTGGTGGTCTTTCAGGCGGCCTTAATATAAGAAGCTGACTTCATAGTGTTGCTGTTATTATTATTAATGCCTTACAAGGAAATGTTGAAGTACTTCTTTTTTCACCTTGGTTTTACAGCAAACATTAGATTATACAATCAAGATACAGTTTTTGGGTTGCTCTCTATAATTTTCCAAAACTGCTTAACATTTTCTTTGCTTTTTGACTGCACTAAGCTCTGAGACAATGATTTCCACTGGATTTGGTGCTAAAATTCTCTCTACATTAAACCAAGATTGCATACCTAAATTAAGGATCATTCCTTATAATTATATTGCCTTACATTTATCTACACTAAGGTTCACATTCCATGTTATTTTTATCAGGTATTCAGTACAGTCAGGACTTGGTTAGGTTCTTATGGAATGCTGCTGCTCAGGCAGCATGCATTTTTTGCAACTTTGAACAACTTCAATTTCAAAGGCTTCCTGTTAGATTTTGTCACTTCAGCTATTGCCCTTTCTAGATAATTTATGGGTAACTTTCTAGATATTTTATTGATAAGTTAACAGCACAGATCACTGAGGTATGCTATTGATAATGTCACTCTGGTGGCAATACTGACAAGGTATCCAGGCAACCCTGGATGTACAGACAGACTGGGGAGTGAGAGGCTGGAAAGCAACACCATGGAAAGGGACCTGGGGATCCTGGTCGATGGAAAGTTGAACATGAATCAGCAGTGCCCTGGCAGCCAGGGGGGCCAACCCTGTCCTGGGGTGCATCAGGCACAGCAGCACCAGCCGGGCAAGGGAGGGGATTGTCCCACTCTGCTCTGCACTGGGGCGGCCTCACCTTGAGTCCTGGGGGCAGTTTTGGGTGACAAAATCTAAGATATTAAACTGCGAGAGTCAAAAGGAGAGAAAAAAGATGGTGAAGAGCCTTGAGGGGAAGCCATATGAAGAGCACCTGAGGTCACTTGGTCTGTTCAGCCTGGAGGAGATTGAAGGGAGACATCATTGCAGCTACAGCTTCCTCATGAGAGGAAGAGAGGCAGACACTGATCTCTTCTCTGTGGCGACCAGTGAATGGTCTGAAGCTGTGTCAGGGAAGCTGTAGGTTGGATATTAGAAAATGGTATTTCACCCAGAGGATGGTTGGGCACTGTAACAGGCTCCCCAGGGAAGTGATCACAGCACCAAGCCTGACAGAGTTGAAGCAGCATTTGGACAATGCCCTCCAGCAGATAGTGTGACTCTTGGGGATGGTCTTGTTCAGGGCCGGGAGTTGGACTCGATGATCTTTGTGGGTCCCCTCCACCTCAGCATACTCTATGATTCATTCTGTGGTTCTGTGATTTCTGTGATTCTGTGATGTACTATAACTTGTGTTTTCCATTTTCTGACCAAGTATTTATCTTATTCATGTTCAGTCTTCCTTCTGCATATGGATGATAGTGCATGAATATGCAAAGTTCAAAAAAGGCTAAAAATGGTGACTTGAGTAGACAACCCATAAGAAGATGTAAGCATCTTCTTCATGACCATTCACTTTTCACTCAGAGAAAACTTCAGCAAGCTAAATTTCCTAATGCATTTTGAAGATTCAAATAGATTTTATGAACCTACTCTCCATTATCCACGTCACTGCTAATCTCAGTAAAGAGCTGTAGTAGGTTTATTTAGGCAAAATTAAAGTATAGAAAATCCAGATTGCTCTTCCCTAATAAATCACATGTATCATGTTAATTTGAGTCTTTACTGCAGATGGTCTATCTGTGTGGCATGGCTATAAGAACAACAGATTAGCATTTCTCCAGATTTTCCCAAAACACTTTTTAAAATTTGGCATCATAATAACCAGTTTTGAGCCCCTTGAGACATAAACATTTCTCAGTGAAGGATTGAATACCACAGTTATCGTTCGCCTAATGCAGCCTTGACTTCTGGGTAACTCATGGCTCTGGCAATGCATTCTGCAACATTTTTTAATCCCACTTCAGTGTGACTCATATTCTCTTTTCTCATATAAAAGTAAAGAAGATTAGGTTTAAGAACCTCATCACACTTTCTCAAAGTGAGCAAGCACACAGAGATGGGTTGTCTGCTCAAGGCACTATTTTTAGTCCTTTTTGGACTTTGAATATCTATGCACTATCACCCACACGCGGAAGGAAGAATGAACAGGAATTATGAATAAATTCAAGCTTCTTTGAAAAAAATTGGTCTGAAAATTTCAGAGGTCAAATGCTTTGCTAAGTAACTCTGGTTGTTGATAAATAGGAGAATGTGGGGAATTATTTAAAACAATTTGGAACACTGTTTGGGAGGCTCTTATTCTGAGCAGGGTCATATGAAATGGTCACCTGATGCGTGTAGAGCTTGACTGACATAAATCTGCAAGAATCTCATGCAAAGCAACTGCATCAAAACAACAGGGTCATTTTACAAAATAAGCAGGATGAAAACAGCAGTATTAATTTAGGATATGAGTAGGGTTCAGGAGTCCATGTGTTTAAGCATTTACTGTTATTTGTCAGTGTAGTTCTTAGTAATAGGAGACAAGACATGAGGAATGCAAATCTGACTCTTAAGAATACACTGATGTTATCACTGGAGTTTTCATTTCTTCCGATGTACTAAATCAAATGAATGTGCAGTGATTTAAAATCATCGATCTGCTCTCATAAATCAAAGATTTAGCAGTCATGACTTTTTCAATATAAAAGGAAAGAGGAGGATCCAAGTCACCTCTCAACATATCCTTACTCAGTCTTAACTTTGTAATATCATATAGCTATTGCAGAAATTATATCCTATAGCATCCTATACTGAAAATCGGTTTTTATCCAAAAGGTTGTAGTATTGATTCCACTTCCTATCTGCAGCCTGTATGTTGTCCCTTTCTATCTCCTCAAGGTAGGCAGGAGGATCCAGACAGCAGGATATTAAGGACCTGCCAAAAAGGAGATACCTCTGCATGTCTGCATCTCCTTTTGACTTGCTTAAATTAACACCTGAGGCGGAAACAGAGCTTTAAGGTGTCATTGGGGTTAAATAATAATAAATAAAAATGAATAAAATGAATAAAATAAATAAAAATTAATAAAAAAATGCATAGAGGTTTTGGCCTCTGTGGCTGATCAGCTCTGTCCCCAGCCAGAATTTCTGGATGATCAACAGACTCAATGTTATCTTTATGCTGGTGTGCTGGGCCATTGTGGAAGGCATCATGATTCTTTTCCCTTCTGGAAGGGCAGTGGCTTTGAAGAGGATCTGTAGCCAGTACAGCTTCTATATGCACAGGAGAGGTAAGGCTGAGCTGCAAAATATGTCAACAGAGAGAGGGTTGTTATCGTTTCCACGGTGGTGAGTGCAGGGAGGAACGCTGAATTGTTTACATTCTTTTTACATGCAGCCTGCTTACATTTCTGGTGTACTCCCTTTATCAATTACCTGCTGAATTCCTGCAGTGAATCATGTATGGACAAGCTCCAGCTGGTGGTTATTTTATACTCAGGTACCGATAAGAGTATCTTTCTTTTTGTGTCAGCTTCTGCTCCATAAACAACCTCAGTGACCCATTTCTCCAGTACTCTAGGTAATAAGTGAAGGCTTTTCCAGGATTATACTGAAATTAACCTTCAAAGAGCTTTAGCCATGGTGTTAATGTGTCAACATATTACACAAAACAGCTTGCAGTGCTTACTAACTTTCCAATGTGGAAAAGAGAGTTTTGGAAACTATAACTGGTTATTTTGGGGTTTAAAGTAGCCTCCAAGATTAAACTGTATTTCATCAAACTTCAGATGTCTATTTTGTGAATATCCACCTATAAACCCATCACATTGTTTACTTCTACCTCTAACAGGGAAAATTAGGTACTTTAAAATAGGTGTGATGCCTCGTGCTCTAGAAATGGTTTGTTGTCTCGTCTGGATAGAAAAGAAATGTGGATGACGAACACAAATATAGATGTCTACACTGCTCATGTCAAAATTTGGTAAAATGAAACTGACCATGTCTGTCTGGGATTAAGTTATAACTTCACAGGGTCATGTTTTTTTAAATCTGTACTTTGCACAGCCTCTGGTGCCTTCCTCTGGTGTAGTTTGATGATGGTCGCCGGGAAGGAGAGGAAACATATTGATTCCATAGACAATATGTATGCTGCAGTATAGTAGTTTCCTCATGGCTATTGCAAAGCATTTCGTCCACTGATGGAGTATATTCTCCAACAAAATAATTACAAATAAATGATGACAATTTTGAATAACAGAAATGCCCTTAAGACTATACTGGTCTTCATTCTTCATTACTTCAGAGCACAAGAACTGGACTTCTCAGTTGCATAGTCTTTATATCACACCTTGTTTGTGTGTTTTGCAGTCTTGAAAGGGGAGACAAGATTGACAGAGAAAGATTTCTTATTTTAAATTTTAGCTGATATTGTATTGTTTCACATTCAAAATCTCTAAGAAGAGAAATTGAATTCATAGTAGCTTAACTGTTCTGGCCTTAGGTGCAAGAAGTAGAAGGAATTTTGAAAAAGACAATTTGAATCACATACAGATACATTATACATACATACACTGAGATATACAAGATAAGCCCTGTCATGAGAATTATGTAGAGACTTATTTTACTTTCAAAACATCTGCATTTAAAACAGCATGATTTGCCATCTAAAAATGCAAACTAGACTTTTTTTAGCAATGTATTTACAGATGTTTAAGATGGATACCAACATCCAAGGTTGAATGTTATTGTTTACCTACACATCCTTAACTGAAAAAATTTTTAACTGTCCTGAGCAAGAACCAAACTGAAAAAGCATGCTTACATTAGTAACCTTCTAGAAAACTGAAAGAGGTTACACTGGATAGGGAGCCTAAACTATTCCCATTCTTAGCAATAAAAAAGAGTGATATTTGCATAATAATACATTATTATCTAGAATAAATTGTAGAGTGGACAGAATCTTTTCAAATTATAAAGCATAAAAGGCAATAAAATATTATCAAGTTTTTTTTTCAGAAGTATTAACATTAAATTCTTTTATTTTTCAGAATTAAAGCAGTCTTTCAAAAAAAAAAAACTAAGGGAAATTTATGGGAGTACTCACATTAATTGAGACACATATATCTCTGTTGATATCAATATTAATCTTTGTCAATAAATAGAGACATCAGGATTCATGCAACCCCCTTGTTTTGTTGAGTATACAGTGCCATAGCTGGTGATGTAGTCAATAACAGTGCATGTTGCAAATCTGGAACTTGGTGACCAAACACTATTTTTGTCCACAAGTTCCATTAAGTGTCAATTGATGTATTAATGTATTATATCTAAAATAAAAAAAAAAAAAAACAAAAAAAAAAAACAAACCAAAGCAATTTCACTATTGAGTTAATAAAAATCACGCATTTGGAAAAATACATGTATGTATTTGGCATTTCTATAGGGACCAGTTAATTCATTCGGGGTTTTGAAGCAGTAATTCTATGAAGAGATTTCATGGTAGTGATTACATTTTATGACTCAATGTAGGTACACAATCAATAGGCACAATATATATTTGATTTTGTAATTTTTTATGCGTCATTTTTGGCTGTAAAAACTGAAGCCAGCTTCATAAAGAAACTATAGCTCTGTAATTGGAACAATGTGTGCAATAGTACCAGTGGCAGGAGGAACAAATGCCTTTTGGACTAAATCAGAGTAACTCAGCTGAGTAAGACATTGTGGGCTGAAAAGCTGTGTGTAAGGAGTTATATATTCCCTCCTTGTATGGAACAATTTTTCCAAGTTTAACAATGTACTACAGAGCATAATTCTTAATCTCAAGAGAAGACTGAATAATAATGAGGAAAAAAAAAGAAAGCTAACAAAACCCCCCAAGGTAACACAAACTGCTTAACTTTCCTCCATTTATTTTCTAAAGAACTGGGATGAGATAATGGCTTATATGGTTACTGGCACACACATAACAGCAAAGTAACTATAACACAGCACAGAAGAAGGTAAAAGACAGGAGGCAGTGAGGGGTAATACACTCCATGAATAGTTTCAGAGATCACTTTAAACTGAAATATATAAATATACACCTATAATTACAGACACACATGCACACATGTGAGGATCTAATTACTTGATCATTCTTGGTGGCTTTGTATCCGCAGCAGGAGAAAGGAGACTTCCTGGAGAACAGCACTGGGACTGTAGTCCCGCTCATTAGCAGCACATTCAGTGAGAGCAGTTCGGCCTTTTAAGTGAAAAGTATGTGCTGCTATGCACCCTTCCTTCTTTGTTACCAGAATAGCTGTGTCCTGGATTAAGCCCAAGAATATCTACAAAAGAAACAGAATGAAACCCTCTCCGAACACCTATAGCTTTATAAAACATTTCACTTTCCCTGGTGCTGTTCCCCAGTTCTCTTCCTCAATCACCCTCGCAGCATAACTATAAGCCATGTCATTCAGAACTATGACAGATGTGCTACAAAACAATATTGACACTGGTGAGACACTGGCAGAGGTTTTGCCAAGAAACTGTGGATGTCCAGTTCCTGGAAGCTGATGAGGTGGAACAGGGCTTTGAACAACCGGATCTCGTGGAAGGCGTCCTTGGCCATGGCAGGGGTTGGAATTAGATGATCTTTAATGTCCCTTCCAACCCAAACCATTCTATGATTTGCAGTGTTTTAGTTTTTGTCACTGTGTTCTGTGTTCTTCTGTTATTTGGGAAGAAAGAGTTTATATAGCCAGTTACTTTTAGATAATTGTCCTTTTTTCCTCTCCTGTTTTGCTTTCTGTCTCTGCCTTTTCATGATTCTTTAAGGCTACTGCATGTGAAATACACATCTTGTTTAGTTTACAAGAATTTACCTAAAAGGAAGAGACACTGATATTATCTCTAACATATTTATTAGCTAGTTTCAGTTCTTGTAGTTCACTTTCAAGCTGTGTGAACATTGACTATTGGCTGCTTAATCACAATTTCATTTATTTCCTGGGATATCTGACTGGAAAAGTGTTTAATATAATTTCTAACGTTAAATTTAACTGCAGTGAAATTTCCTACCCTGAAATTCCCTGATACTAGAGGAAAATACAATGTGTAACACTGCTGCACTCCTACATCTGCATTTGCTGGTTACAGTATTCATGCAGAACTTTTAGCTGCCTTCAACAGAATAAGCCTAACTTATTTAGTATGACTATAAGGGGAGCTGTGAGAATAAGACAAGAGCAGTACAAGCATGTAAAATTCTATTTATCTATGCCAGAGCCCAAGGGGCTCTGAGTGCCTAACAGGAATCCATTCTCTGCCAATCTTCACTATGAAGAGCTAGAGACCCCTGAAGAAATGTTTATCAGTGGTAATTGGACTGCCATGGCTTAGTAGTGTATCATTAATTATATAATTGCATTTGATTAAAAATCCCTACAATAGCAGTTTGCACTTGATCTGGTCTTTTTGATGAAACTAGAAAGAAAATAATAGAAAAAACTTACTGTGCATTAATACATTAAGGATTAGTACTTCAACTTGCAGTTACCAGTCTCTTATTCTGTTACAATTCTAGAAAATATTACAGTTTCAAACAGTCTTAAGCTTTGCATTTTGACTTCAGCCCTTTCTGCTAATGTTAGCCCCTAAATTGTACAAAGAACATCTTGTTGTTAACAGAGAGTTACTTTCAGTCTAATTTCCAAATTTTTGCTGAATAATTACAATTATTTATGGCAGAATGAAGAAAAGATTTTTTAAAAAAAGATGGAGTTAGCTTGCTCCTGACTGATTTGAAGTTTTTCCCCATACTTTTTGCTGTCCCATATAGAGATTGAGAGCAAAGGCAGCTTCTGAGTAGCTGTGTTCAAGAAGTGTTTGGACAAGGCTCTCAGGCACATGGTGAGATTCTTGGCGTGTCCTGTGCAGGGCCAGGAGTTGGACTTGATGACCCTGATAGGTGTCTTCCAGCTTAGCTTATTCTATGATTCTACGATATCCACAGCATTTCAGTGCGCTTTGCCTGCATATAAAATGCTCTGAGTAAGGTTGTGTCTGTGATGAATCTCAAAGTCCTTGGGCAGGGGAATGAGCTGTAGCAGTCTGAGGTCAGTTTTTAGCAGCCATGTCACCAGGGCAACAATGCCTTTAAAGGCTGCAGGTCTAATTGAAGAGTCATGAATGCTGGCATGTGATTTAAACATGTCTCTCATCTCTGACCCTGCTGTTCAATGACAGCACAGTTCAAGGACACAGGAACATTTTCAGCATGGACAAAGCACACCCAGGCAAAAATTAACTTCTAGCTCATTTCTATGCACTGACACATAAGTTTGAAAACTGTGCCATGGACTGGGACAGGCCTAGGGTCCTGTCTCACTGCCGCAATTATTTCTTCAGCAGGCAATCTTCAGGTGAAGGGGTGTAGGATGAGCACGAAGGATGAAGATTCTTTCAGTCTTTAAGTGTTGCTTTAGCAAGATGCAAGAGCCAAAGACAATAACCTTACTACATTAATGGGTAAGACTGTTCTGGTTATGTGGGGCTGCGTTCCCAACAAGCAAGAGGGCCATACCAGGCTTGAAAGAACTCATCCCTGATGGAAGCAGGCTTTGACTATTTTGTTACTACTAAAAATAGAGATAAAGCCTTCTCTATGCATGTGGCAGACCTCACATGTGCAAAGTTAACCCAAATTTCACAGAGATCTGTGGTGTCCATACTCAGACTACTGCAATGGAATGGCCCTCTAGCCCCAAGGGATTTAACACAAGTACTGGCTTGGCCCTTGCTCATGGTTTGGGGCAGCAGATGAACCATACTAGGAACCATTCTGATTGTATGGTTATGTAAATGATTGTGTCAGCAAGACCCCCATCACATGTAATTAATAATACAGACATGTCCTTGAAAAACTTGGCTTCTGTTCACAGAAGTGTAGAGATGGGAGTCAAGCCATGAGTAGAACTTGATTACTACTAACAATGCTGTTATTAGGAAAATGTGTTTGAGATCATCCCTGCACACTGAAAGGCTCAGGGAAGCACTCTGCCTTGAGAAAATGTAATGTCTTTTAGTGGTCATAAACTAATTGCATATTTTTTTTTAAATAATGCTTATTAGCAGTAATGTATTAGAGACATAATGGTCAAAAAAAAAAGATTAATATGGCCCATGCACATCAGTAAAAGCAATCAAATTTCACCGTGTTTCACTGCAAGATTGTGTTTTGAAGCATATACAAGGAAAGATAAATAAATCAGGGAGTTGATTCTCTATGAGATTACTGTTTTTCTCACAGGGTGACTGATTTTAATGAAGTTAACATTTCAAGAAAACACTCCAAAATGTGCTCTCTGTATTTGCAGTCCATCAGCCTCCATTCATTTGGCCAAAGCCAAATATATAGAAGAAAATCAGTGTTGCTGTTGAATTCCATTTCATGCCTTATGTTAGAGATTTGTAAAACTGTCCCTTGCTGACTTGGAGATAAGTGGAATAGTGATGAATTCAGCTTCAGGCAAGCTGCTTTTCAAGCAGACCTGTCAGGAGACAGAACGAGAGTTCATAGTAATTCATTCTTGTGCTGTGTCTCAAGCGATTAGAGAAGGTATAGGGCAGATCTGAAACACAAATAACATTAACATACTCTAAAAAAATCCACAAAACACAAATGCCTCCTAAAACCCAAACCCAAAACATACGTCACATTTCTCATTTGTAGAGGAGCAGAAACTTTGGGGTAAGTACAGGAACCAGAATTCAGGGATTAATCATCAGGAAAAAAGAGTCCTTGTCTATAAAGTGCTTTTATGAGGATACACAATCCAGAGTACAGCAGAGAACTGGATTTAATTCACTGTATTTTTACAAAATGCATGCTCAAGAAAACAATCTCTGGGGCATCAAGTGTAAATGAACTGTGAACATAGAGATCGCCAGTTGGAAAATAATGTCAATATGAACAACTAGAAATATGCAGAATCAGCTTGCAGCAGTGTACTGCAACTAAGCAATTCAGCCACCAAATAATTTTTCCCCTGAGAGCAAAAAGCTTTTAATCAGTGTCCAAACTGAATTTAGATCTTCCAATGGAGCAAGGACTTCCACCTAATTGAAGCAGTAGGACCAGTGTCATGGATGAAATCACAGGCATAGTTATAACACCACAGCCTTTTTCTGCTTCAGAGAAATGTAGTGGGGTATTCTTTCTATTTTTTGAAGAAATGTTGAGATTCATGGGAGCACAGTGTGTTAACAAAAACTGAGAGGATAAAGTTAACTTTTCTTATTCTAGATTTATGACAGTATTATCGATTTTGAGTTATGAGTGTCTGTGAAATGCTAATAAATATCAATAAGTGAAATACACCAAATTACCTCAATGAATTCAGTTCACTTCACTGAGTGAAGAAAGGTACTTTCTCACTAATAATTCCTGTGAGATGAATCACCTACAAAGTTACACTATTTGGAGCAATTTTTGACGTGGGTCTTATTTAACAGTAGGGAAAAAAAATTAGAATCCAAAGAGTTTTAAGGCACAATTTGCTCTTAGTAGAAGAGCAAACAGCAGAGTAGGAAAAAATGTGCCCTTCTGTCTGATGAATCATCTCTCCTTGCCACAGTTTACTAATACTAGCTTGCCTTTTTAAATTGAACTGATATTTAAAGCTTTTTCTGTTAGCAGCACATTAAGAACCCTCTGTTTGCAATTCAGTGCTGGCTACAGTTGAATGACCTGAGCATATGCAGGAGTAAGGTGCTGCTGGCCAGACGAAAAGCCCTTTGGTAAAATAGTAATGATACACCATGGAGCATCCCAGCTGAGTCTCAAAGTAACTCTGCTCCTGGCTATTGTGATTCTTTTTCTTCTAGAATGTAGGTAGCAGATAACATGAAGAGGCAAACCTCTGACAAACAAGAAAAAGCATTAAAGATTTGAGCTATAGTCAAGAGAAGCTGAAGTGAACAGAAGGATGTGTGATACACAAACACTGACTACTAACAGCGGCAAGCGTCTCTTTGCTGTGTCTCTGATAGGGAGGTAGAACTGATGAGAAATTGGGAAAGGTGACAGTGTGGGACTGGTCGTGGAATCAATGATTCCAGGAGAGCAACATGGACATGATCTGGCCTGAGTTTTTCTCAGCTTTAATACAGGACTGTAATAGATGCAAGTAATTGATCTCTTTAGGCTTCATTGAACCTATCTCTTCATACCACTTTCTGTCCAGCTGCAAACACTGGGAAGAAGAAAGTCTATGGAAAATGCCTGCCAGCCTTGTCTGCCAAGACAAAAAGATGTTTGCTCTGCATTTTGAGCCCAATGCCCCGAACTCAGCAATCAGGTGCAGTAAGATGGAGCCTAAAGGCTCTAGACACGACTGTAAATGGTAGATATGCTAGACAGGAAGAAGAAGGAGAAAAGATTACAGTAATGTTTAGAATATGGAAAGTTGGGAAGAAAATGGCCTGGTAGAGTGCCAACACCCAACAGAGAAAATAAATACAACCAGTGGATTAGAACAATTATAAGAACTCAGATGTCAGTCTTCTTTATTTGTATAATGAAATTTCTTCTGTTGGTGGTATATATGGCTGTGTTCTAAATAAGGAAGTGCTCTCAAATTGCATTGAATTTCAGAATCTATAAAGCATAAAATTAAAAATAGAAAAGAGATATTTAGGGGGAAACTTATATTTTCACAAACACAAAAAACCCCATAAGAAATAATTTACTTCCAGTTCATATTAATTTTACTTCTAATATGCAAGAGCAACATCAGACTCAATATTTTGCTGGAAAAGTACTTTTTCTCCCATTTCTGCTCATTTTATGTTAAAGAATTAAGGTAACTAGAGTAAAAACAACAAAAAATTACAACAACAGCAATGAAGCAACCTGTGGCTACCCTGTCGTGAAGACTGCAGTAAAGAACAGGTGTTGGCTGACCAATCAATGGGAGTGGAGCAACAAAGGACATGGAATCCACCGTGGTTTCCTGAGAAAAAAGATGTTATTTAAGCAAAATTATCTTGTGCAGTTAAAAAGTGTTCTGTTCTGGACTTCTCTAGTGTTTCACTAAAGCTAAGCAGGTGGAGATTGGAGTTTACCTCAAGGGCAGAAAGAGGAATGGTATCACAATAACCTGTACACGAGCTTTCCTGTTGAAAAATCTTGTCATAATGAGAGCAAATGTACTGAAGAAGATTATAATAATTTTACAAGAACTAAATACCTACAGATATTTGTTCTGCACAAATTAGATACATTTAGGGAAGACAGATTTTCTAATATGCTTATTTTGAAATATTTGTTAGAATTCCCTGTCAGGATATGAAATCATACATATTTCCCCAAAGGGTCATAATGTTAAACAAATTTTAAAATATCAAGACCTAATTAAACTTTGAATGATGGATCCCTAAGAGTCTGTCTTGGGCCATATTTAATACTCGAAGCTGTATTTCATGTTGTTATTGATAGATTAATGCTGGCTATTTTTTCTAACTCCCTGAGTAATATGTTCCTGATTTCTTATAATACCTAATATTTTTCCACTTGTTCTTTCAAAAAGTGGCTTCCAAAAACATTTAACAAATTTGTTGCTTGCTACTGGAAGCTGTGATAACTTATTATAGTCATTATTTTTGTACAAAATACATGCAAATTTATTTTTTTAGTAAATGTTCTCAATAGAATTTAAGGAAATGCAAGGTAAGTATGAGAAAAATTTCAAATTAATGAGCAAAAAAATGAAACTTATTTGACAGTCACTCTATCAGGGCAAATGAAGGAATGGAAAATATAAAAAGTATTCACTTACACGTTTTTCCTGTGTCTGGAAAAAAGGAAGGAAAGACATCCCAAAAGTCTCCTAATAATGATAAAAGAAGAGGGACAATAAAGTTAGCATACATTTTTACAAACCTCCAAATCATGTTGAGTTACACAGAATAGTTTTTGAGTGCCAATCAAAGCATAGGACAGTATGGAACTATGATTATTGAGGAATTTGGAGAACTAGGAAAAGTGGCTAACTAACAAGCTCTGGAGTTCTTTGGTGACTTTTTTCCCCCTCTTTTATTCAGAAAATGAGGAAAGACTACATGGAGAGAAATTGCAGAGTCTTGCCCTCACTCAGGAAATCACAGAGTCATTGGGGTTACAGGGACTCCAGGAGGTGCTCAGAACTGGGTCAGTGAAAGTTCAGTTCAGATGGGGTTGCTAAGGGATTGATACAGATGGGCCTTGAAAATCTCCACAGATGTAGATCACCAAACCCAAAGATTATTATATTCAAGGATAATATTAAGAGTGAATATCACACTCTGCTTGCTGACAGGAAGCAGAAGTAGAGGGATGTTTGGGATTACTCATAGTGACAATCTTATATCCTTCTAAATTTGATTAAAAAAATAATTGAGAACTTGGTGAAAATGTTATAGCAGAATGCAATATTGATCATACTGGTAACTTATCAAAACCTTTATAGAAACGTGCATAAAGGAGAGTAGGAGAGCAACACAGTCAACTCTTGAACTTTGAAGTTCCTTAAAACATTCAAAGGAAGCCTACCCTAAGTGAAAACCAGGGCAGTTTACTAAGGAAAAATAAAAGCAGAAAAGAAAAAAATGTTAATTAGATCAAATCTCAAGAGAGTTTTAAGTAGCCAAGAACAACAAAAAATTGTTCTGGAATGTTTATCAACTGTGAGAGGAAGAAAGAGAGGGTTTTCTCAAGGAAGTAAAGATACCTAGAGATGGTATCAGCGAGTCTGAAAGGTTTTTGTCTTTCAAATATGTCTACATACGTCTACACTCCTCCTATCTCTCTGAAAGGGTGATAGAAAGTGTTTGTGTAATTTCTGATGATTTTTGTTGCAATTAGATACATTCAGTAGCTTAACTTTTCATTTTTTGCAGCAGTTGTTATGTCACAAAGTAAAGAGGAAGAAAATAAGTTTGGAGGGTTTTTCTCATGCATTTTCTGGGGAATCCAGAGACCTTATGGAATAGCTTTTTTTTTTTCTCCCTCTGCTAACCAGATAAGCTTCTTAATGTCCTACAAGGTAGCAAAAAACTGTCTATACCTAAAAGTCTTTCAGAGAGTAAGTAACACCTAGTTTATGAATTTCACAGCACATAATGTCACTCCTCAGTACTGCAGCTAAAGGTCCAGTTTAGGGTGCAAAAGAGCTCAGGGACTATCTTCTTCCCAGAACTGTAAATGGACATTAAAAGTGTCTTTTCTGAAGATATAAGAAGGAGTGGTGTATTTGATGTGATCTGATTTTCAGCAGATATAACTGTTGATTTCTTTCTGTTATGTGCTACCTAAAAAAAAAGAAAGCAATTTTTTAGTAGCAATCTCCCTTCTAAAGCTGACTCACAGAAATACTGTAATGAATTCATATATTGAGTTATTTTCCACTCACACACCTGAGAAAATTACTTCCTTATCTCATAGGGTGTAATGTTCTAGCCTGTAGTCTTTCTTACATTGTTAAATATATCGTCAACAGAAAAACAGATTGAGTTTTGTACAAAAGAATAACTCTGGAGTAAATGCAATGCAATCTATTATTACATTTGTGGGATACTGCAGTAATGAACCAACATTTGAAGTGTGGTATTCCTAATTGTAATTAATGTTATTTTTCTGAATAATTGATTTTACCAGTAATAAAAAACAGCGAATAAAATTTATTTTCATGTACAGATCATTGTAAGAAAAGGAATATTTTAATTATTTATTGAAATACATGTTTACATGTCCTAAATCATTGTCTTATTTGATTTTTCTTTTAAAAGTTAAACCATTGTAAAACAAACCCCAAAAACCAACAGCTTAATTTAATGTAGAAAAGCATTACTCTCCTCTACAAGGGAAAGACAGTAGCAGCTAAATTTAATTCTGATATGTCCAGTACTTACCCTTTTGACCATTAGTTCCAAATCCATTTCTCTGTATGAATTAGAAAGGGAAGGAAGGGGTAGGGAGAAGAGGGTGGGAGTGGGAGATGAATGGAAAAGTGAATATGACATGCCGTTTTTTCACTTAAAAGAAATTTCAGACTGAAAAATGGAAAAAATTCCAAAATTATCTGATGGCTGGAATTAAGTCTTCAATAAAAGAAAGTTTTTCTTAATGCTACTAGACACAGCCTTGCTGCTTTATCATGGTTTTGGTTACAGGGGCAGATTCTCTGGCATGAGAGCAGAGTGAAGAAAGTTTTGTCAGAGCTGACTGGCCAGGCTTGACAACTTGAGACATCTCAGGAAGACACAGAGATGATATCTGTGACTTTGTGTTCCATCCTTGTGGAACACTGGCGAGGACAAAAAAGAGTGGCTGGTTTTTCCTTGCCCAGCCCTGCTGCCTGTGGAATGTTGGATCCAAGCAAAAGCTTTTAGGAGGAGCTCTGCTCCTTCCCATAAAAGTGATAAACAGTGTACACTGATTCAAAAAACTGATCTCCCTTTAACTTAAAAAACCAACCAAAATATCCCAAACCTCACACATATAATAATTTTCCTAGCGGGTGTGGTTCAAGTGCACAACATATACATGAAACTGTAAATGCAAAAGGATACCACATTTTAAAATGGAAAATAGAAAAGTTTGAATAGGAAAAAAAGAATTCTTAGGAGTGTTCATTGTCCTATGTATGTATGGTGGTGATATTAGATAATGAATTGTAAACCACCAAAGTTTGTATCTAAAAGGAGATGCATATGGAATAACCCCAAAGTAATGCTGCACTAAAGAGTAATTTATTTCCCAGCCTTTAAATGGTTTGTATTCCACCTCTTAGTTTTGCAATCACACCAGTTTTGTTTGTACTTTCTTTGCATTTAATTTTCTTGGTGTTTTTAAGAGATTTGGAGGCATGAAAGGTGAAATAGATTTTGTAGAAGAAATATGTCAGTTATTTTTGTGAATGACATTTATCCTCTGTATATTACAGTGGAAGATGATTCACAGTCCTGTGCTGTGGATATCTAAGGGTAAATCCACAGTGAAACCAAACATATAATAGAACCAAACCTTGGAGATTTTGTTAAATTAAAACAAAATGTGCTGTATAGAAATAAAAAAAGCACATTTCATTTTCAGTTCTTAACAAAAGTATACCAAAGATTGCATTAGGCAAGTTCCTGGTTTCATTAAATCTCCATGTCTAAGAAAAAAAAAAAGTGGTCTTACCTCATGCATAGGGTTTGAAATACCTGTAACTTACATAAACATTGAACTGATTTTCTTTTCATAATACAAGGTTGTTTTACATCTCAGTTGAGATTTATAGGCCAAAAAAAAAGTGCAATCCCTAAATTTATAGTTTCTAGTAAGTCCAAACATTTTATCCCTGAAGTCTAAAACCACCATAAATATCTTAGAAAGTTTAAAGAAAATGAAATAATACCATATAGACACTACACTTGGAATTTTTTATTCAAAACTGATTAGGTAACTTATGAAAAACTGATGGAAAAAATGGAAGTAAAACCATAGGAGTGGCAACTAGAGCTCTGTGAAGTCTCCCAAATTTCAAGATAAATGGTAAAAAAGGGAGGAGGTTACAAATTTTCAATATTTTTGGGTGACCTTCCAATCCCACACAACAGTAGTTTCTTGCAATATTTGAAATTTCAAATAATTTTTGAATAATTAATGTAGATAATGAAGCTTGAATTATATATTTTTATTACCATAAGTTTTGCACAGTCGTATTATTGGCAAGTGATAAAGTAAATAAAAGCTATGTACAGGTTTTTCAACATATGGGAGTACACTTTTTTGGCCTTTCTGCTTTGTTTCAGTAGCATTTGTAGGAAGCTATTTTAGGAATTTACTGAATTTAAATTAGAACAACTGTGCTAATTTGCCTTGTGTCTTAATGCGTTATAGACACATTATCCATGCTGTTTGCAGATAGTGAGTTATTGAAAGCAGATAGCCAAGCAGAGTAAAGAAATTTTATTAAAAAAAAAGGTTTTTGCCAACTGAGTAATTATTCAGTACTCAAAATCTTACTTGAAATTTACAGGATACTATAATTCACTTTTCCTAATGCTAACATATCTGATACTTCTTTCATTGAAAAACTTTGATGAATTAATATATGGGTTTAGATTTTTAAAAGCAATAACAGGTGTAATACCTGCACTCTTTAATATATAAAAGATACGTATTTCTCCCTGGAAATTTTCATGTTCAGCGTGTTATTAGCTGTCAGAACAACCTGTTATAGCATAAAGATTTTAGTTTTTCTTAGTCAAGTGAAGAAGGAATTATATCAATACTAAGCCACATTGCTCAAGATAATATGTGCATTCCTTTGAGAAGATCTGATTTGTTGTGGTCTAAATAGATGTACTGAAATCACCAGAATCTAATGTGGCACAGGTTGGAAGCTGAATACAAGACATCTCTTATCACCTGAGTTTTTATAGTAGAAATCCCTGTTTTTTATGAATAGATCAGCTAAAGGCATTAGAAAGTTTGTGGTATTATGAATAATCATGTCAGGAATAAATCAGTGACATTATCAGAGTGTTGATAATAAGCTGCTCAATATCTGTACATGGTTGTACAGTTTATCAGGAGTCTTCAAAAAATATTAGTCTCTTATTATGTCTTGTTAATATAGTATAGTATAATATACCTAAACTAATATGAAAGCCTAGTATAATTTTGCAAATTCTTTGACGTCTAGTAATATAAATATAATTTCAACCTCTGAAAAATTGAGAAAAAGCCCTCATCCTAAAACCAAAAATCCAAATCAGTCCTTACACAATCACCCATACTTTCCTCATAAATCTGTTTCCTAGGTAACAAGTAGATCATGATAGAACTAACTTACAATGTAGAAAGGAACAACAACCTGCAGCATCTCCATGTTAAAATTTCTGAAAAAGGTTTCTGCACCAACATTAGTGCACTGCAATATGCACAGATCAGTAACACTTAAAAAATACTGTCTTAAGCCTCAATATTTCTTTTTGTTGTCTTTATTCATTTTGGTTTACTTTTTCCCTGGAACTTTTCTTTTCCTTATTGTTATGCCGTATGAAAAACACATATTGAAGTTGTTTCCTATTACACTGAGTGCCACATAGTCTCAAATTTAGGGACTGTGCCTTACCTGTTGATGAAAATTCTAGAGCCACAATAGAAAGGAAAAGTGGAGAAATGGTTTCGTGAATGGAAAATAGAGTCATCATGGGACGCACCTCACCTACCTTTGACCCTATAAAAAACTCATATGCATGGGAATTACTTTCTTGTGAGATTAAAAATAAACAAACAAGCAAATAAATGGAAACTGGAGTGATCTCCATGAGATGCTTTACTACAGAGGAGTGAAAAGCAGCGAATCAGTACTGTATGCATACAATTAGGTATACATCTTTAAAGAAGCCCAAGTACTAAATACTCCTAAAGGGCTACGACTTCTGTAAAACCAAACATAAATTCATTATAATTCACTATTGAAAG
Source organism: Corvus brachyrhynchos (assembly GCF_000691975.1). Lineage (NCBI taxonomy): Eukaryota > Metazoa > Chordata > Aves > Passeriformes > Corvidae > Corvus > Corvus brachyrhynchos. Next base: position 7,477,838 of record NW_008239547.1, on the reverse strand, counting down.
AAAGGTTTTTAGAAAGCTGGAAGATAGGTAATTCTCACAGATTGCTTGACACCTTCATGCCTAAGCTCCTCATCTTTAAGTTCAGGATTCTTACTTCAGTGAATCATCTGTAATTTATAAAACAATAAAAACCAAAAAAACAACAAAACCCCACCACCACCACCAACAATAACAAAACAAAAAAAAAACCAAATCACAACAACAACAAAAAAATCCAGCAAAAAGTCCCCCTGTACTGCATTGGACATTCATTACAATAATAGGAAGCGAAAACTATTGTTGCTGGTCAATAGTTTTCTGATTGCAGGGCTAGGAAATAGGGCCACCTGACTGTGTAACATAAATGATAGGTAAATCTGGCTCGATCTGAGACTAAGGCAATTTGGAGCAATTCTACTCTCAGTTGTTTGGGTTCAGCTTCTACTGATTCCATTACAAATGGCACCTTAAAGCTGGATGAATAGAGTAATTGCAATCTAGAAGAAATGCATGTTTATAGTCACACATATTAAGAAGCAGCAGGAAAAAGTATTATTTTTTCTTCTGAGGATTTTTCAGTAATAGTTCTATTAAGATTTAGTGCTGGTAGTCTATCATTAAACATACTGAGCACACAGACTATGAACTAGAAGATCACTTAATTCAATTTTCAAGTGCTGAGCCAAAGAGAGCTGAATAGAGGTGATCAGCTAAAATGCTCAGCATTGACAAGTTGGCCTAACTGCACTTCTCAAAGTTGGGGCAGATGCATATTTTGCAGAACAAAAGAAGTGGTAAGAAACACCTGAGATACAATCCCAGCGAGAAAGAATTTGGCTTTGTTTTTAAAACCCATGCACAGTCAAAAGAGTAGTTTCTGCTATCTAGCTTTTGCTAGGGAAAAAGGACAAAATCACAGTGTTTTTTTAATTGGATGATGTCTTTGCTCCCATGGTATGGCTTTATCTTTTAAAAAGTTATGATGAGAGCTGTGTGATAATGTTTGCGTTCAGAGCAAAGCTGACAGAATTTTTGGCTTTCATCCATTTCCACTTAAGCACAAGTAATTCTGGCAAGTTGCCAGACATATTTTTGTGTTCATTTTCAGTCATTGAAAGCAGTTCTTGCAGTCTCTGTTTTTCCTAAGGTCTTTTGTCCCGTTAAAGGTGACTGCCATGAGTTTGGGTTGAATCATGCAATGCACAAGCATTTCAGAAATAAAATGCAGATGGAAATGGAGACCCCAAGGCTTGTGAGTGGCAACTACACCTACATGTCTCGCCAGCTTTTCTATTTGAACTGATGTTTTAACAAAAATCCAAAGGTCAATTTTCTGTATTTTATTTTGCCAGTGATTGGCAATATTACAACATTTACCAATTTACTTTCTTTAGATAACCTGCTGTAAAAGTCCTGCCCAAAGTGCAGAGGAAGAGATGTCTTTGATTACAGCCAGGTGAGCCTGCAGCTCATCCCATGGGATCAGGTTCTTACCATGGCCACACTGTACAGGCACAGTGAGCGAGACTGGTAAGGCTCCATCCTGTCTTTTTCTGTGCCTAAGGAGGATGGGGAGAAGATGGGAAAAAGAAGTCATTTGTATTGACCATTGAGTGACTGACTTCAGTGAGCATAAAATACCTTCAGCTGTGGGCTGATGTGTTCTCCTTTTCACTGCCCTCTCACAAAAAACCTTTTGAGAACTGTTTTCAGGATACTTGGAGATGTACTGTAGATACAGCATCTTTTTGTTTTTTTTCCTCTTTTGTTTAATCAATTGACTGCCTCATCCTAGAGAATGCTCTATAGATGTAAGAGATGTAGCACCCTGGCTTAAAGAACACACTTTACAATGAAAAACCCTGAACTTACAATACCTGATGGGGACAGTACTGAAGAGCTTAACAGCTTAAAGCACTCTCTTACAAATTTTTAAGGACTTTCTATCTGCATTTTCAAGAAGATTATAATGAATAGACCTTGCCTGTATAATTAAATGCAATCTATTTTCATAAATTATATCCGTCATATGCTAGACCCAGTAATTAAATAATTGGAGCTGGAAATCTAGAGCTTTATTGCACCTAAAAAAGTAAATGCAGCATTCAATAATAAAAGTGAAGTGAATTTCAAGAACTGTCGTTCAGACTCAAAGATTTCAACTTAGCGAAGTGAGATGATTATGTAAAAATGTAATTCTGGACTGCTAAGATTTCTTCCACACTTGTCTGCTATTTGACATGTGTTGCCACTCACAATATTCTCTGGCAGATGCTACTGTTTGTGCTTTCACTATTGTTAAAATTACCAAAGCTCACAAAAAATTGCAGTCAGAATTAATAACAAAAGCCCCATATATGTTTTTCGTGTTTATTTCAGCCAATAGATGCAGGTGCATATAACAATAGTCTATACATATTTAAAACTTTAGGTGAGAATGTAATTATTTAGGGCTCTAAAACATTTAGCAAGGAATAATATTAAAAATTTATGAAAGAATCTGTGAGCTGAAGGTCAGATTAACAACTTGGTGATAAAACCTTATGGTTTCTTTCTCCCTAAGAAATGTACTCTAGTAACAAGAGTGGAAAGATTATGTGTGGACACTAGAAATAGTTTTATTTTTGAATTATGTTAATGTAATAGCTGATTCTAATACTTTTTCATCTCTAGTTTTTCTTTCTATGTTACATGTATACCACGGATCAAACACCATTTTAAGAAAACACTCATGTACAGAAGAACAAAATATTAAAAAGAACACAGATGTTTAATTTGAAGAATAGCCCTTTACTCACATTTTTAATGTGTATTTTGAACATCACATTTCACTCCAGGGCTAACACACAGACAATGAACAAATTGCACTTTCATTGTCATGACTAAGTACTACTAGAAACTTGTCCTGACCTGACCTGAACTAAAACTTCAAGAATGTTTTTGCTGATATCGCACTAGAAAATAACCTATTTTAAAATAATGAAAAAATACTCTTAGCTTTTTTAAATTTTTGAAATTGTCAGAAAATTGGAATTTTGAAAATAAATTTGTGCAAAATTTTAATTTTTTTTTTTATTTGTTCAATTTGTCTAAATATATTCCCTACAAAAATTTAACTCTAATTCAGTTCCAAGCTTCTGTTCCTTTTGGAGCTGAACTAGACTTTCTTCACGTTGACAAAATGGTCCAGGCAGTTTCCACAGCCTGAAGCTGTCTAAGTGCAGTGACATTGGTCAATACAAATCAGAAAGGTGCTTAGAAGATTTTGCCATTTTTCAAGTCTTTTCTCTAGCTTTTTTCCTATAACACTAGTTCATTCTAGCAGAAAATTTAATTGATTGATAATATTACTTTCTGATTACCAAGTTGAAAGTGTGTCCTTAAGAATTTTGCAGTTATTTTATCCTTTCCTTCTCCCCAGTCAGGTGCAGGGAACTGCATGCTTTACAAGACAAAAAGAAACGGGTCAGTTATCCCCCCCTTAATTTTCAACATCAAATGTATTGAAAAGACAGAAAAAATGTACTACAAATCAAATTAGTCATTGGTTGCCAAATGATGCCCCCTCGCCCCCAGCCCATATGCTGCTTGCTGTGCAGATTGTGACTGAATAAAGAACAGGGTCCTGTCGTAAATAGGCAAAGCTGCAAGTTTAGTTTTGTTGAATGATCACATCCTTTGTGCTCCTTCTGGTTTTTCATATATACCTTCTCCCTTCCTCTCTGTTAAATGATGCATTTCCCAAAGGCAAACTCCTTGTGAGGTAGAGTGGCCAAGTTATTCTTCGCTATGGGCTGTTGCAGCAGCAGAAGTTTGAGGGGAGGGGGACTTCTTTCACCCAATTCGTAGTTATGTGTTGAAATTTGTCAGGGAATTAGCCAATTATTTCACATGTTCTCAATTTCCTCTTCTTTTGAAGATTTTCTTGATACCAAGTTTAGTAGTTTTGTCCTTATTTGATGTGTGTGCACTGCACATTTTCTGTTCAGGTATTAACATTTTAAGAGCTCATTAGAGACTTTTTCTTAACACAGTGAATTTATATCTTGCCATTCACTTATGTGAAGCACATGTGGCCACTGATGATCCTGTTGTAGGATAATTGTCCCATATTTAAGAACTTATATAACCTTGCATTCAGCAATTAAAGGTAAGGCTATTTTTACAGAATTCAGTATTTTGCTAGAGTTAGCACATTATGCAAAGTTATTCTAGTTAAAGAAATGATAGAGTACCACAGGCCAGCTAAAATATGCTAGAGAGAAAAAAAAAAGTTAGATGGGATCAGTGAAATGGTCTATCCACTCTTGTATTCCATTACAGCAGATATTCAGATCTAGTCTTAGAAGACCTGAAAAGAAACTTCACTCTCTATTCCTCTCCCAAGAAAGCTTAGCTGGCTGCTTAATTAATTCATTAATATTATTTCCCACTGGCATGTCAAATGAGTAATTTTTAAGCAGTTTTCACCACCAAAATTGGCAGAAATTTCTCCTTGCAAACTGACAACATGATCTGATTCAATTACAGAGGTATACTAGAGTTTTTAGCAGGACTTCCACATAACTGTATTGACAAAATGTCCACAATAAACTGAAATAATTGCATTTGAAATTGCAAGAAAAAAACTTTAGTAGCAATCCTGTTTAATATGTTTCAGAGTAAAATTCACGGAAAATTCAAACATGGAAGACATGACTGATCACTGCCTGGAGAAAATCGTTCTGTCATAAGAGAAAAAAATGGCATTAGTATGCAAAATCTTTTGGCATGTTCACAGAGAATCAAGGACAGGACTCTGGATCATCAGTGTACTGTGAAATCTCCCATGCAGAATATTTCATGTGCAGTCTTTATTCTGCCCATTCCAGCTAATGAATTTTCAAGGACTAAAATGATCTCTCAGTTTACTTAATTTTCATCTATTTGATAGCAAAACCCAAGAGAAAAGCTTCGCTTTTCCCATGAGGACGTGATCTTAGAATCTTTTCTGTGTTTACCGTACATGTTCATCCTCAGTTATTCTGCCAAATATAGAAGACAAATATATCTTTACAGAGGAAATTTTTTAATGTGATGACTTAAGAGATGGAATATGGCTTGATAAAAGCAGAAAATAGTTTGAAAAAGTGACAGAAATAGGAGCTTGGCAATGTAGAGAAGGACAGTAAGTAAAATAGAATCATAAAAATATTTAAATTAATAGAAATCTTCAGTGTTGGTTTTCAGTATGCCCATCACAAGGAAAGGCTCCTTGCAAACACACTCTTGTGAAATACAGAATGAGGATTTAAACAGCTCCTCAGTATCAGCAAGCATGAAAATGGCAAGTAAAAAGCAGCATCAGGAAACATTTTGCTTCCCCGCAGCTGCTCCAGGGTTTTCTGTATCCCAAGGACTGCATCTGCAGGCAGCTGGACAAGCATCCTCCCATGCCCAGCTCCAAGGCTTTCTGCACAAATTCCTCACATAGCCTCCCCTGGCACTGAGTATCTCCTTGAGCATGGCTCACACCTCCAATGGTTTTCTCTTTCTTTTCTGTCACAAGCAACCCAAGATGATTTGGGTCTGGTATATGCTCTGGAGTCACGGCACAGAATTTCTCTTCTCCCTCAGATCAGGCCCATGGGGAGGCACCCTACAGTGGCATAAATGTTGTGGTGAATTTGTCACATAATGAAAGCACTAATGAAGCTTGTGGTCTTATATTCCCCTTCCTCTAGGTCAAATATGCACCTGTTTAAAATCAAACATTAGAAGGGGAAAATAAGAAGGTGGAAGGATGTGGGATTTGAAGAATATAGCAATTATTTCAACAATTGCATGAAGGTTGGGCCATTTTTAAACTACTTAATGTCCCAGCTCTCTTTCAGTTTCATCTGTTTCAGTGTTTACTGATAGTTCAAACAAACACAGCTCCGCTCTAACTTAAAAGGGAGGTCGTCTGAACTTCATTCAGTGCTGTCTCAAATAAGGAGGTGAAATGGAAAGCATGAGAAATCAGTTTCTATTCAGATGAAAACCAAAGCCCATTTACTTTATGAAGCTGAAAGAAACACTTCAGGTATTCTTTCCCTTACAGTCATGAGTGACCAAATTAAATTTTACTGATTTATCCCTTCAAGATATTGTCATACATAATAAATGCCTACATAAAGTAACTGCAATAAGAAAAAGATCTTTAACTGCTGTTCTCTATGGCTGAAAATGCACAGAATATGAAAGTGAATGGTTTTTATTAGAGTTTCAACTTTGAAAGTCCAGTGATGCTGTGAACTTGGTGATATAAATTAAGTCAGTGAATAAATAAAATATAAAGTCAGTGAAATTGAAAAGTCAATTTTTCTTCTTGCATAAAGCAGCAGAGTTCTACAAAAAATTATCCAAGCTTTGTCAAATTGCACCATTCATATAGCAAGGTAACTCAGCAGAACTGTGTGTGGCATCATTTTCCCAGTCTACTTGCAATTAATGTTTTAAGCCAGAGATATGTGAGTGTCTATGCATGCAGCCAGTTGCTGAATTTTTAGTGAGCTCGTTTTATTGATGATATCACTTTAACATGAAATTAAGTAGTAAGATTTTTGCTTGTTAATATTATCTTAAAAATGATCAGAAATCACAATCATGCCTTATAACTTCCTTATTCCTATCAGTAAGGAGTTATTGGAAAAAAAAATTGTATACCCTGGCTTTTGAGCAAGTCAATTCAATTTTTTGATGCAGGCATTCTGAGAGGCTACATGGCCTGATGAGGACCTTTGGGCCTCAGTTCCCACATCTGCTAAGTACTATTCTTCCCAAAAGTGTTACCTTCCTACACTCAAAATGGTGTTATATTCAGATACTTCACTGATGGAAGGCATATGCATACCCTCTTTGTATTTTCTAATTCATGGTTTTCCTACTTTAAAGAATTATATTGTTTTATCTTTTATTTATGTTATTTAACTGATGTGGAAGGTAATCTCGCTGATCTCAGTGTATCTACTAATGTGATCTGTCAAGCTTTAGAGATTACACTGCAGGGGCTGTTTTCAGAATTGCACTGGATCAATAGCACAAGATTGTTTAAGCACACTTGCCTTCTTCCCACCTGAAGCAAATGGTTTGATTATCTCTTCACAGAGATTATGACACAAGGTGCTGACTATGGTTTTAATTTTATTTGATTGATGGATTTAGATTTCAGCTGCACACTATCTAGCTATGCTTATCCACCCACAGTTCAGTTGCCACATTGATATGCCTTTTTTTTGTGTCTGTGTGTCTCATCTGAAGAGTGGAGATGATATAGTGGAATAATAACTCTCCAGTTTAATATTCTGCTGAGCATCCCCAACTGCAGTTCAGCAAATGCAAAGTTGAGAAGCTTGCTCATTACGTTTCTGAAAGCTGTTATCTTATTGGCCTTGGAATATGCTAAAAGAAAATAGAAGCCTCAGAAACCAAATGAAAAGCATTAAAAGTAAAAGCCCAGAAGCTCAGTTATTGAGCTGAAAGAAGTTACTTACATATGAAAGAAGCAAGAAAAATAAGCCATTTGCCCCAGGCCGCCTGATTTGTGAGGGCCTCATTACATTACAACAGATGTAGTCTGGAGCTGCTGGTATTTTTTTTCTTTTACCATAAGTTTGGAAAAATCATTCTGAGATTGTACATATTATGTCTCATAGTCAGGCTCCCTACAAATGAAATCAACTTTCTTGCAGGAAAAAATGTAAAAAGAAAGAAAAATGGAGACAAAAACCTTGTACAATGTCACAAAATGTCACAATGTGGTAAGATATTATTTATTTATGCTTTTATTGTACAGTATAATCAGCATACTTGCAAAGGCAGTCTTTACTCTGCAAAGTAAGATTCTTTTCTCACCAACATGGATAGAGAGGAAAGCAATCCAGAAAGGCCTTGGAGATTTGTGATATCCACCAGTTTGGCTCCCATTATAATTCACCTTGCTGGGCTTTGGATGGTAGGATATAGGCAGCTGGATTGAAGGTGCCCAGTCTCACAGTTTTGGCAGACCAATGACATCCTGTCATCCAGCCTTACATTAATTACCAACTAAGCAATCATTTATATTTCCACGCTTAGTGGTATCCAAAGAAGCTTAAATACACAATATTTTTTTTTATTGGGCAGCTATTTTATATCCAAAAACCAGCAAGAAAGAGCTATCAGTTTGCTGAAATGCCAGTGTCCCCCCATCCATTCCCATATTCCCATAATGCTCATATTTGATGGTGTGGACATGTTTTAAAGACTTAATTTTGTCCTGTTTGCCATCATAAAGTACTACAAAACTCTTATACCAAATATATTGAATTTCTGCATTTTAAACTTCTTTTTTCTTTAATTAATCATCACAGAAGGTCAAAAAGTGTCTTAATTCTCTATTACGTACACACGAAGTATTGCTATTTTCTCCCTGTTCATTTGAGATCTAATAGCCTGTCTGCCCAAGCTGTGAAATGAAACCCTAGGTCTCCAATTAAGAGTCAATCACATAAATCTTGAGATAGAGAAGCAGCACAAACACTTGTTCAGTTTCAGTGTTACATTATGCCTTTAATTGTGATGACCTTTCCCCATGCACTGCTTTAGTATTGAAATCATGGACTGGAATGAATGCTTTTTATCTTTAGATTAGGTTGGTGTAAGGCTGCCATTTGACTTGCTCTTTATGACAAATACCAAAAGCCAGATTCCGATCTCATGTACAGTGGTGTAAATTTAAGGTCTCTCTATAGATTTTAATGTGGTATTAAACTATTAATTAGCTCTGTATGAATCACCGGGCTCCTCTTTAAAACATGTATGGAGTGTGAATAACAGAAAGAAGAGGAAGTTTTAATAAAATACAAGCTTTATATAGGCAATAGTCCTTTCTTACTTAATTACCTGTTAACCAGAAAAAAAAAGTAATTAAAGGCTATTATTGAAAAAATACAATGTAATTTCAAAAATTATGGAAGATAGATACTTTAACAGGATTATGTTCATGAAATAAACACGGATCACCTGATGGCTTAAGTAAACATGGATAAAGTAAACATTGAAATAAACACTGGATGAAATAAGCATGACCATGTAATAAACATGGTCCTTTGACAATGGAGAGGAAAGGAGGCCAAGAAAGCTAGTTTGTATTCAACAATCTCCTCCTCCATGCTCAAGAGCCATCCATCCCAATGAGCACGAAACCAAAATATCAGAAGGCCTGTGTGGATGAACATGGAGCTCCAGCAAAACTGAAACATGAAGGGAAGATATATGGAAATACAGAGTTCTGAGCTCCCCAGGGCCAGAGAGATATGGAGCTACTGGAGATAGGCCAGCAAAGAGTCACTGAGATGATTGAGGGGCTGGAGCCTGTCTCATATGAGGAAAGACTGAGGGAGGGGACTGCTCAGCGTGAAAAGAAGACTCAGAGGAAAACCCACCAATGTGTATAAATATCTAAAGGGAGGCAGTAAAGAAGACAGAGCCAAGTTCTGGACACGTTGCCTCAAGTACAAGAGGCAATGAGCACAAATTGAAAAACAGGAGGTTACATCGGAACATAATGAAACACTTTCGTAATGTGAGAGTGACAAAGCAGTGGCACAAGTTGCCCACGGAAGATGTGAAGTCTGCATTCCTGGAAATATTCCAAAGTGTCTGGGCATCATCCTGGAAAACCTGCTCCAGGTGCCTCTGCTTGAGCAGGTGGGTTGAATCAGATGACCTCCAGAGTCAACCTCAACCATCCCATGATTCTACAATATCAATAGAGAATCTAACCTGTTAAATGTAAAAAGTTCAGCAAAGATTCCATTATCAAACGTGAATATTAAGATATTTATCCAATACCATGATCAAAAACCATTGAGTGAGTTGTTCAGTTAAGACCTTGCCCAATCTCACTCTATCTAACTTCTAACATCATATTTCTCCTTGAAAACTTCTGTGACAGTTGAGGGGTCTGTGATTTTGTTTGTTTGTTTGCTTGCTTTTTTCTGTCAGCACAACCTCTGAACTGAAGAACTCTCACTAAGCCAAGCTTAAATTAGGGAGCCAAAGCTACAGGATTAAGTACAGCCTGCGAACACTTTGTGCAGAGCTTAACTCATAGCACGTTAATCAGCGTTATCACTGCAGCAAATGGAATGTGGAATTCTGCTCCTAGTCTTAAGGCTTTTATGTTGCTTTTTTGTATGATTTGCTTGGGTTAAAATTGGAGGTATTGCAAATATTTTAGAGCTAGTGTAAAAAGAATTCTTGGTATTTCAAAACAGAACAGCTTTTCTCCACACAGTACCATACAGACTGTCATGTGACATGATGGAAGACTACAGTAATGGGCTGTAGCAATCATGCAAATGAAAAGCTTTTCAAGGGGAAAAAAATGAAAATGTGATTCTTAAAATGTGAGATGCAAAGTGTAAAGCAGAATAAATGTACATTGTGATGGAGAGTAGCAAAACTGTGCCCAAAAGGGTACAGCACAAAGAATAAAGAAAAACAAAGTAAATAATAATAATTAAAAAAAAAAAATTAATTGAACAACTGAAGGAGGATAGCTCTTCAGTAGTCATTAGCCTAAACACATCTTGTAAGGAACAGGATTATTGATAGTTAACATATTATTTTCAGTAACTTTCTTGGCACAAAAAAAAAAAGCAATAGGACTTTCTTATAATATTGAGTTGGCAGAAAAAAGATGTGTTCAAAGAAATTAAAGCATGACTTGATCTGAGAGTTTTTGGATGAAGTAATGTAAAACTCAAAAAAAAAAAGTTCATGTGAATTCTACACATTCAAAAAGAAAAAAAAAACCGAAGTTCTTAAAGAGAGAGATCAGAAATAGCTTTTTTATTTGACATTCATTGATGCTTGTGTCTAATATCATTAGGTCAGATCAGAGGTCCCTGCCAGTGTCTCAAATACTTGCCATGGAACATTTCCATGGAGTGACATTTCCTTTGAAATATCTTCTCTCTTCCAACAGATATGTATTTAGGGGATTCCAGAATGAAAGTTCAATCTCAACCATTATTTTTCTCATATAATTATCCGATTCCTCCTTGAACACATATTTACTTCTTTTCTTTGCAGTATTTGGTTTCAATAAGGTCAGAAACTTGCACTTGAAGCCAAATATCATGGTTTGTCTTACATCCCCTTAGCCTCATGAGTAGCTTGGTCACATCCTTACTACATAACACAACTTGTACCTTATGAACAAGTGGTCCCCCATGACACTAAGACAACTGTTCTTGTCTTAGTTTGATTCAATATGTGCAAGGTAAAGTCTGGACTGTGCAATGCTAAAGAAGCTCAATTCTTTGGTGCTCTGCAACACAAAACAGAGGGTGTTTATTACCGCTGGCCTGGGCCCTAGGGTATATCACCGTGCCCCACAGCCAAAGGGAGGAGGAGGAGAGAAGATGCAGCAGGCAGGAATTGTGCAGCAAGATTGATTTATTTATTTATTTTACAAACTCTTTTATAGACCTTTTTCTTCATAGTCTAATTGGACAAAGGATCAGCCACCCCTTGGGGTGATTGGCTAAAATCCTTAAACATCCATTGTCAAAATATTTTTCTACTGTACCATAAACAAGACTTTTCAAGATTGCAGGTGGCTTAGTTGTTTACATAACTCTGCTTCCTCTTCTGTGAGAGACAAAAGTCTTTCAGGGACTTAGAAAATAGCAAGAAAATCTTTGCTAGTAGCATTTTTGTATCTACAGGTGTTCACTGCCTTCCCCCAGGTGTGATATGACAAGAAGGGTAGACAAAATGTTTCAAAACAAACCCCCCCACAGGGATCCGGTACAGGGTGGGACACAGCCCATGTAGAAGGCGATTCCCTGAACACTGTGCAAGAATTGTCTGTATGGAACCTGGGACAACCTAAAACTGGAGAAGACTGTCAGACTGTGCATACAGCTTCATGTCTGTAACTGAGCTCACAATCTTATTCTAGTTTAATAGGCTGAGCCTATCCATTCTGTTAGTGGTGACTGTATCTTAACTTTAAAAAAGTTAGAAATATAGAGCATTTATCTTTCCTGCAACCTTCAAAAACCTTCAAAATTGGACTTTACCACTCAGTATTTTCTAAGCCAAAAAGCTTTAACTATTTAATATTTCGTCTATCTTATGCTCTTTTTTCCACCTTTATGTTTTTCCTAGGGCTTTTTTTTTTTTTTTTCTGAGATAGGGTGACCTTGTGGACATCAAGTTTAAAAGGTTTTTCTTGTATGAGATGACACTGCTTGCTGAAAGCTTTGATTTTTGAAAGGACCAAAGATTTATGGCCTAGAGCCAATAAAGAATTTAAATATATCTTTAAGCATCTGATTATTCTTTTCAGATAATCTAGGCACAGTTCTAATGAAGATAATCATATATCTAAGGGTAAACAAATACCTCAACTTTTCCATGGTTCATCAAGCCCACAACAGCAACTGCAAGGAATAAGGAAAAAAGATGTCTTATAAGTATTTTTTTTAATGTCAGTTTTATACATTTAGAAAATGTTCTTGTTTTACTTTTTAATGCCCATTTGTATACCTTTTTGGTTTTTTGACATTTCCTTGCCACATTCATTGTTTTCTCTTCTGCCAGGTCAATGATCTAATAAGAGTTAAAATCAGAGAAATGCCACCTGACTACAATGCAAGGTGATATGGCTTGTAATTCTTTAAGTGTCTGAAGGATACTTAATATAAGACTATTGAATATTCTTTAAGTCAATGAAGGATATTTTTACATTGCTTTACAAATAAGCTGTATGACTAGAACCAAAATAATTTCTGATTCAGAATTTTCATACCACAGACAAGAGTAGGTATCTCACAAAAGTCATTGGCTACAACAGCATCATTTGTTACCCCCAAATAAGACCACCTTGTACATCTGAGCTAACACGTTAGCAGATGCACAGATCTGTTTATCTGCAGTCACCTCTGCAATTCCACTGCAGCACTATACCCATCTTCAAGATCTGCTAATAGAGCTCTTCCAGCTGCAGTTACACCTTCTAAGGTCAAAGCATAAACTGTGCCCAAGGGAGACACTGAAGAAGAGGAAAACTGCTTCCAGTCACATTAAGCACATGGATTTTTCTACTGTATTTGTTAGCTATAGGTTGTCTGGAAAGTAGTCTGAGGCAATCTTGACCCTTTGTTACAGGGTCATAGAGGAGTTTAGCAGTTAGTCTACTTTGTTTGGTCTGAGAATAGTAACACTGTTAGGACTGAGGGAAGAATTAAAAGGGAGCCTAGACCTGGAGTTATTAACAACTGAACAGGGACATGAAGAAGACCTAGGGAGGCAGAGGGACTTTATTTAGACAATATGAAGAAAGCTGAAAACAGTAGATTTAATCTGTGGTGGTACTAGAGTATTCAAAGTATTTTTAATATTTAGGAAAAAAGTAGATATTATGTTTATTTTAAATTTCCTTTAAAGAGAGCATATAGTCTTTGTCTTTAAATGTCATATGGACAGATACAGAAGAGGACAGGATGGGCAATCTCAGAAAAATTTAGCTAAAAACTCCCTGGATACAAATGTTATAAGTTTCACTTAAAAACACAATGGAAAAAAAATAAAAAGAAATACAAGCTATTATTTGTTGTAGAATACCGTATATCTCTTACTGTGTCCCTACAAAGTTATAAAGCATGGATGCAACAGCCAAGCCACCTTCATCTGGATAGAATAGATATCATTACAGTTCTCTACCTAAATTAAGCCCTGCCAAAAATAAAATGCAACACTTCCAACATAGGCCTTCCCGAACTGGAAGATATGATCAAAAAGGATGAGCCTTCATGTTTTTATCCAGTTCTAAAATGTAATTTTTAAAAAGTGCTATATTAAGAGCTTTCATGAACCACCGCAGCTGGATGCCCAGTGATGACATAAGCAGCTTTCATAGTGAAGAGAAATACGTCCCATTGTTCATTGCTTGATCAGCATAGGGACTGGGAAGAGGAGTATTAACTTCAATAGATGTTTCTCCTAAACCTTATTTTCTCATATGCTTGGGAAACAGGCTGTATTTATAGCAGTGCATAGTGTTATTGACTGCCTGTAACTGGGACAGCATCAATAAGGCATGAGAAGGAAATAAGGCATGTTCATGAGAAGGAAAGTTTTCATCAGTGTTCCCAGAAAGTTATGGAATTTTGATCTTCCTGAACAAAGCCGACCCAGCATATTACAGGCTAGTCTAGTCATGAATAGACATAGAAAAGAAGGTTTGATAGCTGATGAAAAAGACATTTGTACTTTCAAATCCAAACTGCACAAGAAAGCACAAGCTCATAGCAAAGTTCCTGTGGAAGACTTAGTACTTAAAAAAATCCCATTCAGTTAAACACAGGGATATCATACCTTTTAACAGAAAGATTAAAAAGGTTCTGTTACATTTCTATTCCTTTACAGAATCCTCAGCATTTCTGCATGATCAGCCCTTTTTTCCTTGTTCCACATCTGTAGCCTTAATCTTCTTGGAGTAACTGCTCTCTCGCTGACCGATAATTGTAATATATGACAAACCCACCTTGAGAAGAATTCATTATAGACACCAATCTGACATCACAGGATAGTGATGTGTTAGCAGTATCTCTTCTCCCCAAACAGGTTGTGAAATCAGACTTTAAGATAATTGTATGTCTTATCTAAAGTTGTCCCACCTAAATTGATACTTTATAGATGATTACTGAACTGTTCCTCCAAGCCACAAATCTAAATTAACCTCAAGTACAAGACAGGTTTAGTGGCTCTGCTTAAGAAGTTAATACAAACAGAGAAGTTTAAAATCTATTTAGCTGTGAATTTTTTATCTTAATTATTTTTTCTTATCAAAGTAAGCATAAAGTTTGGAAACAATACACCACAGACTCAGAAGGTATGTCATCCTGACACCTCTGTTTCTCTCATTGTCACTTTGCATGAGAGAAATCAGGAGTGTATTTTTCCAGGTCCCACAGTTCGCAGGGTTATTATAACTCCCTCATTAAAACATTCTCTGTCACAGCTACCATGGGGAAACTGAAGTCCACTTGTGCTGGCTTTCAGTGACAGAAAATTCTCATCTTTCTCATGCTAGCTGTGCTAACTTCAAACTGGGGTAATTTTATGTGAATACTGAATTCCATCAACACTGCAGAAATATGTTTAAAGAGATTACTAGGTATTATTTTAAATTTTTTTCTCTTTTGCTTTCTCCTTTTTTTCTTTTTTTAATTTAAGATTTGGTTAGACCTTTAAAAGGAGATGTTTTTTAGTTAAAATAGAAAATAATTCATATGTAGGAAACTATATAAGAGTTGAAGTAATTTCTTATGGGAATTCCATACTATAGGAATGCCAGTTATGGGAATGGAGATTTCTTCATATTAATAGTGTCTTTTCTTTTTAAAATATCATTTGATCACAGCAAGAAGATTTGTTCATCTAAAATGTTTCTTTACAGTCCAACTTAATGTGCATCTCATGTAAGCATCATCTGTGTTGGAATGAAATGGATTAGTTTTTTGCTGAAAAATGCATGGGATCTAATTCAATAACAAGTTATTGCAAGGAACTTCTGCTGTCTCTATCTGAAGGATTTTGCTTCTGTCATCATCTCTTTACAGGACTCAGAAGTGTGTTGTTAAAATCACATAAAAGTGTATCTTATTTCAAAGCTTTAAAACTTTTTATCACATCATGTACTGACATTTTGAGCAGCGACAAATTTTGGCTGTGCAGATGTTACCATTTTCAAAGTACAATGTACTTGTAATCAATGCTACTCTTAGCCCAAATGTTGAAAGGTAAAAATCAATTGACACTTTTGTAGAAGGTTAAGCCTTTGTTTTAGCCCTCCACAAGTACTGTTTTGTTCAGTTTAGTTTATGGTTCTGAAAGAAAACCTATACCACAGAGCCTCACACCACGGACATGTTTAGAAAGCATGACTGTTGTGACCCAGTCTTATACACTCACCCCCAAAGTGTCTCCTTACATTTCCCATTCCTCGCCCTATGCAATTAAATCACAGCTGACGGCAAAAGTAGTGCAGAGAGCTTGGAAATATTGCGTTCACTGCTCCTCAAAGGCCTTTAAGGCACCTTCTTATTTCTCTGCAAGAACTTCTATATCGCTACTCAAAGCATGTTTGTGGAGAACAGTTTAAAAGAAGCTCTTATTCCCACTCCTTCTGATGGGAGATGACTGAAGAGGGATCAGCACCCTTGGTTGTGCTGAATATCAGTGTAGGAGAGGAATCTGTCACCTATGGGCCTTGAAGTTCAATGTTATTTTAATCCGTACTCTGGTTTTGAGGTAAAGTCACTGTCTGTTCTTTTGCCTTGAGCATAGAAACTAACAATGCTGAAGGAGGACTTTAGCACTGCACTCAAAAATGAACCCTGTCCAAGAGCTGTTCAACAGATGTTATTTTCCTTGTAGTCTTTTCTCCAAAGCCTTGTTAACACAAGAGATTGAATTTGTACCTCAGGGACTCAAACTTTATTATGGAGCTGCAGGTAAAGTTCTTACTTTGATCAAATAAAAAATGACAAAAAAGTGCCCTAACTTATAGCTGTAAAAAGTAACATCAGAGAGGAAAGCAGGCTGAAATTTTGGCTCATCTTATGAAGTTATACCCATATGTGTTTGAGAGGGAGATCCTACTCTGAGTTTACTGCAGACGTATTGCTGCTAACAGATGCATATGGCACCGTTCAAGAAAAATTAAAAATAAAAAAGAAACAACAGTAGATATTAAATGAGTCTTGCTCAGAATATCACAACTGTAAGAGCTGACCATCTCTACCCCCAAGCCTCACAAGAAGATGAGCTCCATGGATTGAAGTGTAAGATTCAAGCATATTTAACTGTAGAGTTACAAGGAAGCTTAATCCCAAGACTAAAATATTTGGTTTACCACTGCAGCAAAGATTTTTTTAACTCAGTGCTGTTCTTTATTATCTGTGAGTTATACTGTTCTCAATAGAAGCCCAGCTGATCCAGGTAATATACTGATAAGGGAGTCAAAAATCCATCTATATCTTTAAAAGCAATAAAAATTTGTGTCTGAATTTGTGGTGCTTCCATTAGTGCTTTACTTTGAATAATTGCTTTACTTTGAACCCAAGCATGGACTGAACAATAATTTTGGTCTCAGGGCTAAACAAAACATAGGAAGTGGGAATCAGATGCTGCCATTTGGTTCAGAGACCATACAGTACTCTCAGGATATGAGAAAAAGAGTAGCTATTCTGTCTTTAAAGAATCCTAGGGAAGAATCTAAAATTTCTTAAGAAGGCAGAAACCAGATTTAAAAACTATCATTTTTATG